>NC_091433.1:72606593-72915753 GCF_964237555.1 Oryctolagus cuniculus | reverse complement strand
ACAGGAAAACATATAGTCAAACCAAAGAAAGAAGAAGAAATTAGAAATGTAAAAAATATTGTTGGGAATCTACAGGATACTATTAAAAAAAAAAAACAACATTCGAGTTTTAAGAGTTCCTGAAGGCATGGGGAGAGAGAAAGGATTAGAAGGCCTTTTTAGTGAGATACTAGCAGAGAACTTCCCGGCTTTGGAGAAGGACAGAGACATCCTAGTACAGGAAGCTCATAGAATGCCCAATAAACATGACCAAAAGAGATCCTCACCACGACACGTTGTAATTAAACTCACCACAGTGAAACAGAAAGAAAAGATCCTAAAATGTGCAAGAGAGAAACGTCAGATTACTCTCAGAGGATCTCCAATTAGACTCACAGCAGACTTCTCATCAGAAACACTACAGGCTAGGAGGGAATGGCAAGACATAGCACAGGTGCTAAGAGAGAAAAACTGCCAGCCCAGAATACTATATCCTGCTAAGCTCTCATTTGTGAATGAAGGTGAAATAAAGACCTTTCATAGCAAACAGAAATTGAAAGACTTTGTGGCCACTCGTCCAGCCCTGCAAAAGATGCTTAAAGATGTGTTACACTCAGAAACACAGAAACACGGCCATCAATATGAAAGAAGGTAAAGGAATAAAAACCACCAGTAAAAGAGCATGGGAAGCTCAAAGCATATACTAGAAAATATCTCCCGGAAAATGGCAGGGCAAAGTCACTACGTATCAATAGTCGAATTAAATATTAATGGTCTTAACTCTTCAGTTAAAAGACACAAATTGGCTGATTGGCTCAAGGAACACAACCCAACTATTTGTTGCCTATAAGAAACACATCTCTCTAACAAAGAGGCATGCAGACTGAAAGTGAAAGGCTGGAAAAAGATATTCCATGCCAACAGAAACCAAAAAAAAGCAGGTATAGCCATATTAATATCAGACAAAATAAACTTTAATACAAAACTGTTAAGAGAGACAAAGAGGGACACTACATAATGATTAAGGGTTCAATTCAACAGGAAGATGTAACTATTATAAATGTATATGCACCTAATTACAGGGCACCGGTCTATTTAAAAGATATGTTAAGGGACTTAAAGGGAGATTTATATTCCAATACAATAGGACTGGGGGACTTCAATACTCCACTCTCAGAAATAGATAGATCATCCAGACAGAAGATCAACAAGGAAACAGCATTTTTAATGGATACTATAGCCCAAATGGATCTAACAGATATCTACAGAACTTTCAATCCTACATCTAAAGACTTCACATTCTTCTCAGCAGTGCATGGAACCTTCTTTAGGATTGATCACATACTAGGCCATAAAGCAAGTCTCAGCAAATTTAAAAGAATTAGAATCATACGATGCAGCTTCTCAGACCATAAAGGAATTAAGGTGGAAATTAGCAACTCAGGAAACCTTAGAAAGTACGCAAACACATGCAGACTGAAAAACATGCTCCTGAATGAACAATGGGTCATAGAAGAAATCAAAAGAGAAATCAAAAACTTTCTGGAAGTAAATGAGGATAACAGCACAACATATCAAAACTTATGGGATACAGCAAAAGCAGTATTGAGAGGCAAGTTTATATCAATAGGTGCCTACATCAAGAAATTGGAAAGGTACCAAATAAATGAGCTTTCAGCGCATCTCAAGGAACTAGAAAAACTGCAGCAAACCAAACCCAAATCTAGTAGGAGAAGAGAAATAATTAAAATCAGAGAAAAAATTAACAGGATTGAATAAAAAAATTGCAAAAAATCAGCCAAATGAGGAGATTTTTTTTGAAAAAATAAACAAAATTGACACCCCATTGGCCTAACTAACTAAAAAAGAAGAGGGAAGACTCAAATCAATTAAATCAGAGATGAAAAAGGAAACGTAACAACAGACACCACAGAAATAAAATGAATCATCAGAAATTACTACAAGGACTTGTATGCCAGCCAACAGGGAAATCTATCTGAAATGGATAGATTCCTAGACACATGCAACCTACCTAAATTGAACCAGGAAGACATCGAAAACCTAAATAGATCCATAACTGAAACAGAAATTGAAACAGTAATAAAGGCCCTCCCAACGAAGAAAAGCCCAGGACCAGATGGATTCACTGCTGAATTCTACCAGACATTTAAAGAAGAACTAACTCCAAGTCTTCTCAAACTATTCAGAACAATCGAAAAAGAGGGAATCCTCCCAAATTCTTTCTATGAAGCCAGCATCACCTTAATCCCTAAGCCAGAGAAAGATGCAACACTGAAAGAGAATTACAGACCAATATGCCTGATGAACATAGATGCAAAAATCCTCAATAAAATTCTGGCCAATAGAATGCAACAACACTTTAGAAAGATCATCCATCCAGACCAAGTGGGATTTATCCCTGCTATGCAGGGATGGTTCAACATTCGCAAAACAATCAACGTGATACACCACATTAACAGACTGCAGAAGAAAAACCATATGATTATCTCAATAGACGCCAAGAAAGCATTTGATAAAATACAACATCCTTTCATGACGAAAACTCTAAGCAAACTGTGTATGGAAGGAACATTCCTCAGTACAATCAAAGCAATTTATGAAAAGCCCACAGCCAGCATCCTATTAAATGGGGAATAGTTGGAAGCATTTCCACTGAAATCTGGCACCAGGCAGGGATGCCCACTCTCACCACTGCTATTTAACATAGTTCTGGAAGTTTTAGCCAGAGCCATCAGACAAGAAAAAGAAATCAAAGGAATACAAATTGAGAAGGAAGAAGTCAAACTATCCCTCTTTACAGACAAATGATTCTTTACTTAGAGGATCCAAAGAACTCTTCTAAGAGACTATTGGAACTCATAGAAGAGTTGGGCAAAGTAGCAGGATATAAAATCATTGCACAAAAATCAACAGCCTTTGTATACACAGACAATGCCATGGCTGAGGAAGAACTGCTAAGATCAATCCCATTCACAATAGCTACAAAAACAATCAAATACCTTGGAATAAACTTAACCAAGGACGTTAAAGATCTCTACGATGAGAATTACAAAACCTTAAAGAAAGAAATAGAAGAAGATACCAAAAAAATGGAAAAATCTTCCATGCTCATGGATTGGAAGAATCAACATCATCAAACTGTCCATTCTCCCAAAAGCAATTTATAGATTCAATTAAATTCCAATCAGGATACCAAAGACATTCTTCTCAGATCTAGAAAAAATGATGCTGAAATTCATATGGAGGCACAAGAGACCTCGAATAGCTAAAGCAATCTTGTACAACAAAAACAAAGCCGGAGGCATCACAATACCAGATTTCAGGAAATACTACAGAGCAGTTGTAATCAAAACAGCATGGTACTGGTACAGAAACAGATGGATAGACCAATGGAACAGAATAGAAACACCAGAAATCAACCCAAACATCTACAGCCAACTTATATTTGATCAAGGATCTAAAACCAATTCCTGGAGCAAGGACAGTCTATTCAATAAATGCTGCTGGGAAAACTGGATTTCCACGTGCAGAAGCATGAAGCAAGACCCCTACCTTACATCTTGCACAAAAATCCACTCAACATGGATTAAAGACCTAAATCTATGACCTGACACCATCAAGATACTAGAGAACATTGGAGAAACCCTTCAAGATATTGGCACAGGCAAAGAATTTCTGGAAAAGACCCGGGAGGCACAGGCAGTCAAAGCCAAAATCAACTATTGGGATTGCATCAAATTGAGAAGTTTCTGTACTGCAAAAGAAACAGTCAGGAGAGTGAAGAGACAACCGACAGAATGGGAAAAAATATTTGCAAACTGTGCAGCAGATAAAGGGTTAATAACCAGAATCTACAAAGAGATCAAGAAACTCCACAAGATCAAAACAAACAACCCACTTAAGAGATGGGCCAAGGACCTCAATAGATCTTTTTCAAAAGAGGAAATCCAAATGGCCAACAGGCACATGAAAAAATGTTCAAGATCACTAGCCATCAGGGAAATGCAAATCAAAACCACAATGAGGTTCCACCTCACCCCAGTTAGAATGGCTCACATACAGAAATCTACCAACAACAGATGCTGGCGAGGATGTGGGGGAAAAGGGACACTAACCCACTGTTGGTGGGAATACAAACTGGTTAAGCCACTATGGAAGTCAGTCTGGAGATTCCTCAGAAACCTGAATATAACCCTACCATTCGACCCAGCCATCCCACTCCTTGGAATTTACCCAAAGGAATTTAAATTGGCAAACAAAAAAGCGGTCTGCACCCTAATGAATATTGCAGCACAATTCACAATAGCCAAGACCTGGAACCAACCTAAATGCCCATCAACGGTAGACTGGATAAAGAAGTTATGAGATATGTACTCTTTAGAATACTATACCGCAGTAAGAAACAACGAAATCCAGTCATTTGCAACAAAATAGAGGAATCTGGAAAACATTATGCTGAGTGAAATAAGCCAGTCCCAAAGGGACAAATACCATATGTTCTCCCTTTTTGGTGACAACTGACTGAACATCAAAAAGGAAACCTGTTGAAGTGAAATTGACACTATGAGAAACGGTGACTTGATCAGCATAGCCCTGACTGTTAATGAACAACTTAATACATTATCCCTCTTAGTATTTTTTTTCTGTTCTACTTAATATGACTGGTTTAATTCTGTAATTATTACACAGTTATTCTTAAGTGTTGAAAATTAACTGAAATGTGATCCCTGTTAAACATAAGAGTGGGAATAAGAGAGGGAAGAGATGTACAATTTGGGACATGCTCAAGCTGACTTGCCCCAAATGGTAGAGTTAGAAACATACCAGGGGACTCCCATTCAATCCCATCAAGGTGGCATGTACCAATGCCATCTCACTATTCCAAGTGATCAATTTCAGTTCACAATTGATCATAATGAAAGGACTAAGAGTCAAAGGGAGCACATAAACAAGTCTAGTACCTGGTAATACTAACCGATAGAATAAATAAAGGGGAGAGTGATCCAACATGGGAAGCGAGATACTCAGCAGACTCATAGAATGGCAGATGTCCTAAACAGCACTCTGGCCTCAGAATCAGCCCTAAAGGCATTCGGATCTGGCTGAAAAGCCCATGAGAGTATTTCAGGCATGGAAAGCCATCACTCTGGCAAAAAAAAAAAAAGACCTAAATGAAAGATCTCTGTGAGTGAGATCCCAGTGGATAGAACAGGTCTCCAAAGAAGGAGGTACCTTTCTCTGAAGGGAAGAGAGAACCTCCACTTTGACTATGACCTTGTCTAAACATGATAAGAGTCGGAGAACTCAGAGGGCTTCCATAGCCTTGGAAACTCATGACTGGAGCATAGGGAGATGACTGATGCCATAGACAGGAGTGTCAATTGGTAAAGTCAACAACAGGAGTCACTGTGCACTTACTCCTCATGTAGGATCTCTGTCCTTAATGTGCTGTACATTGAGATTTAATGCTATAACGAGTACTCAAACAGTATATTTCACTTTGTGTTTCTATGGGGGTGCAAACTGTTGAAATCTTTACTTAATGTATACTAATCTGATCTTCTGTAAAAAAAAAAAAAGAAATTATCAATTCCCAACTTGACTCTCGCTGGGATTAAACATGACAATAGTTCTGATCTGATTTCATCATCATTTAAAAAAATCATCTATTATTTTTCACTTTATGTTTCTGTGTGGGAGTAAACTGTTGAAATCTTTACTTAATGTATGCTAAACTGATCTTCTGTATATAAAGAGAATCGAAAATGAATCTTGATGTGAATGGAAGGGGAGAGGGAGTGGGAAAGGGGAGGGTTGCAGGTGGGAGGGACGTTATGAGGGGGAAGCCATTGTAATCTATAAGCTGTACTTTGGAAATTTATATTCATTAAATAAAAGTTAAACAAAAATCGCATCATACATAATTGGGAAAGCAGAAACCTTTCTTCTAACAAAGAAAAAAAGAGTTGGATATCCACTCTTTACCACTCTTATCGACTAAAACCTAAAAGTCTCATCCAGAGAAATTAATCAAGACAAAGAAGCAAAGGTATTCAAACGTAACAGGAAAAACTCAAACCATCCCTGTTTGCAGAGGAAGTGATCTCATATATAGGAAACTTTAAAGATTCCATGTAAAACCTTTTAGAACTGATAAATGGATTTAGTAAGGTTGCAGGATACAAAGTCAGCATGCAAACAAGAAGCATTTTTTATACCAAACAAGCTTATAGAGAAATAAATCAAGAAAGTAATCTCATTTACAATAACTACCAAACAGCCGGCTCCGTGGCTCAATAGGCTAATCCCCCACCTTGCAGCGCTGGCACACCGGGTTCTAGTCCCGGTCGGGGCACCGGATTCTGTCCCGGTTGCCCCTCTTCCAGGCCAACTCTCTGCTGTGGCCAGGGAGTACAGTGGAGGATGGCCCAAGTGCTTGGGCCCTGCACCCCATGGGAGACCAGGAGAAGCACCTGGCTCCTGGCTTCAGATCAGCGCGGTGTGCCGGCTGCAGCGCGCCGGCTGCGGCGGTCATTGGAGGGTGAACCAACGGCAAAGGAAGACCTTTCCTTCTGTCCCTCTCTCTCACTGTCCACTCTGCCTGTAAAAAAAATAACTACCAAACAATGATCTAGTAATAAATTTATCAAAGAAGCGAATAATGTCTCCAGAGAAAAATCTTGAATTCTAAAATAATTGAAGACACATACAAAAATGGAATGATATCCTATGTTCATGCATAGAAGAACAAATAGCATTAAAATACACATACTACCTCAAAATTATTTATATATTCTATGAAATCCTCATAAAAATATCAATGGTAGGGCAGGTATTTTGGTACATTGGGTTAAGGTAGGGGGGATGATGCCTCCATTGCGTGTAAGCCTGCCTGGGACTGCGTCCTGCCACCTCTTCCAATCCAGCTCCTGCTACTGCACTTGAGAGAAAGCCATGATGATCCATGTACCTGGGTTGCTGTTACTCACATGGGAGACCAGGTGGGGTTCCAGGCTCCTGGCTTTGGCATGGCCCATTTTGGCTGTTGTGGACCTTTTGGAATTAAACTGTATGGTGAAAATCTCACTCTGTGTGTGTGTGTGTGTGTGTGTATGTGTGTCTCTTTCTCTGTCTCTGCCTCTCTCTCCCTCTCCCCCATGCCACCCCATGGCACTCTTTCAAATAAATAAATCTTTAAAAAATACCCATGGCACTCTAATTTTAGGAAATATTTCTAAATTTCATGTGAAACCACAGAAAATCTTGAATACCAATACAATCTTGAACAAACCTAATTGAAATAGATGAGTTTTTCATTAAGAGTTATGATTTGTTTGAATATATGCTTATTCTAAAACATCTGAATAATTACCTTGTAGCAATGATCAAATCTGGTCTATGGATCTTATTTCAATGAGATATTTTAAGCCTACCTGGCATCCTTGACAGGCATTAAAAAAAATCAAAGTTCCAAGAAACTTGGACTTTGATATTTGTAGTTGGGCCCCTGGAAATATCAAAGGATATATGTCTCTCATCTTGTAGAGAAACCAACTAATCAAGCTATTTGGGTTTTGTTAAAAGTACTGTCAAGACATAAAGTGGTGCTAAATTTTAAGTTCTGATACTATAAAATGGTACTGATACAAATGTCTGAAACTAACAAAAATAGCAAGAATGAAAAAACATACCCTTACACATGGTTTGTAGGAATGCAAGTTGGCAAACCGTTATGAAAACACTACGAAGATGCCTCAGAAAGTTAAAAATAGATACACCAGATAACTCAGTTACCCCACTCCTGGGAATATATGTAAAGGCAATGATATCAGCATATGAAAGAGATACACACACTCCCGTCTTTATAGCACTTCAATTCACAATAACTAAGGTATGGAATCAATATACGTGCCCACCAACTTATAACTAGATAAATAAATCATGGTATATACATTCAATGGAATACTACCCAGCCATGAAAGGAATGAAATGCTGACATTTGCATTCCTCAGAAAACTAAAGCTAGATCTACCAAATGACTCTGCTATCCCACTCCTATGAATATAGTTAGTGCAAATGAAATAGATACTGCACTGCGATTTTATACCAGCTCAAATTTCTTTTTTTAAAAGATTTTATTTATTTATTTGAGAGGTAGAGTTACAGACTGTGAGAAGGGGAGACAGAGAGAAAGGTCTTTCTTCCGTTGGTTCACTCCCCAAATGGCTGCAACGGCTGGAGCCACGCTGATCCGAAGCCAGGAGCCAGGAGCTTCTTCCAGGTCTCCCATGCAGGTGCAGGAGCCCAAGCATTTGGGCCATCTTCTACTGCTTTCCCAGGCCATAGCAGAGAGCGGGATTGGAAGAGGAGCAGCTGGGACTAGAACCAGCGACCAAATGGGATGCCAGCGCCACAGGTGGAGGATTAACCTACCGTGCCAGGGTGCTGGCCCCACCAGCTCACTTTTCAAAAGTGAAGATATGGTATCAACCTAGCTGTCCATCAACTGACATGGAAATAAAGAAAATGTGGTTTGCATACATGATGCAATACTAATCAGCCTAAAAAAGAATACAATGCTGACATTTGCAACCAAATGGATGCAATTATAAATCATCATATGCTAAGTGAAATAAGCCAGATCTAAAAAGACCAATCCATGTTTTCTTTTCTTCGTAGTAATTAATATAGACAGTGAAAATAGTGGGCGGATACATCATGTGGTACATAGCTATAAATAATGCTTCATTGAATCATGCCAGGTAAATGACAATATATTCGTTTGCCCTACAATAAATAGAAAAATGGAGAGTAGGAGTACAGGGCCACACTCCACAACTGTTGCTTCCAGTCTCTGTTCCCATCGTCTCCTTCAGGTTCTCCACACTTCTTTTTTTCCACCACACCTCTATCCACGCCCTGAGTTTTGTTCCCCCTCTGCCCCTTCCCTCCCAGTCCTATCTCAGTTATTTTTGGAAAGAAGGTGGCCTTCTGAAAACGACAAAGAAAAGTGGGTGCCCAAGTTTGTTGGTGTTCAGGACATGGAAAGTAAACCATCCCCCTCCCCCATCAGGTTCGCGGGAGCTCACAATGGCGGTGGCGAACTGAAACTCGGGGTTGGCACACTGATTCTCAGCGGTGAAGAGACGCCAGCAAGATAATGAGAGACAATGCTTACCAGCCCCGTGGATCACTAAGTTTTGCACAGACCTCACACGCAGCGTAGCAAAGAGGAGCCCGATGAGAAGCAGACTATGGCTCTCAATTAGCTGAATGAGGAACTTTGTGATTCGGCCCGTGACCCTCCAACAAAACATCTGCAAGTACAGTTGGGAAAGTCGCTTCCACTGGCATGCAACAATTATGGGACTTAATAACAGCCACTAATAAGGCTGTGTATCTTTTTAACAATTCACTTTGCACATGCTACTTCTTCAAACACCTAAAGTTTCACTTACAAAAATTTATCACCCCAATATTAACAGTATGGCAGCATTTCTCTCCCTATTCTAAGAGCACAGTGGCTTTAGATACTTCTAAAGGTCTTTTATTCGTTTGTTCACTGCTGTGTGATCCAAACCCAGATGAACCCCTAGTGCCAGAGATTACACGGATCTATAAAACAGACACAAGTACTACAGAGTAGCTGGGGAATGAATTCACAAGTATGTCATGTAATGCTACCTTAAAGTTAGGATAACCTGCGTTGTAGCAAGAAAGATCGTTACATTACTACTCCTTTTTTGATTTCCTTATTGGGCAGCTCCCTATCAGACCTAATCTTTCCTAATTCTAGTTTTTGTTTAGCTCAATCCATGCATTCAGATGCTCCTCTGAGAAAACTCAAGTTCTCCAGCTTTAGACACTCTAAAGTTGTTACAACAGAATAGCTACCCAAGGTACAGATATTTTTAAGGAAGCAAGTGTCTTGCATGGCCATTGTCTTCACTGTAACTTGCTGGTGAGACTAAAACCATTCCTCACTGCTCTAATATGCTGAAAAAGTCATCTGAGAGGGACTGTTATGGATGCCCAGTTGTCAATCAAAGGAAGCAGCATTATTCAAGCAACATCCATGCTTGTTTAAGTCTGCCACTGTTGAAGATTTGTGTTACATGATATACTTTATGCTCAAAACCAATGTGGCTGAGAATTTATACGGAATTTATAGCATCAACAGAATAAAATGTGATGTATTTCCTGCATCTCAGTAAAGAAATGACCTAATGTTGTCTACAGAGAATGGAAATTGGAAGTCAAACACCCTTTGTATTCCAATATAGGATACCCAAACATTTTGTGAATTTCATTTAAGTTGATAGTAGATCTATTAGTTAATCTGTCTTCAAACACACTGTTTAAGATAGCATTCAATAAATTAGACAAGTTAACGGATGGATGAGCAAATAATAGCTCCTCTAATAATTCATTTCTTTTCCTCAATAAAGTTGCATTTACCTAACTGGATTAGTCAGCACGGGGAACAATCTTTTATGAATGCAAAGCTGCTTTTTGTATAGACTATTGGGATTCACTTCATTGTTTGACATCAAACGATCTAAATTTCCACACAGTGACTATTTTTCTGTCTTCAATTATGATACATAGTCTGTTATAGTTTGACATATTGCTGGACCTGATTTATGAAGAATTAAGAAACTGTTCAGACAGGCAGATTTAATATGCGACACAGTGATACTGTCATACCTGGATTTCAAAGATGGATTTGGGACCCAGCAGTTCTAACATGTGCATATAGAGTATTAAGAATCGGTTTTTTGGGGGCCGGTGCCGTGGCTCACTTGGTTAGTCCTCCACCTGTGCCACCGTCAACCTATACGGGCGCCGGGTTCTAGTCCCGGTTGCTTCTCTTCCAGTCCAGCTCTCTGCTATGGCCCAGGAAGGCAATGGAGGAAGGCCCAAGTGCTTGGGCCCCTGCACATTTATGGAAGACTGGGAGGAAGCACCTGGCTCCTGGCTTCAGAATGACTCAGCGCGCTGGCCATAGCAGCCATTTGGGGGGTAAACCAGTGGAGAAAAGTCTTCCCTCTGTCTCTCTGTCTCACTGTCTACTACTCTACCTGTCAAATAAATAAATAAATGAATAAGAAATTGGTTTTTCAGGTTCAGCCTCATCTAAAACATATTCATTTGTACACTTGGCAACGGAAAATCCATAACATGGAGATATGATGAGTCAAAATTTAAAAATTCAAGTACTTTTTTGGTGTGGGAATTGTCATGAGGCTCTATTGAAATGTCCACTATGTGGGATATTGAGTATCCATTGAAATGAATTTGTTCTGCTATTTACATTAATGAATATTTAAGCATAACATTATTTCAGGTGACAACATGAATGAATAAGAGTGCTATGGGGTTTCTTTTTTTTTTTTTAAACTTTTATTTAATGCATATAAATTTCCAAAGTACAACTTATGGATTACAATGGCTTCCCCCCCATACCGTCCCTCCCACCCACAACCCTCCCCTTTCCCACTCCCTCTCCCCTTCCATTCACATCAAGATTCATTTTTGATTATCTTAATATACAGAAGATCAGCTTAGTATACATCAAGTATGGATTTCAACAGTTTGCTCCCACACAGAAACATAAAGTGAAAAATAATAGATGATTTTTTTTAAATGATGATGAAATCAGATCAGACCTATTGTCATGTTTAATCCCAGTGAGAGTCAAGTTGGGAATTGATAATTTCTTTTTTTTTTTTTTTTTTTTTTTACAGAGGATCAGTTTACTATGCATTAAGTAAGGATTTCAACAGTTTGCACCCCCATAGAAACACAAAGTGAAATATATTGTTTGAGTACTCGTTATAGCATTAAATCTCAATGTACAGCACATTAAGGACAGAGATCCTACATGAGGAGTAAGTGCACAGTGACTCCTGTTGTTGATTTTACCAATTGACACTCCTGTCTATGGCATCAGTAATCTCCCTATGCTCCAGTCATGAGTTTCCAAGGCTATGGAAGCCCTCTGAGTTCTCCGACTCTTATCTTGTTTAGACAAGGTCATAGTCAAAGTGGAGGTTCTCTCCTCCCTTCAGAGAAAGGTACCTCCTTCTTTGATGACCTGTTCTTTCCACTGGGATCTCACTCGCAGAGATCTTTTGCCAGAGTGTCTTGGCTTTCCATGCCTGAAATACTCTCATGAGCTTTTCAGCCAGCTCTGAATGCCTTTAGGGCTGATTCTGAGGCCAGAGTGCTATTTAGGACATCTGCCATTCTATGAGTCTGCTGAGTATCTCACTTCCCATGTTGGATCACTCTCCCCTTTATTTACTCCATCGGTTAGCGTTAGCAGGTACTAGACTTGTCTATGTGCTCCCTTTGACTCCCAGTCCCTCCACCATGACCAACTGTGAACTGAAACTGATCACCTGGAACAGTGAGATGGCATTGGTACATGCCACCTCGATGGGATTGAATTGGAATCCCCTGGTATGCTTCCAACTCCACCACTTGGGGCAAGTCAGCCTGAGCATGTCCCAAATTATACATCTCTTCCCTCTCCCATTCCCACCACCATGTTCAACAGGGATCACATTTCAGTTAATTTTCAACACTTAAGAATAACTGTGCATCAATTACAGATCTAAACCAGTCATATTAAGTAGAACAGATAAAAAAACTACTAAGAGGGATAATGTATTAAGTTGTTCATTAACAGTCAGGGCTATGCTGATCAAGTCACCGTTTCCCATAGTGTCCACCTCACTCCAACAGGTTTCCCTCTTGGTGTTCAGTCAGTCGTCACCGATCAGGGAGAACATATGGTATTTGTCCCTTTGGGACTGGCTTATTTCACTCAGCATGATGTGTTCCAGATTCCTCCATTTTGTTGCAAATGACTGGATTTCGTTGTTTCTTACTGCGGTATAGTATTCTAAAGAGTACATATCCCATAATTTCTTTATCCAGTCTATCGTTGATGGGCATTTAGGTTGGTTCCAGGTTTTAGCTATTGTGAATTGAGCTGCAATAAACATTAGGGTGCAGACCTCTTTTTTGTTTGCCAATTTAAATTCCTTTGGGTAAATTCCAAGGAGTGGGATGGCTGGGTCGAACGGTAGGGTTATCTTCAGGTTTTTGAGGAATCTCCAGACTGACTTCCATAGTGGCTTGACCAGTTTGCATTCCCACCAACAGTGGGTTAGTGTCCCTTTTTCCCCACATCCTCGCCAGCATCTGTTGTTGGTAGATTTCTGAATGTGAGCCATTCTAACCGGGGTGAGGTGAAACCTCATTGTGGTTTTGATTTGCATTTCCCTGATTGCTAATGACCTTGAACATTTTTTCATGTGCCTGTTGGCCATTTGGATTTCCTCTTTTGAAAAATGTCTATTGAGGTCCTTGGCCCATCTCTTAAGTGGGTTGTTGGTTTTGTTTTTGTGGAGTTTCTTGATCTCTTTGTAGATTCGGGTTATTAACCCTTTATCTGTTGCATAGTTTGCAAATATTTTTTCCCATTCTGTCAGTTGTCTCTTCACTCTCCTGACTGTTTCTTTTGCAGTACAGAAACTTCTCAATTTGATGCAATCCCAATAGTTGATTTTGGCTTTGACTGCCTGTGCCTCCCGGGTCTTTTCCAGAAATTCTTTGCCTGTGCCAATATCTTGAAGGGTTTCTCCAATGTTCTCTAGTAACTTGATGGTGTCAGGTCGTAGATTTAAGTCTTTAATCCATGTTGAGTGAATTTTTGTGTAAGGTGTAAGGTAGGGGTCTTGCTTCATGATTCTGCATGTGGAAATCCAATTTTCCCAGCACCATTTATTGAATAGACTGTCCTTGCTCCAGGAATTAGTTTTAGATCCTTGATCAAATATAAGTTGGCTGTAGATGTTTGGATTGATTTCTGGTGTTTCAATTCTGTTCCATTGGTCTATCCATCTGTTTCTGTACCAGTACCATGCTGTTTTAATTACAACTGCCCTGTAGTATGTCCTGAAATCTGGTATTGTGATGCCTCCAGCTTTGTTTTTGTTGTACAAGATTGCTTTAGCTATTCGAGGTCTCTTGCGCCTCCATATAAATTTCAGCACCATTTTTTCCAGATCTGAGAAGAAGGTCTTCGGTATCTTGATTGGTATTGCATTGAATCTGTAAATTGCTTTGGGAGAATGGACATTTTGATGATATTGATTCTTCCAATCCATGAGCATGGAAGGTTTTTCCATTTCTTCGTATCCTCTTCTATTTCTTTCTTTAAGGTTTTGTAATTTTCATCGTAGAGATCCTTAACGTCCTTGGTTAAGGTTATTCCAAGGTATTTGATTGTTTTTGTAGCTATTGTGAATGGGATTGATCTTAGAAGTTCTTCCTCAGCCATGGCATTGTCTGTGTATACAAAGGCTGTTGATTTTTGTGCATTGATTTTATACCCTGCTACTTTGCCAAACTCTTCTATGAGTTCCAATAGTCTCTTAGTAGAGTTCTTTGGGTCCCCTAAATAAAGAATCATGTCATCTGCAAAGAGGGATAGTTTGAGTTCTTCCTTCCCAATTTGTATCCCTTTAATTTCTTTTTCTTGCCTAATAGCTCTGGCTAGAACCTCCAGAACTATATTGAATAGCAGTGGTGAGAGTGGGCATCCCTGTCTGGTTCCAGATCTCAGTGGAAATGCTTCCAACTTTTCCCCATTCAATAGGATGTTGGCTGTGGGTTTTTCATAGATTGCTTTGATTGTATTGAGGAATGTTCCTTCCAAACCCAGTTTGCTTAGAGTTTTCATCATGAACGGGTGTTGTATTTTATCAAATGCTTTCTCGGCATCTATTGAGATAATCATATGGTTTTTCTTCTGCAGTCTGTTAATGTGGTGTATCACATTGATTGTCTTGTGCACATTAAACCATCCCTGCATACCAGGGATAAATCCCACTTGGTCTGGGTGGATGATCTTTCTGATGTGTTGTTGCATTCTATTGGCGAGAATTTTATTGAGGATTTTTGCATCTATGTTCATCAGGGATATTGGTCTGTAATTCTCTTTCAGTGCTGCATCTTTTTCCGGCTTAGGAATTAAGGTGATGCTGGCTTCATAGAAAGAATTTGGGAGGACTCCCTCTTCTTCGATTGTTCTGAATAGTTTGAGAAGAATTGGAGTTAGTTCTTCTTTAAACGTCTGGTAGAATTCAGCAGTGAATCCATCTGGTCCTGGGCTTTTCTTTGTTGGGAGGGCCTTTATTACTGTTTCAATTTCTGTCTCAGTTATGGGTCTGTTTAGGTTTTCTATGTCTTCCTGGTTCAATTTAGGCAGGTTGCATGTGTCCAGGAATCTATCCATTTCTGATAGGTTTCCCTGTTTGCTGGCATACAAGTCCTTGTAGTAATTTCTGATGATTCTTTTTATTTCTGTGGTGTCTGTTGTTACATTTCCTTTTTCATCTCTGATTTTATTGATTTGGGTCTTTTCTCTTCTTTTTTTAGTTAGTTGGGCCAATGGGGTGTCAATTTTGTTTATTTTTTCAAAAAACCAGCTCTTCGTTTGGCTGATTTTTTGTAATGTTTTTCTTGATTCAATCCTGTTGATTTCTTCTCTGATTTTAATTATTTCTCTTCTCCTACTAGATTTGGGTCTGGTTTGCTGTATGTTTTCTAGATCCTTGAGGTGAATTGAAAGCTCATCTAGTTGGTGTCTTTCCAATTTCTTGATGTAGGCACCTATTGATATAAACTTTCCTCTTAACACTGCTTTTGCTGCGTCCCATAAGTTTTGGTATGTTGTGCTGTTATCCTCATTTACTTCCAGAAAGTTTTTGATTTCTCTTTTGATTTCTTCTATGACCCATTGTTCATTCAGGAGCATGTTGTTCAATCTCCATGTGTTTGCGTATGCTCTAGGGATTCCTGAGTTGCTAATTTCCAACTTCATTCCTTTTTGGTCTGAGAAGCTGCATGGTATGATTCTAATTCTTTTGAATTTGCTGAGACTTGCTTTATGGCCTAGTATGTGGTCAATCCTAGAGAAGGTTCCATGTACTGCTGAGAAGAATGTAAAATCTTTAGCTGTAGGATTGAAAGTTCTGTAGATATCTGTTAGATCCATTTGGGTTATAGTGTCGTTTAAATCTACTGTATCCTTGTTGATCTTCTGACCGGATGATCTGTCTATTTCTGAGAGTGGAGTATTGAAGTCCCCCAGTACTACTGTATTGGGGTCTAAGTCTCCCTTTAAGTCCGTTAATAAATCTTTTAGATAAACTGGTGCCCTGTAGTTAGGTGCATATACATTGATAATTGTTATATCTTCCTGTTGAATTGATCCCTTAATCATGATATAGTGTCCCTCTTTGTCTCTCTTAACAGTTTTTGTGGTAAAGTTTATGTTGTCCGATATTAAGATGGCTACGCCTGCTCTTTTTTCATTTCTGTTGGCATGGTATATCTTTTTCCAGCCTTTCACTTTCAGTCTGTATGGATCTTTGTTGGAAAGATGTGTTTCTTGTAAGCAGCAAATAGATGGGTTTTGTTCCTTAACCCAATCAGCCAATCGGTGTCTTTTAACTGGACAGTTCAGGCCATTCACGTTCAAAGTGACTAATGATAAGTGGTAACTTTGCCCTGCCATTTGCCAAAGATAAGTTCTAATATATGCTTTGAATTCCCTGTGATCTTTTGCTGTGAGGTTTCCTTCCTTGGTTTCCTTCCTTTACCTTCTTTCATATTGATGACCGTGTTTCTGTGTTTCTGTGTGTAACACATCTTTAAGCATCTGTTGCAGGGCTGGACGAGTGGCCACAAAGTCTTTCAATTTCTGTTTGTTGTGAAAGGTCTTTTTTTCACCTTCATTCACAAATGAGAGCTTTGCAGGATATAATATTCTGGGCTGGCAGTTGTTCTCTCTTAGTACCTGGGCTATATCTCGCCATTCCCTCCTAGCTTTTAGAGTTTCTGATGAGAAGTCAGCTGTGAGTCTGATTGGAGATCCTCTGAGAGTAATTTGACGTTTCTCTCTTGCACATTTTAGGATCTTTTCTTTCTGTTTCACTGTGGAGAGTTTAATTACAACGTGTCGTGGTGAGGATCTCTTTTGGTCGTGTTTATTAGGGGTTCTGTGAGCTTCCTGTACTAGGATTTCTCTGTCCTTCTCCAAACCTGGGAAATTTTCTGCTAATATCTCACTAAAAAGGCCTTCTAATCCTTTCTCCCTCTCCATGCCTTCAGGAACTCCTAGAACCCGAATGTTGGGTTTTTTAATAGTATCCTGAAGATTCCCGACAATATGTTTTAGATTTCTAATTTCCTCATCTTTTCTTTGGTCTGACTGTATCCTTTCCTGTTCTCTGTCTTCTAAGTCCGATATTCTCTCTTCTGCTTCACCCATTCTGTTTGTAAGGCTCTCTATTGTGCTTTTCATTTGATCTATTGAATTCTTCACTTCAGTCACTATCACAGTTTCCTGTTGTACTAGTTGTTTCGTTTCATTTTGATTCCTCCTTAATATTTCATTTTCACGAGAGAGATTTTCTATCTTGTCCATTAAGGATTTGTGTAGTTCCAGAATTTGTTTTTGAGAACTTCTTAATGTTCTTATCAATTTTTTGAGATCTGCTTCTTGCATTTCTTCTATGTCATCATCTTCATAATCTTGAATTGGGGTGTCTTTTTCATTTGAGGGCATCATAGTGACTTCCTTGTTTTTATTACCTCGGTTTTTGCGTTTGTTATTTGGCATATTGGAGATATTTGGTTTCTTCACTGTGGTGCTTTTTCTTGTTATACTATGACTCTAGATTAAGTGGACTATCTGTTTTTGATGGAGCCTTAAAGGCTTGAGATGGGTGTGGCCTGAGAGCTCTGTTTGGTGTGCCAAAGGTGACACTCCCAGGTTAGGCGTGGTAAATCTCTCTCTCTCTCTTTCTTTTTTTTTTTTTTTTTTTTTTTTGATTCAAAAGGGAAGTAATTCCGCACAGCTCGCGTTCCAGCGCTGGTGTGTTGAGTCTGCCGCTGATGTCCCAAACTGTGGGCTCCCACGCTCTCCACGCAGGTCCGCTGTGAGTCACGCGTTCCAGAAGAGTTTCTTCTGCTGTTTCCTCCCCTACTCTTCCTTGAACCTGCAGTATCTCCACTTTTATTAAACTATCTCTCCCCAGACTATCAGTGTGCTCCCTTCCTATTCCGCCATCTTGCCGCAGATTCATCTTGCCGCAACATGAATGAATAAGAGTGCTATGGGGTTTCTAAAAATAAGAAAAAAAGAGGATCAATGATGTGTACTCTTGGGTACAAGTAATATTCTGGGTTTTTTTGTTTGTTGTTTTTTTTGTTTGTTTGTTTGTTTTTTTTTTTTTTTTTTTTTTGGACAGGCAGAGTTAGACAGTGAGAGAGAGACAGAGAGAAAGGTCTTCCTTTGCCGTTGGTTCACCCTCCAATGGCCGCTGCAGCCGGCGTACCGTGCTGATCTGAAGCCAGGAGCCAGGTGCTTCTCCTGGTCTCCCATGCGGGTGCAGGGCCCAAGGACTTGGGCCATCCTCCACTGCACTCCCAGGCCACAGCAGAGAGCTGGACTGAAAGAGGAGCAAGCGGGATGGAATCCGGCGCCCCAACCGGGACTAGAACCCAGGGTGCCAGTGCCGCAGGCAGAGGATTAGCCTATTGAGCCATGGCACCGGCCAATATTCTGTTCTTGATTTCGGTGTTGGTTAGTAATGGGATCTGAGAACCAAAAAATCATCTAAACACTAATGTGCATTTCTTGGAATGTATACTGTATTTTAATGAAATGTAAAAAGAAATACCACAGACATGACTCATCACATTGTACCATACACAGGTGATGTGCAATGAATTCTCACATGTGGTCCTCTCCTTGATCACTTGCTAGAGGTGATGTCGTTAAGTTAATCTCTGTGAAGTTTCTGTTTTCCTTTCTATTCTCTGTATTTGAGAAATGAGTCATTAAGTCCATCCCACAACTAAGGGTAAGGAAACCAAGCTCTCCCTTATTCAGTAGGTTGCATTATTTTGAATTACTTTTCATTCTTCTGTAAGAAAGACAAGCCCCATTCATTCATTCCTTCATTCATCCATTCCATTGTGGATTTATATCAGGATGAACTCATCAATATTTGGTTTGATTATTTTTGTTATAATCCAATATTGTCATTGTTTAGGTGTTCAAATCATTCTGGATATGGGACATTGACTCCCATATCCTTTTTTTAAAAAACTTTTATTTAGTAAATATAATGTTCCAAAGTACAGTTTATGGATTACAATGGCTTTTCCCCCCCATAACTTCCCTCCCACCCGCACCCCTCCCATCTCCCTCTACCTCTCCCATTCCATAAACATCAAGATTCATTTTCAATTATCTTTATATACAGAGGATCAATTTAGTTTATATTAAGTAAAGATTTCATCAGTTTGTACCCACACAGAACATAAAGTGTAAAATACTGTTTGAGTACTAGTTATAGCATTAATTCACATTGAACAACACATTAAGGACAGAGATCCCACATGAGGAGTAAGTACACAGTGAATCCTGTTGTTGTTGACTTAACAATTTGACACACTCTTGTCTCTAGTCATGAGTTTCCAAGGCTGTGGAAGCCTCTTGAGTTCACTGACTTCGATCTTATTTAGACAAGGCCATGGTCAAAGTGGAAGTTCTCTCCTCCCTTCAGAGAAAGGTACCTCCTCCTTTGATGGCACGTTCTTTCTACTGGGATCTCACTTGCAGAGATTTTTCATTTAGGTTTTTTTTTTTTTTTTTTTTGCCAGAGTGTCTTGGCTTTCCATGCCTAGAATACTCTCATGGGGTCTTCAGCCACATCTGAATACCTCAAGGGCTGATTCTGAGGCCAGAGTGCTATTTAGGACATCTGCCATTCCATGAGTCTGCTGTGTAGCCCACTTCCCATGTTGGATCGTTCTCTCCCTTTTTAATTCTATCAGTTAGTATTCGCAGACATTAGTCTTGTTTGTGTGATCCCTTTGACTCTTAGACCTATCAGTGTGATCAATTGTGAACTGAAATTGATCACTTGGACTAGTGAGTTGGCATTGGTACATGCAATCTTGATGGGATTGTATTGGAATCCCCTGGCAAATTTCTAACTCCACCATATAAGGCAATTCCGATTGAACATGTCCCAAATTGTACATCTCCTCCCTCTCTTATTTCCACTTTTATATTTAACAGGGATCACTTTTCAGTTAAGTTTCAACACCTAAGAATAAATGTGTGTTAATTACAGAGTTAAACCAATAGTATTAACTAGACCAAAAAAAATACTAAAAGGGATAAAGTATAAAACTGTGCATCAGCACTCAGGACAAGGGCTGATCAAGTCACTGGTTCTAATAGTGTCCATTTCACTTCAACAGGTTTCCTTTCTTGTGGTTGGTTAGTTGTCACCGATCAAGGAAAACATATGATATTTGTCCCTTTGGGACTGGCTTAATTCACTCAGCATAATGTTTTCCAGATTCCTCCATCTTGTTGCAAATGACTGGATTTCATTATTTTTTTTTACTGCTGTATAGTATTCTATAGAGTACATGTCCCATAATTGCTTTATCCAGTCTACTGTTGATGGGCATTTGGGTTGATTCCAGGTCTTAGCTATTGTGAATTGAGCTGCAATAAACATTAAGGTGCAGACAGCTTGTTTGTTTGCCAATTTAATTTCCTTGGGTAAATACCAAGGAGTGGGATGGCTGAGTTGTATGGTATGGTTATATTCAGGTTTTTGAGGAATCTCCAGACTGCCTTCCATAGTGGCTTGACCAGTTTGCATTCCCACCAACGGTGGGTTAGTGTCCCTTTTCCCCCACATCCTCGCCAGCATCTGTTGTTGGTAGATTTCAGTATGAGAGTCATTCTAGCTGGGGTAAGGTGAAACCTCATTGTGGTTTTGATTTGCATTTCCCTGATTGCTAGTGATCCTGAACTTTTTCATGTGCCTGTTGGCCATTTGGATTTCCTCTTTTGAAAAATGTCTATTGAGGTCCTTGGCCCACCTCTCAAGTGGGTTGTTTGTTTTGTTGTTGTGGAGTTTCTTGATTTCTTTGTAGATTCTGGTTATTAATCCTTTATCTGTAGCATAGTTTGCAAATATTTTTTCCCATTCTGTTGGTTGCCTCTTCACTTTCCTGACAATTTCTTTTGCAGTACAGAAACTTCTCAATTTGAAATAATCACAATTGTTAATTTTGGCTTTGACTGCCTGTGCCTCTGGGGTATTTTCCTAGAAGTCTTTGCCTGTGCCAATATCTTGAAGGGTTTCTCCAATGTTCTCTAATAATTTGATGGTGTCGGGTCGTAGATTTAAGTCTTTAATCCATGTTGAGTGGATTTTTGTGTAAGGTGAAAGGTAGGGGTCTTGCTTCATGCTTCTGCACGTGGAAATCCAGTTTTCCCAGCACCATTTATTGAATAGACTGTCCTTGCTCCAGGAATTGGTTTTAGATCCTTGATCAAATATAAGTTGGCTGTAGATGTTTGGGTTGATTTCTGGTGTTTCTATTCTGTTCCATTGGTCTAGCCATTTGTTTCTGTACCAATACCATGCTGTTTGGATTATAACTTCCTTGTAGTATTTCCTGAAATCTGTTATTGTGATGCCTCCGGCTGTTTTTGTTGTTGTTGTTGTACAACATTGCTTTAGCTATGCAAGGTCTCTTGCATCTCCATATGAATTTCTGCAACATTTTTTCCAGATCTGTGAAGAATGTCTTTGGTATCTTGATTGGTATTGCATTGAATCAATAAATTGCTTTTGGGAGAATGGACAGTTTGATGATGTTGATTTTTCCAATTCATGAGCATGGAAGATTTTTCCATTTTTTGGTATCCTCTAATATTTCTTTCTTTAAGATTTTGTAATTTTAATTGTAGAGATTTTTAACGTCCTTGATTAAGTTTATTCCAAGGTATTTGATTGTTTTTGTGGCTATTGTGAATGGGATTGATCTTAGCAGTTCTTTCTCAGCTGTGGCATTGCCTGTGTATGCAAAGGCTGTTGGTTTTTTTTAAATTTATTTAATGAATATAAATTTCCAAAGTACGACTTATGGATTACAATGGCTTCCCCACAATACTGTCCCTCCCACCCACAACCCTCCCCTTTCCCACTCCCTCTCCCCTTTCATTCACATCAAGATTCATTTTTGATTCTCTTAATATATAGAATATTAGCTTAGTATACATTAAGTAAAGATTTCAACAGTTTGCTCCCACACAGAAACATAAAGTGAAAAATAATAGATGATTTTTTTTAAATGATGATGAAATCAGATCAGACCTATTGTCATGTTTAATCCCAGTGAGAGTCAAGTTGGGAATTGATAATTTCTTTTTTTTTTCAGAAGATCAGATTAGTATACATTAAGTAAAGATTTCAACAGTTTGCACCCCCATAGAAACACAAAGTGAAATATACTGTTTGAGTACTCGTTATAGCATTAAATCTCAATGTACAGCACATTAAGGACAGAGATCCTACATGAGGAGTAAGTGCACAGTGACTCCTGTTGTTGACTTTACCAATTGACACTCCTGTCTATGGCATCAGTAATCTCCCTATGCTCCAGTCATGAGTTTCCAAGGCTATGGAAGCCCTCTGAGTTCTCCGATTCTTATCTTGTTTAGACAAGGTCATAGTCAAAGTGGAGGTTCTCTCTTCCCTTCAGAGAAAGGTACCTCCTTCTTTGAAGACCTGTTCTTTCCACTGGGATCTCTTTCCACTGGTTTTTGTGCATTGATTTTATATCCTGATACCTTGCCAAACTCTTCTATGAGTTCCAATAGTTTCTTAGTAGAGTTCTTTGGATCCCCTAAATAAAGAATCATATCGTCTGCAAGAGGGATAATTTGAGTTCTTCCTTCCCAATGTGTATCACTTTAATTTCTTTTTCTTGCCTGATGCCTCTGGCTAAGACTTCCAGAACTAAATTGAATAGCAGTGTTGGGAGTGGGCATCCTTGTCTGGTAGCAGATCATGGTGGAAATGCTTCCAACTTTTCCCCATTCAATAAGTTTTTCATAAATTCCTTTGATTGTATTGAGGAATATTCCTTCTATACCTAATTTGCTTAGAGTTTTCATCATGAGAGGGTGTTGAATTTTATCTAATGCTATCTCTGCATCTATTGAGATAATCATATGGTTTTTCTTCTGCAGTCTGTTAATGTGGTGTATACATTGATTGTTTTGCGCACATTAAACCATCCCTGCATACCAGGGATAACTCCCACCTGGTCTGGATGGATGATTTTTCTGACGTGTTGTTGTATTCTATTGGCGAGAATTATATTGAGGATTTTTGCGTCTATGTTCATCAGTCATATTGGTCTGTAATTTTCTTTCAATGCTGCATCTTTCTCTGGCTTAGGGATTAAGGTGATGCTGGCTTCATAGAAAGAATTTGGGAGGATTCCATCTTTTTTAATTGTTCTGAATAGTTTGAGAAGACTTGGAGTTAGTTCTTCTTTAAATGTCTGGTAGAATTCAGCAGTGAATCCATCTGGTCCTGGGCTTTTCTTCGTTGGGAGGGCCTTTAGTACTGTTTCAATTTCTGTCTCAGTTATGGGTCTGTTTTGGTTTTATATGTCTGGTTTTCTGCAGTTTTTCTAGATCCTTGAGATGAATTGAAAGGGCATTTATTTGGTGCCTTTCCAATTTCTTGATGTAGGCACCTATTGATATAAACTTTCCTCTTAACACTGCTTTTGCTGTATCCTATAAATTTTGGTATGTTGTGTTGTTACACTCATTTACTTCCAGAATGTTTTAATTTCTCTTTTGTTTTTTTTTGTTTTTTTTTATAGTTTTTTTTTTATTTTTTTTATTTTTTTGGAGTTGCTTCTTTCTTTTTTTTAACTTTTATTTAATGAATATAAATTTCTAAAGTACGACTTATGGATTACAATGGCTTCCCCACCATACTGTCCCTCCCACCCGCAACCCTCCCATTTCCCACTCCCTCTCCCCTTCCATTCACATCAAGAATCATTTTCGATTATCTTAATATACAGAAGATCAGCTTAGTATACATAAAGTAAGGATTTCAACAGTTTGCTCCCACACAGAAACATAAAGTGAAAAATAATAGATGATTTTTTAAATGATGATGAAATCAGATCAGACCTATTGTCATGTTTATTCCCAGTGAGAGTCAAGTTGGGAGTTGAGAATTTCTTTTTTTTTTTTTTACAGAAGATCAGTTTAGTATGCATTAAGTAAAGATTTCAACAGTTTGCACCCCCATAGAAACACAAAGTGAAATATATTGTTTGAGTACTCGTTATAGCATTAAATCTCAATGTACAGCACATTAAGGACAGAGATCCTACATGAGGAGTAAGTGCACAGTGACTCCTGTTGTTGACTTTACCAATTGACACTCCTGTCTATGGCATCAGTAATCTCCCTATGCTCCAGTCATGAGTTTCCAAGGCTATGGAAGCCCTCTGAGTTCTCCGACTCTTATCTTGTTTAGACAAGGTCATAGTCAAAGTGGAGGTTCTCTCTTCCCTTCAGAGAAAGGTAACTCCTTCTTTGATGACCTGTTCTTTCCACTGGGATCTCACTCACAGAGATCTTTTGCCAGAGTGTCTTGGCTTTCCATGCCTGAAATACTCTCATGGGCTTTTCAGCCAGATCCGAATGCCTTTAGGGCTGATTCTGAGGCCAGAGTGCTATTTAGGACATCTGCCATTCTATGAGTCTGCTGAGTATCTCACTTCCCATGTTGGATCACTCTCCCCTTAATTTCTCTTTTGATTTCTTCTATGACTCAGTGTTCATTCAGGAGCATTTTGTTCAATCTCCATGTGTTTGCATATGCTCTAGGGATTCCTGAGTTGCTAATTTGCAACTTCATTCCCCTATTGTCTGAGAAGCTGTATTGTAAGATTCTAATTCTTTTGAACTTTCTGAGACTTGCTTTATGGCCTAGTATGTGGTCAATCTTAGAGTAGGTTCCATGTACTGCTGAGAAGAATGTGAAGTCTTTAGATGTAGGATTGAAAGTTCTGTAGATATCTGTTAGATCCATTTGGACTATAGTGTCATTTTTTTAACTTTTATTTAATGAATATAAATTTCCAAAGTACAGCTTATGGATTACAATGGCTTCCCCCCCATAATGTCCCTCCCACCTGCAACCCTCCCCTTTCCCACTCCCTCTCCCCTTCCATTCACATCAAGATTCATTTTCAATTCTCTTTATATACAGAAGATCAGTTTAGCATATATTAAGTAAAGATTTCAACAGTTTGCTCCCACACAGAAACATAAATTGAAAAATATTGTTTGAGTACTCGTTATAGCATTAAATCTCAATGTACAGCACACTAAGGACAAAGATCCTACATGAGGAGTAAGTGCACAGTGACTCCTGTTGTTGACTTAACAAATTGACACTCTTGTTTATGGCATCAGTAATCACCCTAGGCTCTTGTCATGAGCTGCCAAGGCTATGGAAGCCCCCTGAGTTCACTGACTCTGATAATATTTAGACAAGGTCATAGTCAAAGTGGAAGTTCTCTCCTCCCTTCAGAGAAAGGTACCTACTTCTTTGATGACCTGTTCTTTCCACTGGGATCTCACTCACAGAGATCTTTCATTTAGGTTTTTTTTTTTTTCCCCAGAGTGTCTTGGCTTTCAATGCCTGAAATACTCTCATGGGCTCTTCAGCCAGATCCGAATGTCTTAAGAGCTGATTCTGAGGCCAGAGTGCTGTTTAGGACATCTGCCATTCTATGGGTCTGCTGTGTATCTCACTTCCCATGTTGGATCATTCGCTCCCTTTTTTATTCTATCAGCTAGTATTTGCAGACACTATTCTTGTTTATGTGATCCCTTTGGTTCTTAGTCCTATCATTATGATCAATTGTGAACATTTAAATCTACTGTGTTCTTGTTGATCTGTCTGGTTGATCTGAGAGTGGAGTATTGAAATCCCCCAGTACTATTGTATTGGAGTCTAAGTCTCCCTTTAAGTCCCTTAGCAAATCTTTTAAATAAACCAGTGCCCTGTAATTAGGTGCATATACATTGATAATTGTTATATCTTCCTGTTGAATTGATCCCTTAATCATTATATAGTGCCCCTCTTTGTCTCTCCTAACAGTTTTTGTATTAAAGTTTATTTTGTCTGATATTAATATGGCTACACCTGCTTTTTTTTGGTTTCTGTTGGCATGGTATATCTTTTTCCAGCCTTTCACTTTCAGTCTATGTGCATCTTTGTTGGAAAGATGTGTTTCTTGTAAGCAGCAAATAGATGGGTTTTGTTCCTTAAGCCAATCAGCCAATCGGTGTCTTTTAACTGGACAGTTCAGGCCATTAATGTTGAGTGTGACTATGCAGGTTTGAATTGATATATCTGATATATTAATCTTTTATTTCAATGCCTCTAAGTATAGCTCAAAAATTATATATATATATACATAAATTATAACTTTTTCAAAGTATTTTATGCTGACATTTGACATCAGTTATAAGGAAATATGTCCTTGCAATCTGTTGTGGTTTGCATGTGGTTTCTCCCCTAGGAATTCATATGCAAGAGACCTGGTCACCAGTGTGGTGATATTTAAACCAAGGGGGCCTAATAGAAGTAACTAGGTCATGGTGCAGAATACCTTTGGAAGTGGTTACTGCTGTCTTGTGGACTGTTTCCCGAAGACTGAGCTATTACAGAAGAGTGAATCTGGTCCTGCTACCCTCACCCCTGTTCGTGCTTCAGATCTCTCCTGTAAACTCTTTCACACAGACTCCCACCATTGTGATGCCCGAGGCCATGAGGCCATCATCAATGTTGATCAGAAGATGCTTCCCTGCCTGGGGACCTCCAGAACTATGAGTTAACAAGTCTCTTTTCCTTACAAATTACCCAATTTGGATTATTGGTGGTACTAGCAGAATGCAGACAAATACATGTTCTTACTTAAAATTTAAATGAATGAAAGAACCTGAGCTTCCCTCCACGTATCTTTATCAAAATACCCATCTAAATAAGGAAAAAAAAACAAAAAAAATGTGGTGATATTATCATTTATATGCTGTAATAAGTTGAATTCAACCATCCATATACATTTTTATATACATACATGTATATAAAACAGAAAACTGTAAGGTAAATGGTCAAAAATATAGGCAATTAATAGGTATCGAGTAAATTGTGGAGTGCTGAAGTCTCAACATAAAGCCATTATTCATAATTACTAGAAAATTATAGATTTGTGATAACTTTTTACATATACTTATCTCCTATATCTTTTGTACCAACCCTGTAAAGACAAAGTTTATTATAATTATCATTGTAGTGAATATCCCTGGTTTTCCAAGGAAAAGTGAAGCTGAATAATTTAAACAAATAACACAGCTAGTTAAGTTAGCTAACAATTTACCATATCCTTTCCTGGCAATAGTTCATATGTGAAGTCAAGGTATTAATTTAGAAAAATAAAAAGTAATCTATAAAGTCTGAATATTTTAAAGATACTTTGAGTTTTTTGGTAGTCTCTGACAAAACTGGAAAAAGATGACAGTGTCTAGGTTAGTTCATTTCACATGGGAACTGACTAGTAAATGTTCACTAAATTAACCAATCATTCAAATCAACAAACATTTACTGAACTAAACTCTGAGGAGAAGCCAAGACGAAAAGGTCTGCATCCTTAACTGCAGTTGACCTTGTGGAGCTGACTGGGCATACTTAAGAGTCAACGGCATAAGAGTGCAGCACGAAACTCGTAATGGAATAGCTAACCAGTTATGTGGTGGGTAACACGTAGTGAAGAGTTTCTGAGCAAAAAGTAGATATTTTAGCAGAGATAAGCAAGTTGGCATTTTATAGCAGTGATGATTTGAATCTGATGAAAGTGCGCTAAGCTTTGGTAGAGAATCCATGGGAAGGGCTGCATGGAAGGAATACAAATAGGGAAAAGAATCCTTTTCCTGGGAGAGAATGTTTTCCTATGAAGACAGTGGGGTTGCTTTTGTCATACTAATCAGTGGTCTTCTGTTATATCATAGAAGCAAAATGTCTCAAGTACTCCCTAAGACATTGGAGACTAAAATAAAATAAATTAGCTAATTCAATTTAGGGGCTGCTGTAATGGCAGGAATGGTCAATCTGCCACCTGTGATACCACCATGCCATACGGACCTAGTTCCTGTCCAGGCTGTTCCACTTATGATCCAGCTCCCAGCTAATGTGCTTGGGAAAGCAGCAGAAGATGGCCCAAGAAGCTGGGCCCCTGCCACTCACATGTTAGACCGGGATGGAGGACCAAGCACCTCATTTGGCCTGCCCAAGCCCCAGTCACTGCAACTAACAGGGGAGTGAAACGGCAAATGGAAGTGCTCTCTCTCTCTCTGATACTCTGCCTTTCAAATAAAATATTTTTTAAGAATCAGATGTTTCCTTTTTCCGATCTTCTTTAACTATTTTGTAAAACTACACTCTAAAGAATATCATTTATGAAAGTATCTTTTCCTGGAATTTCATTTATGATTTTGTGAAAACTACAGCTTTTTTATTAGTTTTATTTAGTCCTTTATTTGAAAGGCAGAGCAACAGAAAAGATGAGAGAGAGTTCTTTCTCTCCTGGTTCACTCCCTTAAATGCCCACAACAGCCAGGGCCGACCAGGCCAAAACCAGAAGCCTGGAACTCAATCTTTCGTTAATTCACAGCGTTATCAATGTTACAGGCCATTCCTCTCAAACCAATAGCTTGAGGTATATTTTACTATCTGAAGTTTGTAAAGAACCTCCTTAAGAAGCATTTCCAACCAGAACTCTGGCAGTCAAGTTTCCTGCATACATGCGTATCTCTAGTTGGACAACAAAAGGGATTCTTGTTCTTAGGAGAACAATGAGTGGTTTAAAATACACACATTCTGCTGTCTAAGAAAAAGAGTAGGACAACTGATTTGCACTTGCTATGGGGTCTAATAAAAGAAAATGAACAGAAACATTATCTAACATTAGAGGAAAAATTGCCATCTAACTTTTAAATAGTTCTAGAATAAGGCACACTCAAGAGGGTGTGTTAAACGTAGGAGGGAAAAACACCTCCTTTTAAATTTTTAATGAAGCTGCTTGAGGCTGCTGCATGTCTTTATTGTCTTTTTAAGAAAAAAAATTCCAGAAAAATTCAAAATATATAAAGAGAAAAAAATTATCATAGTCTCCACAATAAACACTTCAACAGTCCTCAACAATTTTGTCAAAGTTTTTTGCTTCTGGATTGGTTTCAAGCACATAACAAATATCAAGTATCTGTAATTACTTACAACAGGTATTTCAAATGTTGTTTGCTATACTCTATGAACAAAAAGATAATTCTGGAATTATTATAAAAAGTAGATTCAAGAGGAGAAAAGTCAAGCCCTGGAGTTGCAACCTAGTCTATTAAGTTGCTGCTTGGTATGTCTGTGTCCCATATCAGAGCATTGGTTCAAGTCCTGGCTGCTCTGATACCAATCCATACTCCTCCTATTGTATTGTGGAAGGTAGCAGGTAATGGCTGAAATACTTGGGCTCCTGCCACTCACTTGGAAACACAGAATTCCGGGATTCTGGCTTCAACATCCCAGTTACACAGATGTTGAAGGTATTTGGGGAGTGAACCAATGAATGGGAGATCTCTCTCTTTCTCTCTTTTCCTTTGACATCTTTCCTTTCAAGTAGATGAAAATAAACATTAAAACAAAAAGAACATAAAACTCAGGAGAGATACTAGTTAGGATTTTATCAAATGTTTGTTGCTAAAAGTTTCAGATTAAACTTTGCCAGTACACAACCAACTGTGGAAAAGTCAGAGGTCAATATTAGAGGGGAGGGTGTTTTAAGAGTGAGGCATCATAAAATGAAGAATGGAGATGAAGAGGATAACAGGAAAGCTCAATAAACTTCAAGAGGAATTTAAATATACATTATAATTTGTACAGAATCTATTGGTACATGTGACACAGTTGCACTGTGTACATTGGTACATGTACATTGGTACATGGGACACAATTACACTGCAGAAAATTATGTAATGTCACAAATTTCATGAGCGGACAGGAAACAAATCCACATATGTTTGAGTGTGCACATATATGTGTACATACATATGCCTGCCTCTCTAGGTCTCAAACGATATTCAGGAAAGAAGTAGACAAACTGAGCCAACCTTAGGCTGCTAGTTACTAAGCATGTAAGCTTGGGTAAGTTCTTACCACCTCTCTGCCTCTGTTACCTTATCTCTGATGTAGGGACAATACTGCTTCTCCCATGTACATTTGTTAAAAGAATTAAATGAGTTAATTTATGTGAAGCACTTAGAACAGTGCCTCACACATGAAGTAAATAGAAGTGTTTGTTATTATTAGCATGTAAACTCTCATTGCCTTTATTCTGTGTTGTTCAGATAATCGATGTACACATTTAGTTTTATCACAGTGCTTGAATGCATTTATATAGATCTTTATAATTCTCCAAGTCATTCTTTAAAAATTGTATTAATATAAACAGAACAGATTTCATGTATTTCCCCGGTAAAACACTAAGATAACCAAATTCCCTGAACCCGCTATGCCTGTCTCAATTTCCCTCATTCCTTCCTTTCTTTTAATTTTTGCAAAAACATAATTTCAGTCCACTCTATAATCACATGCTTAATGCACAACTAACCATAATATTCAACAAATTAAGTAGAAAGACCACAATTCTACATGACTATATGTAAGGGCTAAAAGCAACAATCAAATCACAAGATGTCCATTTTGTTCCTATACATTTTTTGGAAAAATATCCCACACACTAACTAATTCCAAAGAATTCTTGTCTTCCAACTAAGAACAGCCTTTTCTCCAAATTACATGGATCATAGAATTTTGAACCTTAAAGCTCTTTCAGTATAATTTTATAAACTAAATGAGTAGATAAGGATAATTCAGGAAAACAGTGGGGAAATCGACTAACATATCCTCTCTCCTACCCTGGACTCACCCACAGGCAAACCACACTCTAGCACCACTGAGCTTTTCTAAACCATCTGTAACTTTAGGGCACATAGTCCTGGCACAAGCAGTCCTCTTGCCTGAAAGGGGCCACTCCTTCCTAATCAGGAACACACCTGCTCATGCTTCGAGACGCAATTCTAGGGACATTTAATCTAAGTATCTGAGGCACATCTATCTTCTGACCCATGTTTCACTGGAGTACTCCGTGAACTCCTCTAGCATGGCAATGGCCTATTGTCCACAAACTGGGCCAAGATAGTCTCAGTAGTTTACTCTTTCACATCCATGTCACAGCACAATACTTGCCACATAAATAATAAATAAATAAATAAATGAAGAATTATGGCCTGGATCTGCCCGCTATTCTCCTTACTTGTAGATTGGTCTGTTTCTTAATTAATATTAATTATTATTCTTAATATTCTTAAATATTATTCTTAATTATTCTTCTGTTTCTTAATTAAATTAAAATCTTTACTTGAATACTAATTCTGAGCACCACACCTTTTGAAACTAAATTAGCATCTTTGCTGGTATATAAGCTTCTTTAACATGCTTATTGAATAAATTATTAATTACAACCCACTATTCATTAAACTCAAAGCATATAGAGTCATTCAGATCTCCGCTCATTACAGTGTAAACACTGTATTCAGAAAGGATAAAATAAAATACTTTGATGCCTTTTACCTTTTTGTAAGATTTTTTTCTTAGTCTTTTATTATTTAAATCTGATTAGGTTTCATAGATAGGCTTTTGCTTTTTGTAATTCTCTTCTCCTCCTGATTGGTCCTGGAGTAGGATCTCCAGCAAGTATTCTTGAGACTGAGAATTATACACTCCAAGCCTGCCAACACAGGTGCACACACACACACACACACATACATCTAAGGCACAACCAAGTATAAGATGTCAACATTTTCAAAATTACTTTCTAAAATATAAGCTCTATCCTTCTCAAAGTCTTGTGGTAAAATGGAAGTTGTTCACTGCAAAAACTCTGACTAGATTACTTACGAGTCATTCCTTCTGAGACAGGAGGCCCCAGCACTGGATGCCTGTGTTTTCTCTTCATTGCTATCACTGGATTTTGTAAGTTAAACTAATGTGAAGCAAGCTGGTGCACATGACCAGCTCCTAGGCTAAAGCCACTGACCTGCCAGTGAGCATAACTTATTAGGAGTGTCAGGCAGATTGGACAGTTCTTTTGAGTAGAAATCAAAGCCTACACAAAATTTACTATAAGGAAACTGCAAGCAGTTAAGGAAAAAATTAAATATGGTGTATTGGCAAAGGCTCAGGGCTCAGAAGTTACTCTTTGAAACTTCAGTATCAGTATCAAACTTTCACTGAAAACATTAAAATTCACAATTCTGTAATGCCACTAAGTCGTTGCTCCCTTGAGAAAAACATAATTATTGATTTCCCTACAGTTAGTGTATTCAGTTTTTAGCTCTAGAGACAACACACAAAATCATGTCTCCTCATATTTTTTCCTAGAAACAGAGAAAGATTATAGCATCTATATATCTGTATCTACAGATATCAGAATGCTTTACTCTTTTCATTTTTAAAACTATTAGACAATAACAGAAAAATGTATTAAATTATATTTTATGTACATGAGAAAAACACCAGATTACCTTCAGAAGATCTCGATTAGATTCAAAGTGGACTTCTCATCAGAAACTGTACAGGATAGGAAAGAATAGCGAAATATATTCTAAATCTTAAGAGAAAAAACTGTCAATCCAGAATACTGTAACCTGTAGAACTCTCATTTATGAAGGCAGGTGAAATAAAGACTTTCTATAACAACAGAAATCGAAAGAATTTGCCACCATCCATCCAGGCTTACAAAAGATACTTAAGGATATGCTATAGACAGAAACACAGAAACATGGTCATCACTACGAAAGACAGTGAAGGCAGAAAATCTCTCAGTAAAAGCACAAAGGAAATCCTAAGTGAAAAATAGGCATGTTTATGGAAAAAGGGCAGGGCAAAGTTGTTACTAACCAAAAGTGACCTTGAATGTAAATGACCTCAATCTGTACTTAAAAGATACAGACAGGCAGAAGGGATTCAAAAACAAAATCCACCTTTTGTTGGCTAGAAGAAACATACCTCACCAGCAAAGATACTCACAGATTGAAAGTAAAGGATGGACTCAACAGAGGTGGGGCAGAGCCAAGATGGCAGAGTATAGCAACAGGACATTCTGAGATGCAGGGGGTGGGATGGGGTGGGGGGATAGTTAATAAGGAAAGGAGATACAGGCTGGCGACAGAGCTGTGACAGTTTCATACAGAGAAAGCCAGGGCATAAGCAAAAGACTAAGCAGGTCCTGGAAGAGGGAGCAAAGAGTCACAGAGAAACAGCAGAATTGCGGTGGAGAAGCCACCATGCACTCCCTCCCTGCTCCCCCACCCCACCCCGGCAGACCAGGTGAGATACAAGGTCGGTAGTCAGCAGAGCTACAGTTAGCAAGGGGCGAGAGAACCAAGCAAACAGTTTGAAGTTCCAAAAAGAAAGAATATGGGATTTGAGGGAGAACTCAGGCAACCCCTGCCCATCCATGTCTCCCCCTCCACCCAGCTGAACCTGCAGTTGGCTGGGAGAAGCCATATTGTCTGTTTACATCTCTGGATGTAAACAGGGTGCTACCACATTTGCTTCCTGTACACATGCCCATCAATTGTGGGGGCCACTTCACCACACCCTCTGCACCTGGGAATAAGGATCACATTTCAGAGTAATTTCCCCACCACCAACAAGCGAGCTATAAAATGGGGAGACGTTCTGAACACTTAAATCTCTAGCTGGTTTCACAAACCAGAGCCTGGCCAGAGTATGTGGGGCTTAGTGCACCAGAGCTCTCCTATCTGCCTTCATCACCATCCAGAAGTGAGCAGAACTTCCAGAGGCCGGCTATGTGTTTACACTAGCAATGCACAGACACAGAGCAGCTCACAGCAGAGGGAAATCTCACCACAAGTACCAAGACACATATTAAAGATAAAAAAAATTGGAATTGCCGAAAACCAAGGGGAAAATTTTTAATAAGAGTAAGGAAGACAGTATGAGCCCCAGAAAGGAACACTGTATCTCCTCTTCAAAAACAGAAGTGGAAGATGAAGAGATTGAGGGTACACCAGAAATGGAATTCAGAAAATTAATTGTCAGATTACTTAGAAGTAATCAGAAACAAATTCATGACCTAAATGAAAAGTATCCCAAGAAACTGAGATAATGAAGAGAAGTCACAATGAAATACTAGATATGGGAATTCAATAGAGCAAATAAAAAATACGGTGGAAAGTCTCAATAGTAGAATAAATGAAATAGAAGAAAGAACATCAGAACTAGAAGACAAATGGGTGCGGTTCTAGTCCCCACTGCTCCTCTTCCAATCAAGCTTTTTGCTATGGCCTGGGAAAGCTGTAGAAGATGGCCCAAGTCCTTGGGCCCCTGCACTTGCGTGGGAGACCCGGAAGAAACTCCTGGCTCCTGGCTTCAGATTGGTGCAGCTCCGGATGTTGCAGCCATCTGGGGATTGACCCAGTGGATGGAACACCTCTCTCTCTGTCTCAACCTCTCTCTTTAACTCTGTCTTTCAAATAAAGAAAATAAATCTTAAAAAAAAAGATAAAAAGAAACCCACTGAAATGCAAAGGACAAAAGTCAACATGACTATGTTGATTGGATACTATAGAATAAAAAAATTAGTAGTCATAAAAAGAGACTTTTCCAATTGAAAATAGATCAACTTATAAATAAGACGTGAAAGCACTAAAGGTACATAAGCATGATAAAAAGAACTTCAAAACAAACCAAAAGAAAAACCGAAGAACTAATATGTCAGGTAAATAAAACCAAAGTTAATAGCTGGGGATTTCTGCCTTTATTTTCTGAAATAAGAAGTCAAAAATCAGTAAGGATATAACATATTGACCTAAGCCATCAAACAAAGTTGGCATAATATCTTTTACAGAAACCTCTGTGACAAAAGTAACTAAATTTACAAGGTTTTCTGAGGCTCATGGATAGTCTCAAAGATATAAGGTAGTGAGAACACGCCATGCTGGTATAACAGGATACCACAGACTAGGTCATTTATAAAGAAAATAAAATTATTTCTCAGTGTTCTGGAATCTGGGCAGTCCAAGGCTGAAAGGTCACATCATGTGAGTGGCTTTGTGGTATGTCATCCTATAGCAATGGGAAGGGCACTAAAGAGTAGAGAGGAGCCGGCGCCGCGGCTCACTAGGTTAATCCTCTGCCTAGCGGCGCCGGCACACCGGGTTCTAGTCCCGGTCAGGGCGCCGGATTCTGTCCCGGTTGCCCCTCTTCCAGGCCAGCTCTCTGCTGTGGCCAGGGAGTGCAGTGGAGGATGGCCCAGGGGTTGGGCCCTGCACCTCATGGGAGACCAGGAGAAGCACCTGGCTCCTGCCACCAGATCAGCGCGGTGCGCCAGCCGCAGCACGTCGGCCGTGGCGGCCATTGGAGGGTGAACCAACGGCAAAGGAAGACCTTTCTCTCTGTCTCTCTCTCTCACTGTCCACTCTGCCTATCAAAAAAAAAAAAAAGAGTAGCGAGGAGAAGTGTTTGCTTTTATTAAAAAAAAGTCACTCCTGGGAGGGTGGAGCCAAGATGGCGGTATAGCACTTAGACGTTATGAGTCGCAGGAAGGAAAACAGATAATAAGGAAAGGGGATATGGGCTGGTGACAGAGCCATGGGATTTTCAAGCGGAGAAGCCTAGGAGTCCAGTAGAGACTGAATAGGACCACACAGATGGAGCAATGAGTCACAGAGACCCAGCAGAGGTGCCATGGAGAAGCCAAGTGCTGTGGCTGATGCTATGCCCTCCTCCCCGCCTTGGCTGTACTAGGTGATACAGGAGGTCATGAGTCCATGAAAATGCAAGTCCACGGAGCTGCGATTAGCAGTGGGCTGGAGAGCCAGACAAGCTGTGTTTGAAATTCCAAGAAGGAAGAATATGGGAATAGATGGAGAACTCAGGCACACCCCTGCCCATCCACGTCTCCCTCTCCACCCAGCTGAACCTGCAGCTGGCTGGGAGAAGCCATATTGTCTGTTTACATCTCCGAATGTAAACAGTGTGCTACCACATTTGCCTCCTGAGCACAAGCCCATCAGTTGTGGGGGCAACTTCACCACACACCCTGCACCCAGGAACAAGGATTGCAACATTTCAGTGTAATTTCCCTCCACCACCACATGAGCTGCACAAAGGGGAGAAGTTCTAAATATTGAAATCCCTAGCTCATTTCACATACCAGAGCCTGGCCCAAGTAGGTGGGGCTTAGTGCACCAGAGTTCTCCTATCTGCCCCCATCACAATCCAGAAATGAGCAGGACTTCCAGAGATGGAGCTCCATGTTTCCACTGGCAACACAAGACACATAGCAACTGACAGCAGGGGGAAATATCACCACAAGCACCAAGACATGTATTAAAGGAAAAGGAACCAGAAATACAAAAAAAAAAAAAAAAAAACAGGGGAAACATTTTAATAAGACTAAGGAAGACAGTATTAGCCCCAGAATGGACAACACATCACCTTTTCAATAACAGCAGCAGCAGCAGAAGAGACTGAGGATATGCCAGAAATGGAATTCAGAGAATTAATTGTCAGATTACTTAGAAGCAATCAGAAACAAATTCATGACCTAAATGAAAAGTGTTCCCCCAAAAATGAGATATTGTAGAGAAGTCAGAATGAAATACTAGAAATGAAGAATTCAATAGAGCATATAAAAATACAGTGGATAGTCAACATAGATTAAAACACCCTGCAAAACTCATTCATGAATGAAGGAGAAATAAGGATCTTCCACAACAAACAGAAATTGAAAGACTTAGAAACTGCTCACTCAGCTTTAAGAAACAGGCTCAAAGATGTGCTATACACAGAAACACAGAAACAGGAACATCACTACAAAAGCAGATAATTACCCAGCTAAAGACCAAATGAAATCCAAAGTACATAAACAGAACTATTTATGGAAACATGGCAGGGGCAAAGTCGGTACTTAACAATAGTAACACTGAATGTAAATGGTCTCAAATCCACAGTTAAAAGGCACAAAATGGCTCAATGGATTAAACAAGAAAACCCATCAATTTGCTGCCCACAAGAAATACATCTTACCAACAAAGATGCTCTCAGGCTGAAAGTGAAAGGATGGAAGAAGATAATCCATGCTAACAGAAACCAGAAAAGAGCTGGTGTGGCCATCCTAATATCAGACAAAATAGACTTTAACACAAAAATTATCAAGGGAGATGAAGAAGGACAGTATATAATGATCAAAGGATCAATTCAACAGGAAGATGTGACTTTTATAAATGTATATGTACCCAACTACAGGGCAACTGGCTATTTAAAAGAAATGTTAAAGGATCTAAAGGGAGATACAGACCCAAATACAATACTAATAATAGTAATGGGGGACTTCAATACCCCACTTTCAGCAATGGACAGATCAAGAAACAGAAATTCGGCAAGGAAACAACAGAGTTAATCAACATCATAGACCAAAAAGGCCTAGAAGATATCTACAGAACATTCCACCCTACTACCAAACAGTACATGTATTTCTATCCAGTACAATGAACTTTCTCTAGGATTGATCACATGCTAGATCATAAATCAAGTCTCAGAAAATTCAAAAAAACTCGAAGTCAAGCCATGCATCTACTCAGACCACAATGAAATGAAGCTGGAAATCATCAATAAGAATCTCTACATCATATACAAACACATGGAAAATGAGCAACATGCTGCTGAATGAACAGTGGCTCATAGAAGAAATCAAAAGAGAAATCAAAAAATTTCTGCAAATCAAGATGACAATACAACAACCAAAATTTGTGGGATACAAAAAAGCAGTGGCAAGAGGAAAGTTTTATCAATTGGTGCCTACATCAAGAAACTGGAAAGGCACCAAATAAATGAACTATCTATGTGCCTCAAGGATCTAGAAAAAAAAGCAGCAAGTCAAACCAAAAAACCAGTAGAAGGAAAGAAATAATTACAATTAAAGAAGAAATCAACAAAATTGAAGTCAAAAAATACAAAAGATCAGCTGCTTTTTTGTAAAAACACACAAAATCGACACACCATTGGTCCAACTAACCTAAAAAAGGAGAGAGAAGACCCATATCAATAGAGATGAAAAAGAAATGTAACAACACATACAACAGAAAAACAAGAATCATCAGAAATTACTACAAAGAGCTGTATACAAACAAACTTGGAAGTCTAGAAGAAATGGACAGATTCCTGAACACCTACAACCTACCTAAATTGAGCCATGTATACATAGAAAACCTAAACAGAACCATAACCGAGACAGAAATTAGTCAGTAATAAAGGGCCTCCCAACAAAGAAAACCCCAGGACTGGATGGCTTCACTATTGAATTTTACCAGATATTTAAAGAGGAACTAACTCCAATTCTTCTCAGTCTATACTAAACAATTAAAAGGGAGGGAATCCTCTCAAATTCCTTCTATGAAGCCAGCATCACCTTAAGCCCTAAATCCAGGAAAGATGAAACAGAGAAAGAAAGCTACAGACCAATTTCCCTGATGAACACAGACACAAAAATCCTCAACAAATTTCTGCCCAATCAAATTCAACAACACATTAGGGAGATCATTCACCTGGACTAAGTGGGATTTATCCCTGCAATGCAGAAATGGCTCAATATTTGCAAATCAATTAATGTGATACATTACATTAACAAATTGAAGAACAAAAACCATTTGATTAGCTCAATAGATACAGAGAAAGCATTTGATAAAATGTAACACACTTTCAAGATGAAAACTCTAAGAAAATTGGGTATAGAAGGAACATTCCTCAATATAACCAAGGCACTTTATGGCAAACCCATGGCCAGCATCCTATTGAAGGGGAAAAGCTGGAAGCATTCTCATTGAGATACAGTACCAGACAAAGATACCCATTTTCTCCATTAGTGTTAAATGTAGTCCTGGAAGTTTTAGCCAGAGCCATCACGTAAGAAAAAAAATCAAAGGGATTCAGATTGGTAAAGGTGAAGTCAAAAATATCCTTATTTGCAGATAATATGACTATATATATAGGAGACCCAAAAGACTCCTCTAGGAGACAACTGGAACTCAGAGAAGGCTTTGGTAGAATAGCAGGATATAAAATCAACACACACAAAAAAACAGCCTTTGTATTCACAGATAATGCTATTGCTAAGAAAGAACTTCTGAGGTCAGTCCCATTCACAATAGCTACAGAAATATTAAATACCTTGAGAGCTGTATAGGAGATGTACCAGATGGGGAGGTGCTGTCTGCGTCAGGCTACACAGCTACCTTAACAAATTACTGGGGACTGACTAGCCAAGAGAAGCCTGTCTATTCATTTCCATGAATGAGGATGGCTGGGCACCTGCTTGTCAGAACCTCTGTCTGCTATGTCACTGAGAATAGCTTGTTCCACTATTTCTTAAGGAGACAGCAGGGTAGTTGGGGCAACCCAGTTGTTTCATGGGATTCTTGATGGGCCTAGCCACTTAGTAAAGATGGCTCCCCTGCTTTCCTTGGCCTCTGTGCATCAAATCATCCAGCACTTATTGCCTAGTTGATGTCAGGTCTGAGCGTGCATGGGAAGAGCCATATGTGGCTATTTAAAAGGCAGCCAGAATGTGTGCTAGTTTACTGCATGCTTACAGGAGCCAACGGCTGAGGTATTACTGCCTTGCTGCTTCTAGACAACAGGAGGGTTGGCAGAATGAGCAACTCAGGGTGTGTTGCCCGAGTTGCTTCTTTAAAGATCTCTCAAAAGCCCTGACCTCCCAATACCTGTACATTTCAATGAAATTCAATGTAAGTCTTTAAAAGGACATTCAAACTATAGTCTTGTGAAATTCTCAAAACCAGCTGAGTTGGGAAGACCCCCAGCTAGACTTAATCCAAGCTCTTGTCTTTCTGATGTAGGAGTACAACCAGGAGACCAGGAGAGAAGTAAACGAGATTTATTTAATTGCAAAGAGAAATTTCACACACAGATGGGAGTGCAGGCAGCCTCCAACTGTGAAGACAAAATGGCTTCTGCCCCCACCTAAGTTGAGGTTGTCATTTATAGGATGGGCCAGGTGCCTGGAGAAGATCAACTAATTGAAAATTCAAAGGAGGTAATGTTTGGGTGGGACCTCAGTACCACTCATTTCTGCATCTCCTTTTTGGGACTCTGAGAAGTGTCATGGCATAGCCAGGTGGGGATGGAGAACACACACACATGCTCATCTCTAGGAAAGTATCATGGTTTCTCACATAAGATAGGAAAGAATATGTCTAGCCCGCAGTGATGGTGGACCAGTGCAGTAGCATGCCTAAAAAGAGGTTGGTTTCAGTCACTGCATGTGTGTGCTGGCTCAAGTGCTCAAAGCCCTTTGCAAGTCATCCATATTTAGTTTCCTACCTGTCTACCAAACAACATTGTGCCCCTGGTATCCCAAAGCTCACATCTTCCTCACATACAAGCAAAAACTCATTCCATCCCAATAGCTGTACAAACCTTAACTGATTCCAGTATCAAAAAAGTACAATGTCCAGAGTCTCATCTGAATCAGGTATGTGTGAGACTCAAGAGATGATTTTTTTCTGGATCAAATGCACTGTGAATCTCTAAAATTAACACATTATCCCCTGCCATAGTACAATAGCGGGACAGTTGTAGAATAGCTAGTTATGTACCAAAAGGAAGAAATTGGCAAGAAGAAAGGGGTAAATGACCCCCAGCCAATCTGAAGGCCAGCAAGGAAAACACTTAATCTTAAAGCTGGAGAATAATCTCTTTTAACTCCATGCATGTTTTCTGCACGTAGTGGGGTCCCAGTGCTCCCCACCACCATGACTTTTCTGGGCTCAGCATACACTTCAGGTCTCCAGGTTTGGTTCTCCTGGCTGAAACCCTCCCATGCTGGTGCTGCACACCTGGTGCATTGCAGTTCTAGGGTCTCAAGGGCAGCCCCACACCTGTGGCTCTTCTGTGGTTCTGCCCCTACGACAAATGTCCATATAGGATCTCTAGCTGTCTGTGGAATCCTTTGAAATCTAGGCAGAGGGAAACTGTGAGCTCCCACATCCTCTTTCTGTGTGTCTGTGAAATTAACACCATCACGATTTGCTGCTTGTGTCTCTGAACTGGTGGATCATGTTTTGCCTGGGGCCAAATGAGCCACATTGGAGAGACTGAATACTATGGTAGAAATCAGGGAGCAGACACTTGATGTACCCCAAGGGAGTGAGCTCTTTTTGCTCCAAGGTCCAACATTCTGAGTCTGGGACAAGATGACAGGATGGCAGCATCTAAAATCTCTGACTATTTTGAGGTATTTCTCTTACTGTTTTGATGAAAATCCCCTGGCTCTTTTCAGTTCACACTAATCTTTCTTCAGTCACCTGGCCACATCCTAGTGTTTTATACAGAATAAGACTTTCACTGTTTACATATGCAGCTTTGACCTTCCCAATTTTCCAGCTTTGAACTTCCCCAGTCTTCCTACCTTGCCTCCATTTTCATAGAGAATTCTTTATTTAAGGAATCTCCTCCTCAAATATCCCTGTATGTGACTCATAGCAGCTATGCAGAACCTTGAACACTTTGCTGCTTAAATATTTTTTCCTGCTATTCTAGTTTATCACTCTTCATTACTGCCAGAGTCCTGGGCAAGGACACAGTTCACCCAATATTTTTGCAGTTGTATGAGTAGTAAAATGGGGTAAAAAGAAAGTTATTTTGGTGCAAATTTAAATATACAATAACTTTTATAACATCCATTTTGTATGAACTTTTTGAAGACTTCCTATCAAACATGGGATTCAAAATTTTTTTCACCAAAAGAACCTTACCTTTTAATTTCATTTCTTGTGAACTTTTTGAAGTTTCCCTGTACAACAAGAATTGTCTTTCCTCCAATTTCCAATATCTTATTCCCAATTTTCATCTGATATGTCATCAGAATGATCTTCACTGTCCACATTTCTATCAATATTCCGAACACAATCACTAAAATAATCTCTTGAAAGTTATAGACTTTCCTTAGTCTTCTCTTCTTCTGAATCCTTATCAGAATCTCTCATAATACTCATCTTACAACACTTCTTTTAGCCTACTCCTTCAAATTCTTTTAAATTCTACCCATGACTCAGCTCCAAATCTGCTTCCGCATTTAAGGTATTTGTTGTAGTTATAACTCTACTCCTGACATTAGTTTTTTGTCTTTATCTTCTGTGGCTACAACAGAGTATCTGTCATAGGCTGTGTCATTTATAGAGAGAAGAAATTTATTTCTCACCATCACAGAGGCTTGGATGCTCAAGGGTGAAGGGCTGCATCTGGTGAGGGCTTTCTTGGTGCATCATCTCATGGTGAAAGACAGAAAGGCAAGTGAGGGATCATGAGATGAGGGAGCTGCCTTTTGTAACAAAGACACTCCTGTAATAACTAACTCACTCCCATGAAAATGACCAAAATCCATCATTAGGGCCCTGTCTTAACCCCTCTCAAAGGCTCCACCTGCCACTTGGAAATTAAATTTCAGCATGCATTTTAGCAGGGACATTTAATCCATAGCAGTATATGTGAAATATCTTACTGGATGGAAATATCATATCTAAAACAACCACAGGCTGTCAAGGTGACTCTTTTTTATTCTTTTTATTTCCTCTGTTAGAAAGGTAGACTTGGAAGCCAGTTCCCTAAATCATTCATGGATTGAGTGATGTCAGCAAATGTTCCCACGGAAAAGAGGGCTGTCGCTACTTAGCTCTTTTTACAGTTTTCCATGCTTAAAATTTTAGTTCATCTAATCCTCCTTGCTTCCACAGCTCTCTGGAACTTTTAATTTATAGTTTTTTAATGCTTAACTGGGATTTCCTAGGTTCCCCCACCCCAGAGGAAACATGGTTTGATAAGATTTATTACATCCTACACTGAATGGTAAGCATCTTTTTTATTCAACTTTATAATCCACGTTGCAAAGGAGTTGTCTGGCAAATGTTCTTATCCCCTCTTTATAGATTTTGAAGATGTTATATGTCTGTTTAAGTCATTCCCCATGATAGTAAAGGTTAGCTGTGAGAAAAAATTAAATATTTCTGATGTCTGGCTCCTCCCTCTGTTCTTCATTGTACCCAGGTGAGTTCTGTATCCATCAGAGATCATTCACAAAACTAGAACCCACACCACTGCAGTAAGCACTAGCTTCTAACAAGAAGATGCAGCAATCGCTGGAAGGGCTAGAGATCAAAGGGAAGAGGTGGGTTACTTGAACTTTGAGCTTGGAAATGGAGGATAGCCAACTTGATGCTGGATGCTCTGGAATTTGTTGGTGGCTCAGAGTCCTGAGTCTGAATTCTGAGGATACACTGTTTGGTAGCTGTTAGCATAACTGCGGCTGATGATACTATAGGTTCTGGCAGTTACTAAATATGTTTGTATGCAGTGTTAATTTACAGAGTAAAAGTTACTGCTGCTGCAATGGCAAAAGCCCGCATTAAGCAGCACTGGGTATAAAGATCAATCAAACAGTTCTGTTAAGTTTTCAATTTCTCCGTCTCTTCCTCTATAGGCAGAAACTATCATGGGGTAGGAGCTGATAAAGAAGAAATGCAGTTTATCATTACCCATTTGCCATATGGCAAATCCTGATGAAAAGTGGAAGGTTTGGAATTGGCAGAGACAGCCAATAAACCCCCACTTACTCTGTCCTTGAGAGCATTTTTGGATAGGAAAAAGAAATATGCCTCCAAAAATCATTAAATTAATGAAACGTCAGAATATGCTAGGTTTTGACCTTCGTTTATTAGCTTTTATGATTTTGTGATATAATGGATCTTTAGAGTTTTTATCTTTAAAGTCTTCTCTTGACACATGCAATGGCATTTCTACTGCCAGGGCAACAAAAAGTAATACAAGGGAAATACTTTTAGGATTGGGGTTATTTTCAGGAATTATGAGATTTCATCTTAGGGGAATTTTGAACATTCCACTCTGCCTAATTTGGATCCTGAACACTCTGCTTTTCTTTTGGTGTAGCTGAAACACTCTGCCCTCTTTTGGGTGTAGCTGCAACACTCTGCCCTCTTTTGGGTGTAGCTGCAACACTCTGCCCTCTTTTGGGTGTAGCTGCAACACTCTGCCCTCTTTTGGGTGTAGCTGCAACACTGTGCCCTCTTTTGGGTGTACCTGCAACACTCTGCCCTCTTTTGGGTGTACCTGCAACACCCTGCCCTTCCTGGGGTGGAGCTCCAACACCTGGCCCTCCCTCAGGTGGAGGAGCCTCAGTTTTCTCTTTTTCCTCAGAGGGTTTTCTCTTGTGGAAAAGCAAAACTATCAAACACAAAAGCAAAAGCAATAAAACAATCAAAAAAAGAAGTGGCAAGTAATTCCACTCTTTTTTGGCTTTTCTCTTAGGAGGTGGGCCACTATCTACACTACCTCCACTGCCTTCTTTTTCACAGGTGGGTGGGTCCCAGTCAGAGTCACAGTGGCAGTGGTCTTTGTTGTTGCAGACTCCACGCTTATGGCAGAATTCATGTGAACAAATATATACTGGAGTTATCACAGGGGTGCACTTCCTGCCAAGACATACAGAGTTTACATCACACTCGGTGCCATCTTTCACATCACCAATGTCAGCTATGGTCATCCCAAAGTGGTAATCAGTGCCCCAACAAGAAGAGTTTTCGATGTTAATCCAATGCAGAGTAGTATGTTCTTCCAACATTTGGATTCTGCTCACATTGTCACATTGTATTCTTCCACACATAACATCTGTACTACTACATGCTATATATGATTTGGTATCATTACCACAGTTACCAAAACGGTCACCACGGATATTCATTTGTCTGTAACATAGCTCCTTTGCATTCCTGGCATCGTTGCCAAAAATTTGTTTACACTGTCTATCACGGGAAAGGCATGTATTATTGTAGCAGTGGCTGGTTTCCATGCAAGTCTGTCCATTTCGCACATAGACATCTTCTGGACACTCATGCCACATTCCATTGCACCACTCTGGAAGATCACATTCATTATCCTTTTCTCGACACACTTCCCCTGATGCCCTGAACTGGCAGTTCTTGCAACAAAGCCCAAAACCACAAGCAGCACCAGGTCTCAGAGTGCAGTTTGTCAAACAACAGGGATCTTGTGTACACATTTGGAAGGTTCCACAGTCACACTGCTCATTTTCTTCAACAACACCATTACCACATAGGTCTTTGATGAAATATGGTATATTGCGTATACAGGGTTTTTTTTGTACAGTATCCATCAAGGCAGATATACTGCAGTTGCTAAATGCACTTGTGAGTATTTCTCCTTCAGACATTAGGCATGTGGGCTTTCCACATATACATGTATCTACATCATGCTGCATATTCAAATTATGACCAAGCTCATGTGACACAGCAAGTGCAAATTCATAAAATTCGTCATCTGCCAAAAACCTTTCAATTGCACAGCCGTTCCTTAAGCATATTTTTCCCCAATATGATTCCCCGTGGCGAGTATCATTCCTCCACATAAAAAAATGTGTAACATCATTTTTCATTCGGGTATCAAAAACTGTATACTTCCACCGGCAAAAATATTCCAAAGTTTCATGCATATTTCCTAATGTCACTAAGTTTCTGGTATTCCAAATCTCAAGCCCACATAAAGACACAGAAATGTCAATTGCGGCAAAAATGGAATTTACTTCATTAATCGTGATTAATAGATCTTGTATCATCAATGAGGTATTACCATTCCGGAAAAGAAATCGTTGATAGTCTTGAATCACTGCAAGTTCTATAAACCATCTGTGGGTCCAAACACCCTCATAGTTGCTTTGCCTGAGAGGAGGATTATTACTCTGTTGAAAACCCAATTGCTCTGCTATCTCTTCTTCTGCAGATTGCCATTTTGTGGATTGGAATTCTGTCTCATTGTAGTGTAGTCTATGAATCAGATGTTCATGTGTGACTGAAAATCTTTTGGGCTTTATTTCATATACAATATCATTTATCTGTAGCATTCCTCGCAAGCCCCCAAAACAGGAGCTAAGAGCAACGGTGGATTCTGGCTGTCCTTCCACATAACCCTGATAGTGGCAGTCATCCTGGATAAAAGGCTGATCTTCATGGAGAGCTCCCTCGTCTGTGTAGGTGAACACAGGGAAGTGTCTGGATGCCAAAAGCTTTTTGACCTTCATGTGGATAATGTGTCTCTGCCCCTCAATGTGCAGACTATAGGAGAGCCAGCTTGGAGTCTTCATACCTTTCTCAGTGCTGGTTACCTTCAAGGGTATTACTACTTCTTGTTGGCTATGATGGTGACAGTGCCCAATCTGAGACCATCCAGAAAGAAAGAGAACCACTCTCAGCCAGAGCATTAGGAGAGTGATCTTCACATGTACCAGGACTTCAGTCTCAGCCATGTGGAGCTGTGCATGAGAGCAAAAGCATGGCAGGCACGAGGAGATGCAGCTCTGTCTTCTCCCTTTGACTTGGTAGCCTTTGGCCTGAACTTTAGTGGTGTGTCTTCAAACAGAGCCAATCCATTAAAGCAGAGGAACTGAAAGAACAAATGAAATTCAGGACAAAGCGGTATTATTATGAGCATGTGAGTGTGGAAGAGAGATTAGGGTATGGGTTAAAAATCAATTTGTGTTTGGCTTTACACATGAATCAATATACTACATTTGATTTTCTCTTCAACATTATTGACACAGAACAAGGATGTACAACAGAGTGACAGTTGGCCACAAGTTGAGAAATACTGAACCTAGACAAAAAACAGATGGATTAATTTCACTGTTGCCCAAATATACAAATATGAGGGAACTTAAGTTTATGGGAAGGTGAAATTAAAAGATGTTTATTTTACCTATTCAGTGGACTAAGAAGTGAAGACTACCCTAAATTGGAGAAACAAAGAGACATCCAAATTCAGGAAGCACATAGAACTCCTAATAGATATGACCAGATAAGATCTTCATGACCCATTACAGTAAAACATTCAACTAAAATGTGCACTAGAGAAACTCCAGATTTCATTCGGATGATATCCAATTAGACTGACAGCTGTTTATTGTCAGAAACCCTACAGGCTAGGAGAGAAGGAAGAAACATAGTCCAAATCCTAAAAAAAAGAAAACAAAACCCTGTCAACCCAGAATACTGCAGATCTGCAAAGCTCTAATTTATAAATGAAGGTGAAATAAAGACCTTCCAATATACATAAGTTGAAAGTGTTTGTCACCACTCATCTATCCCTACAAATATTACTTAAGAATTATTACATACAGAAACAGAAAATGATAGCCATCATCATGAAAGAATGTGAAGGCAGAATACCTCCTAGTGAATATACAAAGGAAATCCAGAGCAAAAACTAGTAATATTTATGGAAACATGTCAGTACCAATTCATTACTTATCAATCATAACCTTAAAATGTAAGTGGCCTAAATTCTCCAATTAAAAGAGACTGAGTGGATTAAAAGAAGCAAGGCCCGTGTATTTGCTGCCTGCAGTAAACCCATCTCACTAACAAAGATACACAGACTGAAAGTGAAAGGATAGAAAAAGATATTCCATGCTAATGGAAAACAAAAATGAATGAAAGTAGCCATGTTAATATCAGACAAAATAGACTTTAATACAAAAAGTGTTAAAAGAGCCAAGGGTACTATGTAATGATTAAGGGATCAATTCAATAGAAATATATGACTGTAGTGAATGTATAAGCATTCTATACCAGGGCATCTGGCTATTTAAAACAAATGCTAATGGATCTAAAGGGAGACATACACTTGAATACAATAAAAATACTCTACTTCAACACCCCATTTTCATCAGTGGACAAATCAACTGGACATAAAATCAACAAAGAAACAGCATTGCTAATCTACACTATGAGTAAAATGAACCTAATTGGTATCTACAGAACATTTCATCTCACAGCTGCAGATTAGACATTCTTTTTATCAGTGAATTGAACTTTCTCTAAGATAGACCATATGCTAGGCCATAAAACAATTCTCAGCAAATTCAAAACAGTTGAAGTCATGCCATGTATCATCTCTGAATAAAATGGAATGAAGCTGGAAATTAGAAACTGAAGAAATTAGAAAATATGCAAATACATGGAAACCGAACAACATGCTCTTGAATAAACAGTGAGTCATAGAAGAAATCAAAAAAATAAAAAAATTCTGGAAATGAATGAAGATAACAATACAACATATCAAAACTTATGGGATAAAGCAAAAGCTTTTTTAAGAGGAAGATTTACAGCAATTAGTGCCTATATCTAGAAGTTAGAAAGACATCAGATAAGCAAATAGCAGTGCATCTCAAGGACCTATTTAAACAAAAAGAAACCAAGCCCAAAATTAGTAAGAGGAAATGAAGTATACAAATTAGAGAAGAAATAAACAACATTGAAACCAAAAAATGATACAAAAGATCAGGGTTATGAAGAGCTGTTTTTTTGAAGAGTAAGCAAAACTGATATGTTATGGCCTAACTAGCCAAAACAGGGGGGAAGAACCAAATTAATGAAATTAGTATGAAAAAGATGTTACAGCGGATACCACAGAAATAAAAAAGAATCATCAGGAATTACTACAAAATTTTACTTGCTAAAATATTGGAATATATAGAAGGAATGGGTAGATTTATGGATGCACACCATCTACCAGAAATGAACCATGAAAACGTAGAAAACCTAAATAAACCAATACTCAAAACGGAGATTGAATCAGTATTAAAGATCCTGGCAACTAAAACAGCCCAGGAGTGGAAGTCTTCACTGCTGAATTCTATCAAACTTTTGAAGAACTGCTTCTAATTCTTCTAAAGCTATGCAAGACAATTGAAATTGAAGGAATCCTCCTAAATTCCTTCTAATTCTTAATTTATTAACACCTTAATTCTAAAACCAGGAAAATATAAAACAAATAAAGAGAACTATAGACTAATATACTTGATGAACATAGTTGCAAATATCCTTAACAAAATACTAGCTAATCGTATCCAACAACACCCCAGAAATATCATTCACGTGGAACAAGTGGAATTTATCCGTGGTATATTTGCAAATCAGTAAATACTGTGATACATCATATTAACAAACTGAAGGGTAAAAACTATATGATTGTCTCAGGAGATGCAGAAAAAGTACTTGATAAAATACAACCGTCTTTCATGATAAAAACCTTAAGCAAGTTGGTTATACAAGGAACATTCCTGAACACGATCAAGGTAATATTTGGCAAACCCCAACCAGCAACATACTGAATGAGTGAAAAGTTGGAAGCATTCCTACTAAGATCCAGAACCAGACAAGCATGCCCACTCTCACCAGTGCTATTTTTTTTTAATTTATTTGACAGATAGAGTTAGTGCAAGAGACAGAGAGAAAGGTCTTCCTTCCATTGGTTCACTCCCCAAATGGCCACCACGGCCAGTGCTGCACCTGTCTGAAGCCAGGAGCCAGGTGCTTCCTCCAAGTCTCCCATGCGGGTGCAGGGCCATCCTCCACTGCCCTCCCAGGCCACAGCAGAGAGCTGGACTGGAAGAGGAGCAACTGGGACTAGAACCCGGCACCCATATGGGATGCTGGCACTGCAGGCGGAGGATTAACCAAGTGAGCCACGGTGCCAGCTCCCACCATTGCTATTTAATATAGTCATGGAAGTTTTAGACAGAGCCATTAGGCAAGAAAAAAAATCAAAAGGATACAAATTGGAAAGGAGGAAGTCAAACTATTCCTATTTGCAGAAGACATGATTCTTTATATAGGGTAGCCAAAAGACTCCACTAAGTGACTATTGGAACTCATAGAGAGTTTGGTAGAGTTGTAGTATATAAAATCAACAAACTTGCGGGCTGGTGCTGTGAAGTAGTAAGCTGAGCTTCCACCTGTGGTACCGGCATCCCATTTGAGTGCCAGTTTGCATCATGGTTGCCCATCTTCTGATCCAGCTCTCGGCTACTGGCCTGGGAAATAAGTGGAGAATGGCCCAAGTTCCTGGGCCCCTGCACCCATGTGGGAAACCTGGAGGAAGCTCCTAGCTCCTGGTTTCAGACTGGCTCAACTCCAGCCATTGCAGCCATTTGGGGAGTGAACCAGTGGATGGAAGGCCTTTCTCTCTTTCTTCCTCTCTCTGTAACTATATCTCTCAAGTAAATAAAATCTTTAAAATCAACACAAAAATCAGTATCCTTTATATACACAGACAATGCAGTGGCTGCGAAAAAACTTGTAATATCAATACCATTCACAATAGCTACTGAATATTAAATACATTGGAATAAATTTAACCAAGGAGGTGAAAGATCCCTACAATGAAATTTACAAAACATTAAAGAAAGAAATAAAAGAAACACAAAAATTGGAAAAAATCTTCCATGTTTGTGGAATGGAAGATTTAATATAATCAAAGTCTCTATACCACCCAAAGCAATTGCAGATTCAATGTATTCCCAATCAAAATACCAAGGATATTCTTCTCAGATCTAGAAAATGATACCAAAATTCATATGGAAATAGAAGAGACCCTAAAAAGCTAAAGCAATCTTAACAAAAGCAAGGCTGGAGGCATCACAATACCAAATTTCAAGAAATGCTGCAGGGCAATCATAATCAAAACATGTTGGTGCTGGCACAAAAACAAACATGCAGACCAGTGGAGCAGAACAGAAACCCCAGAAATAAATCCATATATCTGCAACCCACTAATTTTTGACAAAGGTACAAAAACTTTTTAAAAGGTTTAAATGTAAGGTAAATAATATCTTTTTTGGTTGAAGGAATATTTATTTATACATATTGACTTGGAATAAAAACAAATAAAAATAAAACATAGTTTTTAAAATTTCAAATGATAAATTACTTAGTCATATCACCCAGGTGAGGTATGTATAAATATTCACTATATGTCTGTATTTTTTCTGAAGGTCCCGAATATATTTTTTGCAACAAATAATTTCTTGTCCTTTATTCATCTAATTATATTAGGCCGCAAACTGTCAAAGCATCAGTTGCCATTCAGGAATAATAGTATGTATCTTAAGGGATAACTTCATTCAATAAAACAACAAACAGTAGTGGAACCTATTGGGACATGATGGCTTTAATCTCTGTATTAATTTTCAAGGGCTGCCATAAGAGATGATGCAGACTGAATGAAGAGAAATTTATTGTCTGATGATTCTGGAGGCAAGAGCCTCACTATCATGGACTCCTCAGGCCCATCCTCCATTTGGAGTTGCTAGGGAAGAATCTGTTTAAGACTTGCCCTGGAAATTCTTGTCAAGGTGACTGGCACCCTGCTCTTTGTTCCTTGTGTCTTCAAGTGAAAACTATTAGTTTATTTTAAGAAAGCTTACTTGGGGGTTCAGAGAGATATAACAGTAAATCTCACTTTGGATTTTGCAGAGGATTTAAAATATTTTAACTACCCAGGTCATTCTGTTACCACAAAATATTTCTCTCTTTCATTTAGTAATAGATACAGATCTAACTATCATCTATCTATCTATGTTTATATATTTGAAAATGTGTGTGTGTTTGTGTGTGTGTGTGAGAGAGAGAGAGAGACAGAGACAGAGAGAGACAGAGAGAGAGATCATCCATCTGCTTGGTTACCTCAGAAGTAGCTTCAAATACCAGGGCTGGGTCCAGCCAAAACCAGGAACCTAGAGCTTCATTCAGATCTCCTACATCTGTGGCAAGAACTCAAGAACTTGGGTCATCTTGTGCTACTTCTCCCAGGCTATTAGCAAAGAGTTGGATCAAAAGTTGAACAGCCAAGACATGAACCGGCACCCATATGGGATGCTGGCATTGGAAGTGGTGACTTTACCCACTACTCCACAACATCAGGCCCTTGGTCTTTCAAAGCCACTGTATTGCAGACAAAATCAGATTTTAGAGTTACCAAATGAAACCATTGGACATCTTTACTGTGACATCAGTGACATTTCACACTGTCACCTGGGGGTTGCTCCCTCAAAGACAATGTGTGAGGATGACAGCTTTCCCTGTCATTTCTTCAACCTTGGGTGCTTGCTTGAGTTCAACCCCAGAACCACCAGTTGTCCCTGCATATAGACCTTTCAGGTAAAGTCTTTATAAAATATGCAATTACCAATTTGGTTTCTTGTCTCCATCAGGCTTATTCCATAAATGACTCCACAATTCTTTCAGAATATCTTCTTATGATTTTTCATTGATTTCCATCCTTTTTAGAAATGAAATTATATTTAGAAAAAAATTCATAAAAAATTCATGAAATTCAATTCTCTTTATATACAGAAGATCAGTTTAGCATATATTAAGTAAAGATTTCAACAGTTTGCTCCCACACAGAAACATAAAGTGAAAAATACTGTTTGAGTACTAGTTATAGCATTAAATCTCAATGTACAGCACACTAAGGACAAAGATCCTACATGAGGAGTAAGTGCACAGTGACTCCTGTTGTTGACTTAACAAATTGACACTCTTGTTTATGGCATCAGTAATCACCCTAGGCTCTTGTCATGAGCTGCCAAGGCTATGGAAGCCCCCTGAGTTCACTGACTCTGATCATTTTTAGACAAGGCCATGGTCAAAGTGGAAGTCCTCTCCTCCCTTCAGAGAAAGGTACCTCCTTCTTTGATGACCCATTCTTTCCACTGGGATCTCACTCGCGAAGATCTTTCATTTAGGTTTTTTTTCCCCCAGAGTGTCTTGGCTTTCCATGCCTGAAATACTCTCATGGGCATTTCAGCTGGATCCGCATGCCTTAAGGGCTGATTCTGAGGCCAGGGTGCTGTTAGGACATTTGCCATTCTATGGGTCTGCTGTGTATCTCACTTCCCATGTTGGATCATTCGCTCCCTTTTTGATTCTATCAGCTAGTATTTGCAGACACTATTCTTGTTTATGTGACCCCTTTGGTTCTTAGTCCTATCATTACGATCAATTGTGAACAGAAATTGATCACTGGGACTAGTGAGATGCCATTGGTACATGCCACCTTGATGGGATTGAATTGGAATCCCCTGGTATGTTTCTAACTCTACCGTTTGAGGTAAGTCAGCTTGAGCATGTCCCGAATTGCACATCTCTTCCCTCTCTTATTCCCACTCTTATATTTAACAGTGATCACTTTTCAGTTAAGTTTCAGCACTTAAGAAGAATTGTGTATTGATTACAGTATTCAACCAAAAGTATTAAGTAGAACAAACAAACAAAAATACTAAGAGGGATAACATATTAAGCTGCTCATCAACAGTCAGGGTGAGGACTGATCAAGTCACCGTTTCTCATAGTGTTCATTTCACTTTAACAGGTTTCCTTTTTGGTGCTCAGTTAGTTGTCACCTATCAAGGAGAACAAGTGGTATTTGTCCCTTTGGGATTGGTTTATTTCACTCAACATAATGTTTTCCAAATTCCTAACAGGGATCACTTTTCAGTTAAAATTTAAACACCTAAGAATAATTGTGTGTTAATTACAGAGTTCAACCAATGGTATTAGAACAAAAAAATACTAAAATGGATAAAGTATTACATTGTACATCAACCGTCAGGACAAGAGCTGATCAAGTCACTGTTTCTCATAGTGTCCATTTCACTTCAAAAAGTTTCCCCTTTGGTGCTCAGTTAGTTGTCGCCGATCAGGGAGAACATATGATATTTGTCCCTTTGGGACTGGCTTAATTCACTCAGCATGATGTTTTCCAAATTCCTCCTTCTTGTTGCAAATGACTGGGTTTCGTTGTTTTTGACTGCTGTATAGTATTCTATAGAGTCCATGTCCCATAATTTCTTTATCCAGTCTACTGTTGATGGGCATTTGGGTTGGTTCCAGGTCTTAGCTATTGTGAATTGAGCTACAGTAAACATTAATGTGCAGACAGCTTGTTTGTTTGCCAATTTAATTTCCTTTGGATAAATTCCAAGGAGTGGGATGGCTGGGTTGAATTGTAGGGTTATATTCAGGTTTCTGAGGAATCTCCAGACTGACTTCCATAGTGGCTTAACCAGTTTGCATTCCCACCAACAGTGGGTTAGTGTCCATTTTTCCCCACATACTCACCAGCATCTTCTGTTGGTAGATTTCTGAATGTGAGCCATTCTAACTGGGGTGAGGTGAAACTTCATTGTGGTTTTGATTTGCATTTCCCTGATTGCTAGTGATCTTGAACATTTTTTCATGTGTCTGTTGTCCATTTGGATTTCCTCTTTTGAAAAATGTCTATTGAGGTCCTTGGCCCATCTCTTAAGTGGGTTGTTTGTTTTGATCTTGTGGAGTTTCTTGATTTCTTTGTAGATTCTGGTTATCAACCCTTTATCAGCTGCATAGTTTGCAAATATATTTTCCCATTCTGTCGGTTGTCTCTTCACTCTCCTGACTGTTTCTTTTGCAGTACAGAAACTTCTCAATTTGATGCAATCCCAATAGTTGATTTTGGCTTTCACTGCCTGTGCTTCTGGGGCGTTTCCCAAGAAGTCATTGCAGGTACCTATATCTTGCAGGGTTTTTCCAATGCTCTCTAATAATTTGATGGTGTCAGGTCGTAGATTTAAGTCTTTAATCCATGTTGAGTGAATTTTTGTGTAAGGTGAAAGGTTGGGGTCTTGCTTCATGATTCTGCACGTGGAAATCCAATTTTCCCAGCACCATTTATTGAATAGACTGTCCTTACTCCAGGGATTGGTTATGGATCCTTGATCAAATATGAGTTGGCTGTAGATGTTTGGACTGATGTCTGGTGTTTCTATTCTGTTCCATTGGTCTATCCATCTGTTTCTGTACCAGTACCATGCTATTTTGATTACAACTGCTCTGTAGTATGTCCTGAAATCTGGTATTGTGAAGCCTCCAGCTTTGTTTTTGTTGTACAAGATTGCTTTAGCTATTCGAGGTCTCCTGTGTCTCCATATAAATTTCAGCACCATTTTTTCCAGATCTGAGAAGAAGGTCTTCGGTATCTTGATTGGTATTGCATTGAATCTATAAATTGCTTTTGGGAGAATGGACATTTTGATGATATTGTATCTTCCAATCCATGAGCATGGAAGATTTTTCCATTTCTTGGTATCCTCTTCGATTTCTTTCTTTAAGGTTTCGTAATTTTCATCATAGAGATTTTTAACGTCCTTGGTTAAGTTTATTCCAAGGTATCTGATTGTTTTTTGTAGCTATTGTGAATGGGATTGATCTTAGAAGTTCTTCCTCAGCCATGGCATTGTCTGTGTATACAAAGGCTGTTGATTTTTGTGCATTGATTTTATACCCTGCTACTTTGCCAAACTCTTCTATGAGTTCCAATAGTCTCTTAGTAGAGTTCTTTAGGTCCCCTAAATAAAGAATCATATCATCTGCAAAGAGGGATAGTTTGAGTTCTTCCTTACCAATTTGTATCCCTTTAATTTCTTTTTCTTGCCTAATAGCTCTGGCTAGAACTTCCAGAACTATATTGAATAGCAGTGGTGACAGTGGACATCCCTGTCTGGTACCAGATCTCAGTGGAAATGCTTCCAACTTTTCCCCATTCAATAGGATGCTGGCCGTGGGTTTTTCATAGATAGCTTTGATTGTATTGAGGAATGTTCCTTCCATACCCAGTTTGCTTAGACTTTTCATCATGAATGGGTGTTGTATTTTATCAAATGCTTTTTCGGCGTCTATTGAGATAATCACATGGTTTTTCTTCTGCAGTCTGTTAATGTGGTGTATCACATTGATTGTTTTGCGCACATTAAACCATCCCTGCATACCAGGGATAAATCCCACTTGGTCTGGGTGGATGATCTTTCTGATGTGTTGTTGCATTCTATTGGCGAGAATTTTATTGAGGATTTTTGCATCTATGTTCATCAGGGATATTGGTCTGTAATTCTCTTTCAATGCTGCATCTTTTTCCAGCTTAGGAATTAAGGTGATGCTGGTTTCATAGAAAGAATTTGGGAGGACTCCCTCTTTTTCGATTGTTCTGAATAGTTTAAGAAATGGGATTAGTTCTTCTTTAAATTTCTGGTAGAATTCAGCAGTGAATCCATCTGGTCCTGGGCTTTTCTTTGTTGGGAGCGCCTTTATTACTGTTTCAATTTCTGTCTCAGTTATGGGTCTGTTTAGGTTTTCTATGTCTTCCTGGTTCATTTTAGGTAGGTTGCATGTGTCCAGGAATCTATCCATTTCTGATAGGTTTCCCTGTTTGCTGGCATACAAATCCTTGTAGTAATTTCTGATGATTCTTTTTATTTCTGTGGTGTCTGTTGTTACGTTTCCTTTTTCATCTCTGATTTTATTGATTTGCGTCTTTTCTTTTTTTAGTTAGTTGGGCCAATGGGGTATCAATTTTGTTTATTTTTTCAAAAAACCAGCTCCTCATTTGGCTGATTTTTTGGAATGTTTTTCTTGATTCAATCCTGTTGATTTCTTCTCTGATTTTAATTATTTCTCTTCTCCTACTAGATTTGGGTCTGGTTTGCTGTAGGTTTTCTAGATCCTTGAGGTGAATTGAAAACTCATCTATTTGGTGCCTTTCCAATTTCTTGATGTAGGCACCTATTGATATAAACTTTCCTCTTAACACTGCTTTTGCTGCGTCCCATAAGTTTTGGTATGTTGTGCTGTTATCCTCATTTACTTCCAGAAAATTTTTGATTTCTCTTTTAATTTCTTCTATGACCCATTGTTCATTCAGGAGCATGTTGTTCAATCTCCATGTGTTTGCGTATGCTCTAGGGATTCCTGCGTTGCTAATTTCCAACTTCATTCCTTTATGGTCTGAGAAGCTGCATGGTATGATTCTAATTCTTTTGAATTTGCTGAGACTTGCTTTATGGCCTAGTATGTGGTCAATCCTAGAGAATGTTCCATGTACTGCTGAGAAGAATGTAAAATCTTTAGCTGTAGGATTGAAAGTTCTGTAGATATCTGTTAGATCCATTCGGGCTATAGTGTCGTTTAAATCTACTGTATCCTTGTTGATCTTCTGTCCTGTTGATCAGTCTATTTCTGAGGTTGGGGTATTGAAGTCCCCCAGTACTATTGTATTGGGGTCTAAGTTTCCCTTTAAGTCCCTTAACAAATCTTTTACATAAACCAGTGCCCTGTAGTTAGGTGCATATACATTGATAATTGTTATATCTTCCTGTTGAATTGATCCCTTAATCATTATATAGTGCCCCTCTTTGTCTCTCCTAACAATGTTTGTGGTAGTTTATGTTGTCCGATATTAAGATGGCTACTCCCGCTCTTTTTTCATTTCTGTTGGCATGGTATATCTGTTTCCAGCCTTTCACTTTCAGTCTTTCTGCATCTTTGTTGGAAAGATGTTTCTTGTAAGCAGCAAATAGATGGGTTTTGTTCCTTAAGCCAATCAGCCAATCGGTGTCTTTTAACTGGACAGTTCAGGCCATTAACATTCAATGTGACTACTGATAAGTAGTAGCTTTGCCCTGCCATTTGCCAAAGATATTTTCTGATATATGTTTTGAACTTCGTGTGATCTTTTGCTGTGACGTTTCCTTCCTTTACCTTCTTTCATATTGATGACCGTGTTTCTGTGTTTCTGTGTGTAACACATCTTTAAGCATCTGTTGCAGGGCTGGACGAGTGGCCACAAAGTCTTTCAATTTCTGTTTGTTGTGAAAGGTCTTTATTTCACCTTCATTCACAAATGAGAGCTTTGCAGGATATAATATTCTGGGCTGGCAGTTTTTTTCTCTTAGTACCTGGGCTATAGCTCGCCATTCCCTCCTAGCTTGTAGAGTTTCTGATGAGAAGTCAGCTGTGTGTCTGATTGGAGATCCTCTGAGAGTAATCTGACGTTTCTCTCTTGCACATTTTAGGATCTTTTCTTTCTGTTTCACTGTGGAGAGTTTAATTACAACGTGTCGTGGTGAGGATCTCTTTTGGTCGTGTTTATTAGGGGTTCTGTGAGCTTCCTGTACTAGGATATCTTTGTCCTTCTCCAAACCTGGGAAATTTTCTGCTAATATTTCACTAAAAAGGCCTTCTAATCCTTTCTCCCTCTCCATCCCTTCAGGAACTCCTAGAATCCAAATGTTGGGTTTTTTAATAGTATCCTGAAGATTCCTGACAATATGTTTTAGATTTCTAATTTCCTCTTCTTTTCTTTGGTCTGACTGTATCCTTTCCTGTTCTCTGTCTTCTAAGTCTGATATTCTCTCTTCTGCTTCACCATTCTGTTTGTAAGGCTCTCTATTGTGTTTTTCATTTGATCTATTGAATTCTTCACTTCAGTCACTATCACAGTTTCCTGTTGTACTAGTTGTTTCGTTTCATTTTGATTCCTCCTTAATATTTCATTTTCACGAGAGAGGTTTCTATCTTGTCCATTAAGGATTTCTGTAGTTCAAGAATTTGTTTTTGAGAACTTCTTAATGTTCTTATCAATTTTTTGAGATCTGCTTCTTGCATTTCTTCTATCTCATCATCTTCATAATCTTGAATGGGGTGTCTTTTTCATTTGGGGGCGTCATGGTGACTTCCTTGTTTTTATTACCTTGGTTTTTGCGTTTGTTATTTGACATATTGGAGATATTTGGTTTCTTCACTGTGGTGCTTTTTCTTGTTATACTATGACTCTAGATTAAGTGGACTGTTTTTGATGGAGCCTTAAAGGCTTGAGATGGGTGTGGCCTGAGAGCTCTGTTTGGTGTGCCAAAGGTGAAACTCCCAAGTTAGGCATGGTAGATCTCTCTCTCTCTCTTTCTTTGATTCAAAAGGGAAGTAATTCTGCACAGCTGAACGAAGTTTGAGGTAGTTAGCAGGCAAATGATATACCCACAGGAGCCAGAGATAGGAAGCTCTTTTCCAAGGACCACATCTGGAATCTGTTCTGCCCTCAGAGTGGGCTCAGATTCTCCTTCAGTCTCCCACTGGGTTGCCAAAGTTATGGAATTGTAGCGTCTCTGGAGAGTACTCACATGAATTCCGTGAGTTCTCTCCCCCCACCGTCTCTTTTTTCACAGTCTCAGTTCAGTAGCACCATAAATTTACTAGGTCCTAATCTCCTGTTAATTTGCCCCACCCAGAGTCAGGTTTTTCTGCTAGGCTCAGGGCCGGTGCAGACCTGAGGTCGCTCTGCTTATGACGTATGTCCAAGATGGCGCCTGCTCTTTGTCTTGCTTGCCCTTGAGAGGTGAGCGGAGAGAGAGAAACCCGTGTCCATACCAGTCACCTTTTTTTTTTTCTCTCTCTCTCTCTCTTCCAGTTAGCCTGGTGAACTTCCCCCCCCCCGGGGGGGTCGTTCCCTCTAGTCTCCTCTTTCCACTTGCCTGCCGGTGTCTCGGGCTATTGAGGTTCGGCTCACCTCACATTCCAGTGCTGGTGTGTTGAGTCTGCCGCTGGTGTCCCTAACTGTGCGCTCCCATGCTCTCCACACAGGTCCACTGTGAATCACTCGTTCCAGAAGAGTTTCTTCTGCTGTTTCCTCCCCTACTCTTCCTTGAACCTGCAGTATCTCCACTTTTATTAAGCTATCTCTCCCCGGACTATCAGTGTGCTCCCTTCCTATTCTGCCATCTTGCCTCCTCTCTCCAGATTTTTGTTTTATATATATATATATATATATATGCCTGTACATGTAAACATTTTTATATATAATTCTTATATATTTACTTTCTCTATGTTCAAATATTAGTAACACATATTATCTGGAGTCTTGATTTCATGTATTTAAAATTCATGTGCACATTAATGTATGTATTTATTTTTAGGAGCAGAGAGGCACAAACATATCTCATCTGCAGGTTCACTCCTCAAAGTGCTACAATGGCTGGCTATGGTCAAGGCTGAAGGCAGGAGTTAGGGACTCAATCCAGGTCACATATATGGGTGGCAGAGACCCAACTGCAAGAGACAAATTCTGTTGCCTCCCAGGTAATGTATTAATAAGGAGCTGGGACTGGAAGTGGAGCCTGCATGCCAAAACATACACTTGAAAATGGGATATGGTCATCTAAATTGTTATGCTAAAGACTTTTCCCCTGGGGCCTGCACCACGGCTCACTAGGCTAACCCTCCGCCTGTGGCGCCAGCACCCTGGGTTCTAGTCCCAGTTGGGGCACTGGATTCTGTCCCAGTTGCTCCTATTCCAGTCCAGCTCTCTGCCGTGGCCCGGAAAGAAAGTGGAGGATGGCCCAAGTACTTGGGCCCTGCACCCACATGGGAGACCAGGAGGAAGCACCTGGCTCATGGCTTCGGATAGGTGCGGTGGTGCACGGCCCGCAGTGCGCCGGCCATAGCGGCTATTTGGGGGGTGAACCAACAGAAGGAAGACCTTTCTGTCTCTCTCTCACACTGTCTTAACTCTGCCTGTCAAAAGAAAAAAAAAAAACTCTTCCCCTGACAAGATTGAATTTTATCTGCTGCTGCCTTATTTCTGACCATCACATTTACTAGCAGCTGATATTTCACTGGATAGATGTGTTCTTTGATGTCATTGATTCATTCAAGTGGGCTGGAAAAGTAGATTACCTCTATTTTTTTTCACTAGACAGTAATACCATGAACAACTTCCTGCATATACCTTTCTTCTTGTTTATACTTAGAAGGCCCCACAGAACGATTTCTATATAAAAGTGTTGCATAAACTTATGCAGAGTTGTTCTCCAAAGAGATTGTGTGTGTTCAGCTCTTCTTTTTTTTAATTTTTTAATTTTTTAATTTTTTGTTTAGTAAATATAAATTTTCAAAGTACAGTTAATGGATTACAATGGCTTCCCCCCGCCATAGTTTCCCTCCCACTCACATCCCTCCCATCTCCTGCACCCTCTCCCATTCCATGAACATCAAGATTCATTTTCAATTATCTTTATATACAGAAGATCAATTCAGTATGTATTAAGGAAAAATTTCATCAGTTTGCACCCACACAGAAACACAAAGTGTAAAATACTGTTTCAGGACTAGTTATAGCATTACTTCACATTGGACAACACATTAAGGACAGATCCCACATGAGAAGTAAGTACACAGTGACTCCTGTTGTTGACTTAACAATTTGACACTCTTGTTTATGGCGTCAGTAATCTCCCTAGGCTCTAGTCATGAGTTGCCAAGGCTATGGAACACTTTTGAGTTCTCCGACTTCTATCTTGTTCCGACAGGGTCATAGTCAAAGTGGAAGTTCTCTCCTCCCTTCAGAGAAAGGTACCTCCTTCTTTGATGGCCCTGTTATTTCCACTGGGATCTCACTTGCAGAGATCTTCCATTTAGGTCTTCCTTTTTTTTGCCAGAGTGTCTTGGCTTTCCATGCCTGAAATACTCTCATGGGCTCTTCAGCCAGATCCGAATGCCTTAAGGGCTGATTCTGAGGCCAGAGTGCTATTTAGGACATCTGCCATTCTATGAGTTTACCGTGTATCCCGCCTCCCATGATGTATCATTCTCTCCCTTTTTGAATCTATCAGCTCGTATTAGCAGACACTGGACTTGTTTGTGTGATCCCTTTGACTCTTAGACCTATCAGTGTGATCAATTGTGAACTGAAATTGATCACTTGGACTAGTGAGATGGCATTGGTACATGCCACCTTGATGGGATTGTATTGGGATCCCCTGGCATGATTCTAACTCCACCATTTGGGGTAAGTCCGATTGAGCATGTCCCAAATTGTACATCTCCTCCCTCTCTTATTCCCACTCTTATATTTAACAGGGATCATTTTTCAGTTAAAATATAAACACCTAAGAATAATTGTGTGTTAATCACAGAGTTCAACCAATAGTACTAGAACAAAACAAAGGGAAAATACTAAAATGGATAAAGTATTACATTGTACATCAACAGTCAGGACAAGATCAGCTCTTCTTTCTATCCAATTCTGCTTATTATCCTGTTGAGATTTTTTAGCTTTCTATTTTGATATAGTTATAGATTCACAGGAAATTGCAAGAAATGTACAACCTTCATTTAGTCTCTCCCAATGTTAATATCCTGCACTTGCAAATTTTGATAAGACTGTGTCAACAAAACCAAGAACTTTACATTTGCAGAATATGCAGAGCTTTTCCATATTTGACCATGAATGCAACTGTGTGCTGTGTGTGTGTGTGTGTGTGTGTGTGTGTAGCTTCATGTAACTTTGTCACATGTAGCTTCAGGTGACTAACACCACTATTTAGATACTTTTTAACCCAAGATTCTTCTTATTACTCATTTACAGCCACGCCATATCTCCTCCTCCATCCTTAATCCCTTGCAACAGCTAATCTTGTTTTCCACTTCTATAAATTACATTATTTCATGATTTTCAAGTAAGTGAAAAATTATATCTATCCTATTGAGATTGTTTGCCCCCTCTATGTGTAACATCCTTGATGCTAATCCTTGTTGTTTCATGTGTCACCCTTTTATACCCTCTATCAATGAGTTGTAGTCTATGGGATGCATGTGTCACCAGCCCATATCCCCTTTCCTTATACACTATCTATTTTCCTCCCCTGTTTATGAGTTGGAAATAATTAATAGCATTAAAATATCCATGCCACCCAAAACAACATATATAGTCCATGCAATCTTCATCAAAATTTCAATGGTGGGGCAGACATTGTGGTGCAGGGGGTTAAACTAGCACTGGAGATGCCTGTATCCCATATCAGAGTGCTGTGGGTCAAGTCTTTCCTCCTCTTTGAACCTAGCTTCCTGCTAATGCATTTGGGAAACAGCAGTGATGGTTCAATGACCTTGGTTACTCACATGGGACTAGATGGAGTTCCAGACTCCTGGATTTAGCATGACTCAGGCCTGTGTGTGTGTGTGTGTGTGTGTGTGTCTCCCTCCCTCCATGTCACTGTGACTTTCAAATAAACAATGAACAAAAATAGTTTTAAAAATATATGTGGCGGCCAGCGCTGCGGCTCACTAGGCTAATCCTCCGCCTTGTGGTGCCAGCACACCGGGTTCTAGTCCCGGTCGGGCGCAGGATTCTGTCCCGGTTGCCCCTCTTCCAGGCCAGCTCTCTGCTGTGGCCAGGGAGTGCAGTGGACGATGGCCCAAGTGCTTGGGCCCTGCACCCCGTGGGAGACCAGGATAAGTACCTGGCTCCTGCCTTCGGATCAGCACAGTGCACCGGCCGCAGCGTGCTGGCTGCGGCGGCCATTGGAGGGTGAACCAACGGCAAAGGAAGACCTTTCTCTCTGTCTCTCTCTCTCACTGTCCACTCTGCCTGTCAAAAAATAAAAAAAAAATTTTTTTTAAATATGTGTGGCACTCTTCACTGAACTAGAGAAAAAAATCCTAAAACTCATTTAAAACCACAAAAGATCCTGGATAACCAAAACAATCTTAAGTATAAAGAACAAGACTAGAGGTATCAGAACACTTGATCTCAAAAGATAACTACAAGCCACAGTAATAAAAATAGCAGGGTACTAGCATAAAAAACTGAATTTCAGATCAATGGAACAAAATAACCACAAAACAATCCCATGTATCTACAGCCAACTGATCTTTGGCAAAAGAGCCAAAAATATATACTGGAGAAAGGTCAATCTCATTAACAAATCATGCTGGAAAACTGGATTTCCATATGCAGAAGGATGAACTTAGATTCTTGTCTTTCACTTTATAAAAATAGTACTCCAGGGAGCCGGCACTGTCGTGTAGTAGGTTAATCCTCCACCTGCCGCACCAGCATCCCATATGGGTGCCGGTTCTAGTCCCGTCTGCTCCTCTTCCAATCCAGCTCTCTTGTTATAGCCTGAGAAAGCAGCAGAAGATGGCCCAAGCGCTTTGGCCCCTGCACCCATGTGGGAGACCCAGAAGAAGCACCTAGCTCCTGGCTTCAGATCAGATCAGCTCAGCTCTGGCCATTGCAGTCATCTGGAGAGTGAACCAGCAGATGGAAGACCTTGACCTTTCTCTCTGTCTTTCCTTCTCATTGTCTGTAACTCCACCTCTCAAATAAATAAATAAATAAAATCTTTTTTTAAAAAAAAATACTCCAAATAAATTAAATACCTAGATATAAAACCAGAAACTATGAAACAAATAAAATTATATCAAACCATTGAACTTCTAAATAGTCAAGTAAATAACCAACACAATGAAGAGAAATCTGACAGAATGGGAAAAATAGTACTGAAATATCTGTAATATATTATGAATACAACAACTCAACAGTAGAAAAGCAATTAATTTGATTAATCAATGGACAAATGATTGGGATAGACAGTTCTCAAAAGAAACAGAATTGTCCCATATGAAAAATTCTAATTACAGAAATGCAAATTAAACCCAAAATGAAATATTCTCTCAGTTAGAATGACTATAATCAAAAACACAAAGATAAGAAATGCTGCTGAAGATGCAAAGAAAGGAGAGCTCTTATCTACTGTTGACAGCAGTATAAATTAGTAAAACCACTTTGGAAAACACATGAGACATTACTTAAAAAAAATAACTAAAACTAGCACCAGAATATAACTCAGCTATCCCACCCCTGCATATATATATCCAAAGGAAACAAAATTAAATATCAAAGAGACATCTGTACTACCATGTTTATTCAGCACTATACACAACAGTCAAGACACAGAATCAACCAAGATGTCCATTGAAAAAGCAATGGTAAACACAATGAGGTATATATACATGAAGAATTTTATTCAATCTAAAACAGAATAAAACTGTCATTTGCAGGAACAGGGATGGAAATCTAGGACATTATGTTAAGAAAAATAAACCAGTCCCAGAAAGGGAAATACTAAATAGTTTCAGTGATAATTGAAAACTAAAAATAGTTACTTTTATGTAAGTAGTGAGTAAAACAAGGATTACCCGAGTCTAGGAAATCTAGTAGAGGAGGATAGAGAGAGGCTGGTTACCAGATACAAAAACACAGTGAGATAAGAGGAATAAATTCTGGTGTTCTACATCACAGCAGGGTGATTCCCGTTAACACTAACTTATTAAATGTTTTAAAATATCTAAAAGAGAAGATTTCCAGTATTCTCCATACAAAGAAATAATAAATATCTGAGGTGAGATATTCTAATGGTCCTAATTTGATTATTATATATGTTATATATATATATATATATATCAAACAATAATACTGAATGCTTTAAGAATGTACAAGTATTTTGTGTCCATATTAAATTAGTAATAACAACATTTTTAAATGACTTACGCACTAAGACCAGGTGGAATTTATCCCAGGATTGAAAGCTGGCCCAACATTTAAAATCAAATTAACATCATCTAATACCTCAACAAGGTAAAGAAAAAAAAAAAAAAAACACTACATGACCTATAAATACATACAGAAAAGCCATTTGACCAAGTCCAAATAAATTCGCGCTTATAAATTCCAGAAATTAGTATTATAAGGAGAATTTCTTCAACTTGATAAAGACTATCTATCAAAAAACCCAAGTACAGCTCTCTTCATTCTCACAGATGAGAATAAAGATTTTCTACTAACATAAAGAACCAGGTAGGCCGGCTCCGCGGCTCAATAGGCTAATCCTCCGCCTTGCAGCGCCAGCACACCGGGTTCTAGTCCCGGTCAGGGTGCCGGATTCAGTCCTGGTTGCCCCTCTTCCAGGCCAGCTCTCTGCTGTGGCCTGCGAGTGCAGTGGAGGATGGCCCAAGTGCTTGGGCCCTGCACCTGCATGGGAGACCAGGAGAAGCACCTGGCTCCTGGCTTCGGATCGGCACAATGCGCCAGCCGCAGCACGCTGGCCAAGGCAGCCATTGGAGGGTGAACCAACGGCAAAAGGAAGACCTTTCTCTCTCTCTCTCTCTCTCACTGTCCACTCTGCCTGTCAAAAAAAAAAAAAAGAACCAGGTGAGGATTTCCCCTCCCACCATTTCTTTTTAACATTGTGATGGGAGTCCTAGCTACTACAGGAAGACAATAAAATAAAATAAATAGTGAACAAATTAAAAACAACAAAACTATTTTGTTTGCTTAAGAATACATTATTGTATATAGAAAATTCAAAATTGTTGGAGGAATAAACATTCAAATCTCCTGGAACTAATAGGCAATTACAGTAATATTGCAGGATACAACAATGAACAAGTGGAGTAGGAAACTGAAAACACAGTAACATTTATATTAACATTCCAAAAAATGAAATACTTAGGTATAAATCAAATACATACAATATCTATGAAGAAAACTACAGAACTCTGATAAATGAAATTGAAGAACAATCAAATAAAAAGAGACAGATTCTACATTCATAGAAAGGAAGCTTTACTATATTTAAGATAACAGTTTATCTCTCAACTTAATCTGTGGATCTAATGCAGTATCAATCAAAAGCCTAGCACGCTGGGTTCTGTTGGTGGTGTTATATCAACAAACTGATTCTAAAGGTTATATGGAGGGGTCAGAGCTGTGACATAGTAGGATAAGCCTCCCTCTGCAGCGCCAGCATCCCATATGGGTGTCAGTGCCTGTCCAGCCATCTCCTCTTCCAATCCAGCTTTCTTCTATGACCTGGGAAAGCAACAGATGATGTCCAAGTGCTTGGGCCCCTGGAAGAAGCTCCCGGCTCCTAGCTTCAAATTGATCCAGCACTGGTCCTGCGGTCATCTAGGGAGTGAACCAGCAGATGTAATAACTTTCTCTCTCTGTCTCTCCCTCTCTCTGCAGCTTACCTCTCAAATCAATAAATAAAATCTTTTAAAAATTATATATATATATATATATATGGAGAAGCAAAAGATCCAGAATATTCAACAGACTATTGAAGGATAAGAACAAAATTGGACTGGCTCTACCTGATTATCATTTAAACTTACTGTAATCAGTGTGGTATTAATCCAAGAACAGTCAATTTGATCAATAGAGAAGAACAGATAAATCAGAAATAGACACACATAAATATATTTGATAGATCTTCAATGAAGAAGAGTAGACAAGACACAGGAGCCTCCATCAGAAGAGAGTGCACTGCTAGGTATCTCTAGCCAGCACTTTGTATTAGAGGGTACAAGTAATTCTGCAAGCTAGCCATCACGTAGGCACAGCAACACATTAATCAAAGCCCACCATATGAACTGGAAAAAACAAACCCTATGTTCTAGGACAAGAGACAGCAAGTTGATCCCTATCATGCAGAACAAGGATTGGAATCTTGTTTACAATCTTGAGCTCCCAAAATCAGCATTCACCATTAGTTACAGTTTACCCACCCTGCTGCCTTCTGCCACCACATTCTGTTGCCCTCATCCAGCCTGCATAGGCAGAGACAAAACTGCAGCCATGTCCTACTCCAGGGGGCTGTGGCCCCTCTGATAACACTTAGGCAGTATCCTCTACAAAGAAGCATAAGCAATATAATGAAGAAAATATTTTTCAACAGATGGCAGTGAAACAACTGGACAAACAAAAAAAATAAATCATTCTAGTCACAGATCTCACATCATCCATGAAAATTAACTCTAAATGAATCATAAACCTAACCGCTAAATACAAAATTATAAAAACTCATAAGTGATTACTATAGGAGCAAATCTCGATCATTTTGACCAAGGACACAATTCAGGAAAGAATGTATTGATAGCTGAACTTTAATAAAATTAAAAATCTCTGCTAGAGAGAAATGTCAAGAAAATAAAAAGGGAAGACATAGACTGGCAGAAAATATTTCTAAGATATATTTTATGAAGAGCTGTTACTTGGGGCCAGCACTGCTACTTGATGCCTCTGCCTGTGACACCAGCATCCTTATGGGCAATGGTTTGTGTCCTGGTTGCTCCTCTTCCAACGCAGTTCTCTGCTATGGCCTGGGAAATCAGAGGAAGATGACCCAAGTGTGCAGTCCCCTGCAACCATGTTGGGGACCTGGAAGAAGCCCCAGGCTCCTGGCGTGAATCAGCCCAGCTCCGGCCATTGCAGCCATTTGGGGAGTGAACCAGTGGATGGAAGACCTTTCACTCTGTCTCTCCCTCTCTGTGTCTGTAACTCTATCTCTCAAATAAATAAATAAATCTTTTTTTTTTAAAAAAAGAGCTGTTACTCAAAATAGAGAAAGAAATCTTAAAGCTCAACAATATGAAAAAATCCATTCAGAAAGCAGCCAAAGTCTAACAGACAATTGCAGGAGATACACAGATGTCAGTCATATGAAAAGATGCTTTAGGCCAGTGCCGTGGCTCACTTGGCTAATCCTCTGCCTGCGGTGCCAGCACCCCAGGTTCTGGACCCAGTTGGGGCGCCGGTTCTGTCCCAGTTGCTCCTCTTCCGGTCCAGCTCTCTGCTGTGGCCCAGGAGGGCAGTGGAGGATGGCCCGGGTGCTTGGTCCCCTGCACCCATGTGGGAAGCCGGAAGGGATCACTTGGCTCCTGGCTTCGGATCGGCGCAGCACGCCGGCCATGGCAGCCGTTGAGGGAGTGAACCAATGGAGAGAAGACCTTTCTCTCTGTCTCTCTCTCTCACTGTCTAACTCTGCCTGGCCAAAAAAAAAAATGCTTTAGGGGAAGGTTTTTAGCCTAGAAGTTTTGATGCCTACGACCCATATCAGAGTACCTGAGTTTGATACCAGACTCTGGTTATGGCTCCTGACGTTAGTGTCCTGCTAATGTAGATCCTGATATGCAGTGGATGGCTACAGTAATTGAGTTTCTGCTACCTTAGTGGAGTCCTAGATTGAATTAATGTCTCCCATCCCAGACCACTTAAGGCATATGAGGAGTATCAGTCGATGTGAGCTCTGTTTGTCAGTTTGTCTCTAACTTTCTTTGTCTCTCAAATATAATACATTATCTCTATAAATAGAAGCTATACAAGTGCATGCACACAGAGAAAGGGTGTGTGCTAACTGCACTAAGAGAATACATTGCTTTGACTGGGCTTCTCCTTGATTCCTCACAACTCACTGAATAACCCTCACTTTACAACCGAGAATATAGAGGTTAAACATTTTCCAAGTTCAGATTGCAGGTCAGTGGGGGTGCCTATATTTAAGCCCAGGAAGTCTGACTCCTGAGAACCATGATCTTTCTTCTTTTTCTTTTTTTAAGATTTATTTATTGGGGCCGGCAGTGTGGCTTAGTGTGCTAAGCTGACACTTGCAACACCAGCATCCCATATGGGCACAAGTTCAAGTCCTGGCTGCTATACAACTGCTAGGGTTGGGCTGATCTAAAGCCAGGTGCCTGGAGTTTCATCTGCGTTTCCCATGTAGGTACAGGAGCCCAAGCACTTGGGTCATTCTCCACTGCTTTCCCAGGCCACAAGCAGAGAACTGGATCAGAAGAAGAACAGCCAGGACATGAACCAGTGCCCATATGGGATGCCAGCACCACAGCAGAGGCTCAGCCTACTCTACCACAGAGCTGGGCCTGGGACTCTTTCTTAGATACCAGTTGTAAATGGCATCATTCTCCTTTTACAATTGTTTATCAGTCATGTACACAAATAAGAAAATGGACAGAGACTCAGACAGAAATTGCTGCGCTCCAAATTCCCAAATCATGTAGTTATAACCACTGCATTGCAAAAATAAAAATAAAAAAAAATAAAAAATAAAAAAACCACAAAACTTAGTGTTTGCTTATTTACTTGCTCAACCATGAGGACTAAGACTTTACCTTTTCATGTCTCCAAAAGGCCTGCATTTCTTCCAATGTGTTTCATCTAATTTGAGTTAATGAAGGAACCACTGAAGGCTGACTTGCTCTGCCTCTCTAATTCGAGATTTCATTATTTGCCAACTCCCCCACCCTAGTGTGGCAACCCTTTTGGTTTGACAATCAGCTTAAAATCTGCTGAGGCCTGAAGAAATCTTATAATTCCTCTTTGGTGACAACAGTCATTTCATATAATGAATTTAAACTGAAATGTGACACTGTGACCATGATCATCATGTCTTGTACATTTCTCTGATTGGTAGCTAAAATGGATGGTATTAGTAATGACCCTGCAGCTTCCCTTAAGGCAATCCTATGGGAAGGAGGATAATTTAGACTCGTTCCCAACCAATCTTCTCACAAAACCAAAGGGAGAAAATTGTGTAGACATATGGAATCACACAAAATACTTAACAGCAACTCAAAAATTATATATTTGGAAATGCCTTACCAGCTCATTAAAAGTACATACTTCAGATATTTCCTCATTTCTAATAAGGACACATCGCATTAAACATCTGCAAAGTCATTGTGCTTATAGATTTCAGAGATGTTAAGATAGCTTCACTTAACAATAAAGTAGCATTTGAGATTTACTGAGGAGTCATAACTAGAAAAATAATTTTTCATGAATTAATAACCTATTCTACAATAATTAAGCTTCCAAGATGATTACATTTAAATCCATCCTCACAAATTTCTCCTTTTAGAATTTTTTTGTTTATTCCAGGAGTGAAGATTAGTTTAATAATGAAAAAAAATAATTCATCACATTATCAGACTAAGAAAAAAACATATTTATCATCCGAATTGATGTACAAACATCATCTAGTAAAATTAAAAATTAACAACTATTCTTAATTTTTAAAAAGCACAAGAACAGAAATAAACTTTCTCTGATAAACAGCATCTACAAAAACTACACAACTAGGGGCCAGAGCTGTGGCATGGCAGGTAAAGCCACCACCTGCAGTGCTGGCATCCCATACGGGCACTGGTTCGAGTCCCAGTTACTCCACTTCTGATTCAGCTCTCTGCTATAGCCCAGCAAAGCAGCAGATGATGGCCGAAGTCCATGGGAAACCCAGAAGAAGCTCCTGGCTTCAGATCAGCACAGCTCCAGCCATTAGGGCCATCAGATGGAACCAGAAGATGAAACCCCCCATCCCACCCCCACCTCTGTAACTCTACCTTTCAAATAAATAAATATAAAATAAATTAAAATAAAAACTCTACAATTAGTATCATAATAAATGATCAAAGACTGAAAGCTTCCCCCTAGGATTAGAAAGAAGTCAAGGGGGCCAGCGCCGTGGCTCACTAGGCTAATCCTCCGCCGCCTTGCGGCGCCGGCACACCGGGTTCTAGTCCCAGTTGGGGCACTGGATTCTGTCCCGGTTGCCCCTCTTCCAGGCCAGCTCTCTGCTGTGGCCAGGGAGTGCAGTGGACGATGGCCCAAGTGCTTGGGCCCTGCACCCCATGGGAGACCAGGATAAGTACCTGGCTCCTGCCATCGGATCAGGGCGGTGCACCAGCTGCAGCGCACCGGCCGCGGCGGCCATTGGAGGGTGAACCAACAGCAAAAGGAAGACCTTTTTCTCTGACTCTCTCTCTCTCACTGTCCACTCTGCCTGTCAAAAAAAGAAGAAGAAGAAAGAAGTCAAGGGTACGCACTTTCACCACTGCTATTCGACGATGTTCTAGAGAGTTTCATATGGCAAGAGTAACAACTTAAAGCTGTCCAGTTCAGAAATGAAGAAATAAAGCTGCTATAGATATAAGTCCATACTCTGAAAAGCCTATGAAATCTACAAAAACTATTGGAAGGAACAAGCTCTGCAAGAACAAAGAATACATTAATCAAACAATCAACTATATTTAATTTTTAAAAAAGATTTATTTATTTTGAAAGACAGAGTTAGAGAGAGAGCGACACAGGGAGAAAACTTCTATCCACTGGTTTACTCATCAGATGGCCACAATGGCTAGGGTTGGCCAAAGCCAGAAGCCAGGAATTACATTCCAGTTGCCCACGTGGGTGGCAGGGACCCAGATACTTGGGCCATTCTCTGGTGCTTTCCCCAGGCCATTGTCAGGGAGCTGGATCAGAAGTGAAGCAGCAGGGACATGAACCAGCACCCAAATGGGATGTCAACATTGCAGGCAGCAGCTTTACCCACTATGCCACAATGCTGGACTCTCAATTATATATCTCAGTATGCTAGCAACTTCTGGAAACAAAATTTTTTCCATGTCATTTATGACAGTATTAAACATATGAAACAAGGATAAACCTAACAAAAATATGTAACACCTGTATACTGCAAACTATAAATAATGCTGAGAGAAATTAAAGATCAAAAATTGGCAGGATATGGAGAAACAGATTGCCTCATACATGGTTGGAGGGAATACAAATTGGTACAACCATTATAGAAAACAATATGGAGACTCCTAGGAAAACTAAAGCTAGGATCTACCACAGGACCCTGTTATCCCACTCCTGGAATTACAACCAAAGAAAAGAAAATCAGCATATTAAAGAGATATTACACTTCCACTTTAAAACAGCTCAATTCTCCACAGCAATCCATCAACTGTCAACTGCACGAAGAAAATGTAGTTTATATACACAAAGTAGTATGAGTCAGCCATAAAAAAGAATAAAATACATTCGCAACCAAATAGATGCAACTAAAAATCATGCTAAGTGAAGTAAGCCAAACCCAAAAAGACAAATCCATGTTTTCTATCACTGTGATAATTAAGTATAAAACCCGTGTCGATATCGTATCATTTGGAATACAGTTAAAATATTGTTTCACTGAACCAACAAAAATAAACAAAAAATCGAGGGAGGGGCCCCACCCCGCAGCTGCGGCTTCCATTCCCTTCCTCCCATGGTCTCCTCTGGTTCTCCATACTTCTTTAAGTGTTTCCACCACTCCTCCATCTCTCCCCTGAGCCTGCGACCCGCATCTGCCTTCGTCCTTCCCGTCCTACCTCAGAACTCTTGTTAAGAAGGTGATGCTTCAAAATGGACAAGGAAAAGTGGATGCCCAGATTCGCTCGGCCCATAAACCCCTCCGCCGCCCCCTCAGGTTCTTCCGGAGCTCGCGACAGCGACGTTGGCGCACGGATACTGCCCTGGGCGCACTGATACTCGGCGGTGAAGAGACGCAGGCCCACGACCAGTAGACAATCCTTTCCTGCAGCGTTGATCAACAAGTTGTGCATATACTTCCGAGCACACGGCGAGGTAGAGAGGAGCCGGATGGGAAGGACAGGCTCTGAGAAGGTTGAATAAGGTGATAATAAGGCTCTGAAATGGTTGAATAAGGACTAATTACTTAGCCCGTGAACCCCTCCCCACCCCCAGCACAATGAACTGCAGGTGCAGTTGAGGTGGTCGCTTCCACTAGCGCACCACGATCAGGGGACTTAATAACAGCCAGTAAAAAGGCCGTGTATCTTTTTAACAATTCACTTTGTACATGCTACCCCTTCAAACACCTAAAGTTTCGCTTACAAAAATTTATCACCCCAATATTAACAGTATGGCAACATTTCTCTCCCTATTCTAAGAGCACAGAGGCTTTAGATACTTCTAAAGGTCTTTTATTCGTTTGTTCACTGCTGTGTGATCCAAACCCAGATGAACCCCTAGTGCCAGAGATTACACGGATCTATAAAACAGACACAAGTACTACAGAGTAGCTGGGGAATGAATTCACAAGTATGTCATGTAATGCTACCTTAAAGTTAGGATAACCTGCGTTGTAGCAAGAAAGATCGTTACATTACTACTCCTTTTTTGATTTCCTTATTGGGCAGCTCCCTATCAGACCTAATCTTTCCTAATTCTAGTTTTTGTTTAGCTCAATCCATGCATTCAGATGCTCCTCTGAGAAAACTCAAGTTCTCCAGCTTTAGACACTCTAAAGTTGTTACAACAGAATAGCTACCCAAGGTACAGATATTTTTAAGGAAGCAAGTGTCTTGCATGGCCATTGTCTTCACTGTAACTTGCTGGTGAGACTAAAACCATTCCTCACTGCTCTAATATGCTGAAAAAGTCATCCGAAAGGGACTGTTATGGATGCCCAGTTGTCAATCAAAGGAAGCAGCATTATTCAAGCAACATCCATGCTTGTGTAAGACTTTATACTTATAAACCCTATAAATATTTCAATAACTTTTCCTTCTTGTATCTTCCCCTCCTCCTTTGTCAAGCAAAAAAAAATCAAATTATTAATTTTGAGAAACAACTCATCTATAGTCTGAATATTCAGAATTTAGGTTATTTTGAGTTTTCTGGTAATCTCTGACAAATCTGGAAAAAGATGACAGTGTCTAGGTTAGTTCACGTCACATGGGAACTGACTAGTAAATGTTCACTAAATTAACCAATCATTCAAATCAACAAACATTTACTGAACTAAACTCTGAGGAAAAGCCAAGACGAAAAGGTCTGCATCCTTAACTGCAGTTGACCTTGTGGAGCTGACTGGGCATACTTAAGAGTCAACGGCATAAGAGTGCAGCACGAAACTCGTAATGGAATAGCTAACCAGTTATGTGGTGGGTAACACGTAGTGAAGAGTTTCTGAGCAAAAAGTAGATATTTTAGCAGAGATAAGCAAGTTGGCATTTTATAGCAGTGATGATTTGAATCTGATGAAAGTGCGCTAAGCTTTGGTAGAGAATCCATGGGAAGGGCTGCATGGAAGGAATACAAATAGGGAAAAGAATCCTTTTCCTGGGAGAGAATGTTTTCCTATGAAGACAGTGGGGTTGCTTTTGTCATACTAATCAGTGGTCTTTTGTTATATCATAGAAGCAAAATGCCTCGAGTATTCCCTAGGACTCTGAAGACTACAATAAAATAGATTAGCTAATTCAAGCTTTGAAACATTAGATAATAGGGACTATTGTCGTGTCATGACCAGATAAACTGCCTCCCTTTATGCCAGCATCCATATAGGCTTTGTTCCATTCTTATATGTAGTTGGACTATAAAAAGTATTCTTGATCTTAGGAAAAAAATTTGTTTCGTTTTTTTTTTTTTTTTTTTTTTGACCGGCAGAGTAGACAGTGAGAGAGAGACAGAAAGGTCTTCCTTTTTCCGTTGGTTCACCCCCAAAGTGGCCACGACGGCCGGCGTGTTGCAAAGCCAGGAGCCAGGTGCTTCCTCCTGGTCTCCCATATGGGTGCAGGGCCCAAGCACCTGGGCCATCCTCCACTGGACTCCTGGGCCTCAGCAGAGAGCTGGACTGAAAGAGGAGCAACCGGGATGGAATCCAGCACCCCAACTGGGATTAGCCCAGTGAGCCGCGGCGCCAGCTGAAGAATGGCTAGTTTTAAACACATACATTTTGGTGACTAAGAACAAGAGCAGTACAACCAATCTCCATTTGCCATGGAGTCTAAAGTAAAAAAATGAACAGAAACATATCTACTATTGGAGGAAAAATTGTCATTATCCTTCCAAATAGTACTAGACACACTCAAGGAGGTGTGCTGAACATAGAAGAGAAAGTCCTTTTTTTAATGTTTAAGGAACTGTGTAAGGCTGCTGCATGTCTTCATTTTCCTTTCTTTCATTTAAGTTTTTTTTTTTTTTTTTTTTTTTGGACAGGCAGAGTGGACAGTGAGAGAGAGAGACAGAGAGAAAGGTCTTCCTTTGCCGTTGGTTCACCCTCCAATGGCCCCTGCGGCCGGCGTGCTGCGGCCGGCGCACTGTGCTGATCCGAAGGCAGGAGCCAGGTGCTTCTCTTGGTTTCCCATGGGGTGCAGGACCCAAGCACTTGGGCCATCGTCCACTGCACTCCTGGACCACAGCAGAGAGTTGACCTGGAAGAGGGGCAACCAGGATAGAATCTGGGACCCCGACCAGGACTAGAACCCGGTGTGCCAGTGCTGCAGGCGGAGGATTAGCCTATTAAGCTGCGGAGCCCGCCTCTTTCATTTAAGTTTTAAGAAATATTTATTCTAGTGGCTGGCACCATGGCGCAGTAGGTTAATCCTTGCCTGTAGCACCAGCATCCCATATGGGTGCTGGTTCTAGTTCTGGCTGCTCCTCTTCCAATCCAGCTCTCTGCTGTGGCCTGGGAAAGCAGTGGAGGATGGCCCAAGTGCTTGGGCCCCTGCACTTGCATGGGAGACTTGGGGCAGGGAGGAAGCTCCTGGCTTCAGATCAGATCAGCTCCGGCTGTTGCAGCCTTTTGGTTTTGGGGAGGCAAATAGTGGATGGTAGAACTTTTCCTCTTTCTCTCCTTCACTCTGTCTATAACTCTACCTCTCAAGTAAATAAATAAAATTTTAAAAAATGGTGGGGCTAGGGAGAAAAGTCAGAAGAGAGACTAGTTATGAGCTTATTGCAAATGTTTGATGCTAAATGTTTTAGTTTAAACTTTGACAGTGCACAAAAAACTGTGGACACATCAGAAGCCGAGACTGCATAAAAGGGAGTTTTAAGAAAGAGGCATCATAAAATGAAGTACAAAGAGGAAGCGGTTATAGGAAAATTGAATAAACTTCATTATGAAATTAAATATATGATTCAGTTTATATAGAATCCGTATACACATGTCAACATGCCACACACACACATACACACCCCTAAATTCCTGGGGTTCAAACAATATTTGGGGAAGAAGTAGAAAAACAGAATGAGCCAATCTTGTGCTACCACTTACTAGGTATTTGAGCTTGGGAAAGTTCTTGACCCCCTCTCTGCCTCTGTATCCTTATCTCTGATGTAGAAGCAATCACAGTATCTCCCTTGTACAGTTATTAAGAGAATTAAATTAGTTAATTTATGTGAAGCACATAGAACAGTGCCTCACATGTGAAGAAAATAGAATTGTTTGTTATTAGCAGCTTGTAAACTCTGGCTGCCTTTCTTCTGTGTTGTTCAGGTAATTCATGTACACATTTAATTTTTATCACAGTGCTTGAATACAGGCATATAGACCTTTACAATTTCTCTAAATCTTTTTAAAATTATTAATATAAGAGAATAGATTTCATGTATTTCATAGGTACAATTCTAAGAATGTAACCATAATTCCTTCCTTCCCCCTCCCCTTTCTTAGTCCTCCTCCTCACACTTAGTATAATTTTATCAACTAAATGAGAAGACAAGGATAATGCAGGAAAACAGTGGGGAAATCTACCCACTCCCACCCCAGACTCACCCACAGGCAAACCACGCTCTAGCATCATTCAGCTTTTCTAAACCATCTGGTGAATTCAGGACTCCCTATGTTGGCAGAAGCAGTCCTCCTTCCTGAAGGGGCTGTTCCTCCTTTATCAGGAACATACCTGCTCATGCTTCAAGACCCAATCTGTGGTCAGTTACTCTAGGGAGCTGAGGCATGCTCCATCTTCTGACCCATGTTTCACTGGAGGACTCAGTGAATTCTTCTACCATGGCAATTGCCGTGGTGTATTACAACTGTCTACTACTTGTCCATGAACTGGACCATGAAAGTCTCAGTTTTGGGGCTGGCACTGTGGCATACCAGGTAAAGCTCCCACCTGCAGTGCTGGCATCCCATATAGGCGCCAGTTTGAGACCTGCTGTTCCTCTTCCAATCCAGCTCTCTGCTATGGCCTGGGAAAGCAGTGGAAGATGGCCCAAGTCCTTGGGCTCCTGTACCACGTGCAAGACCTGGAAGAAGCTCCTGGCTCCTGACTTTGGTTTGGCGCAGCTCCAGCTGTTGAAACCATCTGGGGAGTGAACCAGCAGATGAAGACCTCTCTCTGCCTCTGCCTCTCTGTAACTCCCCCTTTCAAATAAATAAATAAATAAATAGTTTTTTAAAAATAAAGTATCAGTTTTTTATTCTTTCATATCCATTACACAGCACAGTACTTGCCACATGAAAAATGAATCAATAAGTGATGAATGATTGGCCTGGACCTGCCCTCTGCTCTTCTTGCCTTGTAAATTGGTCCCACATTCTTCAGGCTGTTTCTTATCTAAATTAAAATCATTATTTGAAAGCTAAATCTGAGCACCATCCTTTTTGAAATTAAATTAGCATCATTGCTAGTTTTCAAGCTTCTTCAATATGCTTATTGAATAAATTAATTACCACTATTCATTAAACTCAAAGCATATAGGGTCATTTAGGCTTCTTCTTCTAGGATTTTAAACTCTGTATTCAGAAGATATAAAATAAAATAGTTTGATGACTTTTACCTTTTTATAAATGTTTTTTCTTTGTCTTTTATTAACTAATTCTGATTAGGTTTCATATATGAGATTTTGCTTTTTGTGATTCTCTTCTCCTGATTGGTCCTGGGGTAGGATCCCCCAGCAAGTATTCTTGCAACTGAGAATTATACAGTCCAAGCTTTTACAACACAGGTGCACACACAGACACACACTCGCATCTAAGGCACAAGGCACAAGATGTCAACATTTTCAAACAGCTTTTCAAAAATCAACTCTACCCTTCTCAAACAGTCTGGTGGTAAAATAGAAGTTGTTCACTGCAAAAACTCTGACTGGATTACTTATGGGTCATTCCTGCTGAGACAGGAGGCCTCAGCACTGGCTGCCTGTGCTTTTCTCCATTGCTATCACTGGATTTTGTAAGTTTACCTAACATGAAGCAAGCTGGTGCACATGATCTGCTCCTATGCTAAGGCCACTGACTTGCCAGAGAAGACAAATCATTAGGAGTGTCAGGCAGATTGGACAGTTTGTTGGATATGTCAATGCCTCCATAAAACTTGCCATAATTAAACTACAAGTATGTGGAGCTAAAAATAAATGTATTGTATTGGCTGTAAAACTTTTGATATCAGTTTCAAACTTTCCCTGTAACTGAAAATATTAATATTTGCAATTCTTTATAGCATTGAATGGCTGTTCCCTGGAAAAAGTACAAAAATTCTAAACTTTATTCTTATGTGTCTTTTCATTCATTAAGCCAGTTTGTGTATCCAGTTTGTTTGTTTGTTTGTTTGAAAGAAAGAGCTATACACAGAGAGAGGAAGAGACAGAGAAAAAGGTCCTGCATCTGCTGGTTCATTCACCAAATGGCTGCAATGGCTAGAGCTGAGCTGATCTGAAGCCAGGAGCCAGGAGCCAGGAGCCAGGAGCTTCTTCTGGGTCTCCCACATGGGTGCAGGGGTCTAAGTACTTGCACCATCTTCTACTATTTTCCCAGGCTATAAGCAGAGAGCTGGATCAGGACATGAACCAAGCCACATGGGATACTGGCTCCTCAGGCAGAGGCTCCACCTCGTACACCACAGCACTGACCCCTCCTGTTTTAAATTCTACAGACACCACACAAAACCATATCTCTTCATATATAGTATCACTAGTTTCTCCCTGGAAACACAGAAGGATTACAGCATCTACATATCTGTATCTTTGGACACCAGAATGTTTTGCTTTCTTCCTTATTCTTTTCTAAATACCTGTAAAAAGATAGAGATAAAGATCTATCAAATTTATACTTAAAAAATAGTAGATCCTATTGGCTACAAGAGGCATATAGAAATAATCAAATAATAATCTATCAGTATTTATTGTCATCCCACATCCCAAATATAACTATACATGCCATTTCACCTGTAAATAAAAAGACATAGAGAAGAATAACTATGTGTGTCCTGAGCAGGAGGGGAAGAAAAATCTCATGAGAGCTTTTCTTTTATGCCAACTAGGTGAATTCTAAATGTTATGAACTCACTGTAAACTTTGAATTATTATCTGAACCAGAGCCCTGACACTAAGCATTGGCTCCCCAGGATTTCATCTCCCACCTTCCTTAAGATTTTATTTGATGTCTTTATACCCAGGACTTAGAGAGGAAACCAGAACGCAAACCCACTGAATACTCTGTCAAAATCCTGAACTGAAGTAATCCTAACCCAAATTTTTGCCTAAAACCAACAAAGAGAAGGTTCGAATCACTTTTTCAAACATGTTAAAATGTGAATCCTCATTTTCAAATATTATTTTTCTATAAATACTGCTGTTTGGGGAATCACCCATTTATTTTATTTATTTATATCTCAAAGGCAGAGAGACAGAAACAGATGGATCTTCCATATGCTGCTTCACTTCCAAAAAGACCTGCAACAGGCAGTGGCTGGCACAAACCAAAGCCAGGAGTAAGGAACTCCATCTAAATCTGCCATTTGGGTGTCAGGAACCCAAGTACTTGAGCCATCACCTGCTGCCTCCTAAGATGCACATAGGCAGGAAGATGGATTGGAAGTGGAGTAGATTGGACTTGAATCAGGCACTCCGAAATGGGATGCAGGTGTCACAAGTAGCATCTTATCTGATACTGAAACAGTTATCCCAAGAATCACTTTCATGGGCTGGCATTTTGGTGCAGCTTGTTAAGCAGCCATATCAGAGGGCTAGTTCAACTCCCTGGTTCTAGGCTTCTGATCCAGCAACCTGCAAATGAGAAGACAACAAATTATAGCTCAAGTACCTGGTCCTCTACTGCCAGTATGGAGACCTGGATGGAATGTCTGGTTCCTGGCTTTGGCTTGGCCTATTCTCTAGCTGTTGTAGCCATTTGGAGAGTGAAACAGTAGATGGAAGATTCTCTCTCTCTCTCTCTCTCTTTCTCTCTTTCTCTCTTTCTCTCTTTCTCTCTCTTTCTCTCTTTCTCTCTCTCTTACTTTCTCTCTGTTTCTCTGTCTCTCTGCCTTTCAAATAAATAAATCTTTTTAGAAATAGTTTATATTAAATCTAAAAATTTGGTTTTGCTCCATTGATCTCCCATACCCATGGCATCAACTGGCAAATTTCTCAGAACAACTGTGACACAAGATGTCTGATGCTGGGAAGTAGAGCCAACAATGAGTTCTTAAGTCCAGTTAAGCTATGCAGAAAATCAGCACAGTTACCCACCCATAGCTGTGTCCTTGGAGTATGGGAGGGATTCTGAGAACTAAAACTTTGTTTTGTGTTGTAGCAGAAGATGGACTCAAATGAATGCAACAGCTGCTAAGTCACAAAATTAAAACTAAACATAAGTAAATGAAAACCAACCCAATAAAGTCTATTCCTAGATAATCTGAACCTGAGAAAAACCCCACCCACCCTGCACTGTGGGGATCCAGAAGTAGTGTTTATACTTTTCAACGGAGAAGAAGCCAGCATGTTCAGAGGGCATGTACCTGGCACTTCGAGTGGAGGAACCTGAGCCTGTGAATGGATAAGAACCCATGATGTGGTGAGAAATCAGATAAGGAGGAAGGGGTGAGGAGAGAATCAATCACTGGAAAGCAATGCTGCAGGAAGATGAAATATCATTGATATCTGGATTCAGAGGCTTTACAAATCCTGTAGAGAATAAAAACAAAGTTTGCAGTGAAATGCTGCAGGGTTAGAACATGAGGAATGGAATCCAATAAAAAGTGTGGAAACTAAGAGAAACTTGAAGGAGAGACAGGTGCTTTCGCATAGCTATGCAGGTTGGAGCAGTGATGGTAGAGCTCCAGTAATAAGAGTCCCAGCTAGGGTGGATGGTGTTCATGGAAAGCAGACTCCAGGCACAAAGGTATTAGGAATGAGTAGCGATCTTTTGGCCCAAGCAGTTGAGGACTGTGGACTTCAGATTTTCAAGACATGGACTTGGCCATCATTCTGGGATAACCTTCAGCAGAGCACTGAGAACTGGTGAATTAGCCACTTTACCACCAGCCCTCGCTGGAGCTAGATGCTCCCTTCATTGTTAATCCATCATTGCCCTTGTCCTTGGTAAAAAGTTTGGGGGTACACTAGTATCTGAGTGAGTCAGAGCTTTGCAGCTGGCAGGCAAGGCCAAATGTTCTCTTTGCCCACAGTTGTCATATGTTGCTCATGGAAGTATTAATTCCCACAGCTACTTTGGAAAAACAGTAGGCCAGTGTCTTATGAGACTAATTACTCCCCAAAAAGCTAACCACAAAATTAGCCTACCACTCCGCATTTTCACTCTTCAACAGGTAGCCCTGTTAAAAAATGAAAACTTGGGCTTAAATGGAGAAACTTGAACAGGAATGTTTAGAGTACCTATAATCATTATAATCTCAAACTGGAAATTAACAAAATATCAATCTGTGAGTGAATAGCTAAAGAAACTGTGATATGTGCATGCCATGGATTACAACTCAGGAACAAAAGGTACAAGCTATTGATACAAACTGGATGAACATCCAAGAAGTTACATAGTTGGGGGTGGAGTGGGTGAGGCAATCTAAAGAAATACATGCAATATATCATTTATTTAATAATCATGAGTATAATGTATAGAAATGGAAAACAAGAGTAGTAGTTGCCAGAGATTAGGGTTGGAAGAGAAGGTGTGGATGTAGTTGTAAAGGGGTAATAGGAGGAATCTTGTGGGGATGAGAAAGTATCTGGATTGTTGTTGTGGCTACAGAAAGCTATACTTTTGATAAAATTATATGAAGATGGGGCCAGCTCTGTGGCATAGTGGGTAAGGCTACCACCTGAAATGCTGGCATCCCATATGGGCTCCAGTTTGAGTCCCAGCTGCTCCACTTCTAATCCAGATCTTTGCTATGGCCTGGGAAAGCAGTAGAAGATGGCCCAAGTGCTTGGGCCCCTGTACCCGCATGGGAGACCTGGAAGAAGCTCCTGGTTCGTGGTTTTGGATTGGCACAGCTCTGGCCATCATAGCCATCTGGAAAGTGAACCAGCAGATGGATGTCCTCTTTCTCTCTGCCTCTGCCTCTTTATAACTGCCTTTCAAATAAACGAATAAATAAATAAATACATGTACATGTTTTTGCAACTTCCTGTGAATCTGTAACTATTTCAAAATAGAAAACAAAACAAAACCAATAGGGTAATAAGCAATATTGGACGAAGCATAAAAGAAGAGACAGAATCTTTTTGGAGAATAACTCGGCATAAGTTTTATTCAAATCTTTTATTTATTTGTTGGGAATCTCTAAGGATAAACAAGAAAAAGGCTATGTGCAAGTTTTTCATGGTGCTACTTTTTGGTAACAAATAAATGGATATAATGTAATTTTCCAGGACATTTGAAAAAAAATGAATGATATCCAGAAGCACACTTATCCAGTGAAAACCAGCAGTCATTAAATGTAATGATAAACACACACACACACACACACACACACACACATATACACACACAAAGTAGTAGAAGATAAAATGCATACTAGTAAGGAGAGGTGTGGATGTTTATTGTAAGAGCTAAAATGCCCACATTCCATATCTGTGTGTCTGGATTTGAGACCTAGCTCCAAATCCAGTTCCAGTTTCTTGCTAATGGGTACCATGGGAAGAAGCAGATGATGGCTCAAATAGTTGGGTCTCTGCCAACAACATAAGCCACCTAAATTGAGTCTCTCACTCCTGGTTTCATTCTGCCATTGTGGTACTTTGAGTACTCAACCAGCAACTGGGAGAACTCTTTCTGTCTCTCTGCTTTTCAGAATAAATGAATAAATCATTAAATAATTAAATGTACAGATGAATTAATAAAGTGGCATAAAACCAGGGCACCAGATAGAATGTATTAGCTTTATGAAAAACAGAAGGAAAGGAAATATGTAATAATTATGTATATATTATATAAAAATTTTCATATGAAAATCTGAAACTTTTCTGTATATTGTTTTCTAAATATAATTTCAGTTTTGTAAAGAAGAGTAGCTAATGATAAAATATCCATTGAAGATACTGGAAAATAATTGTGGGTCATCTGTGAAACAAGCCTGATGGATAAAAGAGACCAAACTGGTAAGTACATATTTTACAAAGTCTACCTAAAAGGTATCCTGTATAAGGATACCTTATACAGGCAATATCTCTACCTTACACCTTATACAAAACTCAACTCAATATTGAACAAGATACTAAATCTACAATATGATACCCTCAAATTATTAGAGGAAAATATCATAGAAACTCTGTGACACATTGGCATAGGCAGAGGCAATCAAAGCCGCAATAGATAAAATGGGATTACATCAAGCTATGAAGCTTTATATACAAGAAACAACTAGTGGTCTTGGGATTGAACTCCAGCCAGCAGTATGGTTGAAGAAATAAGAGAGAACTCCCGGTCCTCACACATTGTCTCTTTTTTTTTTAAGTTTGACAGTCTTTTAGATTTTTATAATCACTTTTGTATTCATTCTAGAGAACTAAGGGAATGCAGTACAGTAGATGTGGGAATTTCAGACTCTCAGATTTGTTAATTTGTTGTTTGGATTTGTTAATTTCCTTTAAACAATTTTTATTTGTAAAAAGGGAATAAATTTCACGTATTTCAAATATACACTTTTAAGAGTATAATACTTACCACTTCACCATCCCTCCCACCAGGCATTCTTCTTTTCTTCTTTTTCTTTTAATTTTTACGATGATGTAGTTTCTATTTTCATTATATTCACAAGCTTAACCCTCCACTAAATACATAATTCAACATGAATTTTATTGAATTTATTGAATTTTATATGAATTTATTGAATCCAATGATGCATCAGAAAGATCATTCACCCAGACCAAGTAGGATTTATCCCTTTTATGCAGTGAAGGTTCAACATATGCAAATCATAAATGTGATACAACACATTAGCAAACTGAAGAATAAATACTATTTGATTATCTAAATTTATGCAGAGAAAACATTTGATAAAATACAATATCCTTTCATGATAAAAAAAAAACCTTAAACAAAATGTGTGTAGAAGGAACATACCTAAACACAAGCAAAACAGTATACAACAAAACTGCAGCCAGCATAATTGAACAGAGAAAAGTTGGAAGCATTTCCACTAAAATCTGGAACCAAACAGGTATGCCCATTATCACCATTACTATTCAATATAGTGGAAGTTTTAGAGTCTTACATAACAAAAAGAAATCAAAGTGATACAAATGGGGAAGAAGAAAGTAAAATCATCCCTGTTTGCTTATGATATGATCATATACGTAGAAGAACCAAAAGATTCCACTAAGAGATTACTGGAACTTCTAAGAGAGTTTGGCAAAATTGCAGGATAAAAAATCAACACTCAAAAATCAGTAGCCTTTGTATACAGCATAACATAATAATAGCATGGCTGAGAAAGAATGTGCATGTTGTCTTTGAAAGGGAAACCTCTCCAAGATGGCTGCATGGGATATAGCCGATGCTACAATAAAGATGTACACTGCAGTTTTCATTCGGTAACTTGTCTGAATCCCATTTTGGCTATTTTGAAAGACTGAACATTTATTGATGATGAATGACTTGAACTGCTAAAATATTTTAAATCCTCTGTGGAATCCAGTGTAAAATTTACAATTACATCTCTGTGTTATCCCCAAGCATGCCTTTTTAAAATCAGTTGATAGCTTTCACTTAACAAAGAAACAGAAGAACAAAAGAGCAGATGCCAGTCACCTCAACAAAGACCAGCCAAGAGCACATGCTGTGCCAGATGTGGGAATACAACAATGAAGAACATAGTCACTGCCTTCATGGATCCAGTACTCCAGCAAAGAAATTATAGACAAGAATCAAACTCTGACCAGACTCCTCTGAATAAATTCTGGCCAAGAACTAGCAATGAGAATTACTTGACTTCATGACTGGCATGATTATTTACATAAAGAATTAGAGACATAATCATATGCATTCTGTTCTTGGAGGAGAGAACACATTTCTCATTGCAAGTCAAATTCTTTGTGTCTTCTGGAAAAACCACAGAACCACAAAAGGAAATGAATATAAGTTATAGTACCAATTTGTTTGACAAAATATTTTGTACTGCTTCCCTTTCCCCAAAGATAGCATAGTAAAATCTCTAAGCCATATGATTCAATGAAACTCTTCAGACAGCCTAAAAATAATTATGTTGTCTAACATTACCCAAATCTGTCTCTGTGTCCTATTCAATAAATAAATAATTTCTAGAAAGAATTTAGAAAATAGGCCAAAGGAAAAGAAAAACAAAATATTGCAAAACTTACAGAATGTAGCAAACCAGCACTCAGATGGCAGTTTATCTTTTTTTATTTATTTTTTATTTTTGACAGGCAGAGTTAGACAATGAGAGAGAAACAGAGAAAGGTCTTCCTTTTTCCGTTGGTTCACCCTGCAAGTGGCCGCTATGGCTGGCGTGTTGCAGCCGGCGCGCTGCGCTGATCTGAAGCCAGGAGCCAGGTGCTTCTCCTGGTCTCCCATGTGGGTGCAGGGCCCAAGGACCTGGGCTATCCTCCACTGCCCTCCCGGGCCACAGCAGAGAGCTGGACTGGAAGAGGAGCAACCAGGACAGAATCCGGCGCCCCGACGGGGACTAGAACCTGGGGTGCTGGCGCCGCAGGCGGAGGATTAGCCTATTGAGCCATGGTGCCCGCTTTCAGATGGCAGTTTATGCCAATAAACGTCTACGTTTAAAAAGAATATATTTTATTTTACAACTCAGGCACTATAAAAATAGGAAAAATATAAATGCAAAGGTGATGGAAGGAGGTAAAGTGATTAAAATCTTAAGAAATGGAGAGATGTTTGAAAATAGAAAATATCAATGAAAATAAAAGTTGGTTTTTGGAAATACAAACAAAATTCGGCCAGCATTGTGGCATACTGAGTAAAGCCACCTCCTGCAGTGCTGGCATCCCATATGGATGTCAATGCAAGTCCTGGCTGCTCCACTTCTGATCCAGCTCCCTGCTAATGCGCCTGGGAATGCAGCTGAATATGGTCCAAAGTCCTTGGGTCTGTGCACCTACATGGGAGACCTGGAAGAAGCTTTTGGCTCCCGGCTTTGTATTGGCCCAGCTCTGGCCACTGTAGCCATTTGGGGAGTGAGCCAATGGATGGAAGAGATCTCTCTCTCTCTCTCACTCTGCTTCTTCCTCTGCCACTGCCATTACAGGGGAAAGTGTTATAGGGGAGCAGCATGAGCAAAAGTACATAAAGTGAAGTGATTCTATTGTTTATAGGGAACATATAGAAAGAGGATACAGAAATTAGATGTATTTATATTGAAGAGTATTTTCATATTGAATAGTTTGGTTGAAGTGGTGAGGCCAGAATGGAGAGGAATCTTAGCCAGTTTACATGTTCTATAGAACTGAGTGAATGGTGTTGCTGGGCAGCTAAATCTACAACTTAATCAAATACAGGAGGGGTTTGACATTTCCCTTTGTCCTCTGAGGTCTCATATATAAGTTTTTGTTCAGAGAGTGGGTGTTACAAGAGGTCTATGACTGTAACCTAGAAAGATCATGGGAAATATCAATTCATCTGGTGGTTAAGTCATTCAAGAGTTTACCTCTGAAGGAGAGAAGTAGGGTAGACATTTGCCTCGATGGCTAAGTTGACACTTAGGCTTCCTATATCTCATAAGGGTGTGCCGGGATCATGTTCTGGCTCTACTTTCTTTTATTTATTTATTTGACAGGTGGAGTTATAGACAGTGAGAGAGAGAGAGAGAGAGAGAGAGAGAGAGAGAGAAGGTCTTCCTTCTGCTGGTTCATTCTCCAAATGGCCACTACTGCTGGTGCTGTGCCAATCCGAAGCCAGGAGCCAGATGCTTCTTCCTGGTCTCTCATGCAGGTGCGGGAGCCCAAGCATTTGGGCCATCCTCCACTGCCCTCCTGAGCCATAGCAGAGAGCTGGACTGGAAGAGGAGTAGTCAGGACTAGAACCCAGCACCCATATGGGATGCCTGCGTCGCAGGCAGAAGATTAACCAAGTGAGCCACGGCACTGGCCGCTGGCTCCACTTTCAACTCGAGCTTCCTGCTGTTGCACTCTCTGGAAAGCACCAGGTGATGGCTCAAATGGTTTGGTCTTGGCCATGCACTTGGGAGACCTGGGTTGAGTTCCTCATTCCTGGCTTAGCCCTGGCTGTTTCATTTGGGGAATTAATCAGCAGCAATATCTCTTCTCTTCTCTCTTTCTCTTTCTCTCTCTATGTATGTGTGTGTCTCCATCCTTCCCCCCTCCCTCCTTTCCTTCCTCCTTCCTTCTCTCTTTCCTTTTCGAATATATAAAAGTAAATTTTAAAAGAAGGAAAGAACCACGAATATTTATGCGTACATCAGTACACACACACACACACACGCACATGCCACAATTCTTTACCTGGTATTCATGCCCTTTATTACTTCCTGTTCTACTCTACTCATTTGGTTCACAGCTTCTAAATAGTTTTTACTGTTTTCTTACCAATAATTTTAAAAACACTGAATTGGACTCTAAATGAGAGGAAGTAGCTGATAATTAGGTTAAAGAGTTTCACTAATATGAAACTGTGGGAAAAGGAAATAAAAATTTATAGAAAATGATGTATGATAGTCTACTTTAAAGTATGATTATATTGGGGCTAGCACTGTAGCATAACAGGTAAAGCTTCTGGCTGCAATGCCGGCATCCCATATGGTTGCTGGTTCAAGTCCTGGCTGCTCCATTTCTGATACAGCTCTCTGCTATGGCCTGGGAAAGCAGTAGAAGACAGCCCAAGCCCTTGGGCCTCTGCACTCACATAGGAGACCCAGAAGAAGCTCCTGTCTCCTGACTTCGGATCGGAGCAGCTCCAGCTGTTGTGACCATTTGGGGAGTGAACCAGTGGATGGAAGACTCTCTCTCTCTCTCTCTTCCCCTCTCTCTCTCTCTCTCTCTCTCTGACTCTCTGTAACTCTTTCAAACAAATAAATAAATCTTTTTTTAAAAAAAAAGTATAATTTGGCCGGCGCCACGGCTCAATAGGCTAATCCTCCGCCTTGCGGCGCGGGCACACTGGGTTCTAGTCCCGGACGGGGCGCCGGATTCTGTCCCGGCTGCCCCTCTTCCAGGCCAGCTCTCTACTATGGCCCGGGAGTGCAGTGGAGGATGGCCCAAGTGCTTGGGCCCTGCACCTGCATGGGAGACCAGGAGAAGCACCTGGCTCCTGCCTTTGGATCAGCACAATGCGCCAGCTGTGGTGCGGCGGCCATTGGAGAGTGAACAAATGGCAAAAAGGAAGACCTTTCTCTCTGTCTCTCTCTCTCACTATCCACTCTGCCTGTCAAAAAATAAAAAATAAATAAAAAATAAAAAAGTATAGTTATAGAATTATACTAAATTAGAATGGAAATGTTAGATTCTCTTGGAATATGTCATCTTTGGACTCATTGAATAAGTTTTAAAGGTAATTAAAAAAACCATATGGGTTTTCCATATACTTGCTAAGCACAATAAAAAACTGGATAAAGTTAGCAGAGAAGGAAACAGTAAATCAGAACCATTTGCTTACAGTTTTTATAGGATTGATTTGGAAGATTGTTGTAAAACTAAGGAAGAATGGTGGATAATGGTATAATTATGTTGACCATCAGTTTACTTATTTGGATGTAGCTTTCTTAATCAAAGTAAATAAAAATGAAAGACCTAGTTAGTGTGTATGGTACCCAGGAATTCTGAGAATGGGGAACTTCCACTCTGCTGCTTTCACATTGTGTGGATAAAAGTTTTTGTAAAATTACATAGGATTATGGGGCTCTCCATAAAGAAGTACAAACAGAGAAGAGATTGTTATTGCATTCCATGAACTGAAGAGTCCATGTTATAGGAGACTGATTTGGGGGAGAAGAGGTCAACTTGTAATCAAAGTACAAGAAAAATCAAAGAGAAATGAGTCCAGGTGCTAAATCTGGCATCACTCATTTTTGCACTGCCTCCTATGAGGAGTCATACTGATCAATGTGTTTTAGATCCCTCATTGCAGATTTCACTTTCCTCCACCTTTTTTCTCTTTCCTCAGATACACTGGTCATTGTTAACCTCATTACTTTAGTGATGTGATGAAGACTGTGAGTATTGTCAGTAGACAAACAAAACTTGACGTTTTACATGTAAAATATTAAATGCAATTTTGCACAGAACTAAAGTGTATCTTTGCCCCAACACTGTTCCTAAATTTATACTCCACATCATTAATTTATTGAAGCCTATATCCATCACCTATGTTTACAAGTGTGTAATATAGTGTCTGCAAATTATGTGTTTTATTAATCCTTGATTCAAGAACAAAGCAACAAATCAACAAAGGTAGCCAGGTGCTGTGTTGGATCAGATTTCTTACTTTCAAAAATATGTGAAGGTAATTTGTGATAGTAATGAAATATTTTTGTATATTTGTGTCTATAAGAGCTCTGTAAATGTATTGTTATTTCTGAGATAAATACATTTGAAGGTCACCATCTGAAGCTGGGTACTTTGTAATCTTTAAAGCCAGATATTTTTATTCCATTGCCCTAGTACAATGATATTACCACCTCCAAGGCATTCCTCATATCTCTTGTAGTTCACTGATTTCATTTTCCTTTACAAAGGCACTTTGCTTTGTTTTTAGTATGACCTTGTCTGCCATTGTTATTTTCCCAGATAGTTCATTTCCATTGTATGTTGTCAGATGTTTTGGAAAATGTTATTTTTCCTGTGAGTATAGTCAAATAAAATATCATTGAGTAACATTTCTCAACCCAAGGTACTCTGCCTTCTATTCCATGATTGCCTATTTTTTTAGTGAATGACAGTATCCCTTAGAATAAATACTAATATTCTTGAAGGATAATTGATCATTTGCCATTTTATAGTTTTAAAGAGTTAAATACAGGATGAGAAATTACTTGTTGCATAGAAGTATATATCAAATATCATGGGGGAAATTATATAAATATATATATAATATATTTCATATATATAGTATTTTTTACCTATCTCTCCTGGGTGAGGTGACAAGTTTATCATTGAAAAGAAGTATCTATAGTTATTCCAAGTCAATATATATAAATAAAAACTCCCTCATCAAAATAGGATATGTTTACCTTTCCCTTAAGCCTCTTGAAAATTTTTATTGCAGAAATACCCACACAAACAAAGGGTCTTCAAAATGATCATGGCAAATATACATCATGAAAAAACTATCCATAAATTTCAAATTTTTGCCCCAAAGTAAATTTATTTATTTATTTATTATTTGACAGGTAGAGTTAGACAGTGAGAGAAAGAGACAGAGAGAAAGGTCTTCCTTCCATTGGTTCCCTCCCCAAATGGCCGCCACGGCCGGAGCTATACCAATCCGAAGCCAGGAGCCAGATGCCTCCTCCTGGTCTCCCATTCGGGTGCAGGGGCCCAAGGGCCCAGGCCATCCTCCACCGCCTTCCCAGGCCACAGCAGAGAGCTGAACTGGAAGAGGAGCAACTGAGACTAGAACCCGGTGCCCCTATGGGATGCTGGTGCCGCAGGCATAGGACTAACCAAGTGAGCCACGGTGCTGGACCCCAAAGGAAATTTTTTTTTAATTCCATCTTTCCATAAACTTTTTGAAGTTCAATCATCTTTGTGTGCTTGGAAAACAGTGTAATGAATCCAGATATCCTTCACCTAGGTTCAATATTTCTCAACCTGTGGCCAACTGTTATTATTTTTTATAACCACATTCTGTGTGTCTCCAATGTTTAAGAGCAAATCCAGTGCAGTATATTGATTCAGAATTGAATGAAAACACAATCTATTTTAACCCACACCATGTTTTTTCTTCTCTACACTCATTCATAATGCTACCCCGACTCTGTCCTGATTTTTATTTGTTCTTTCAGTTATGCTGCTGTGATGGATTGGCTCTGCCAGAAGACACACCATTAAAAGTCAGGCTGCAGACAACCTAGTCAGAAGGAGGAAACAGACCTCCAGTGCCTCCTGCCCTCCCCTCCTTTGCTCTCAGGCACAGCTCCACATGGCTGTGGCTGAAGTCCTGGTGCATGTGAGAATCACTCTCCTGACACTCTGGCTGGGAGTGTTTCCCTTCATTTCTGGATGGCCCCAGAAGGGGCACTCTCAATATCACAGCCACCCAGAAGTGGTAATACCCTTGAGGATAACTGGCACTGGGAAAGGTATGAAGACTCCAGGCTGGCTCTCCTATAGCCTGCACTTTGGGGGCCAGAGACACATTATCCACATGAAGGTGAAAAGGTTTTTAGTGTCCAGACACTTCCCTGTGTTCACCTACACAGACCAGGGAGCCCTCCAGGAGGATCAGCCTTATGTCCAGAGTGACTGCTACTATCACGGCTATGTGGAAGGAGAGCCAGAGTCCATTGTTGCTCTTAGCTCCTGTTTCGGGGGCTTTCAAGGAATGCTACAGATAAGTGACATTGTATATGAAATGAAGCCCAAAAGATTTTCTGCCACACATGAGCATCTGATTTATAGACTACATTACAATGAGACAGAATTGCCATCCATGAAATGTGGGTTAACAGAAGAACAGATAGCACAGCAACTGGTGTTTCACGAGACTAATAATGTCCCTCTCAAGCAAAGTAACTATGAGGGCTGGTGGACCTACAAACGGGCTGTAGAATTTTTTGTGGCTGTAGACCATCAACGATTCATTTACCAGAACAGGAATGCCTCAGTTGTGTTACAAGAAGTATTCATTATTGTGAATGAAATTGATGGCCTTTATGCTGCAATAGAGGTTGATTTCATTTTATGTGCACTGGCAATTTGGACTGAAAGAAACCCCATAAGATCAGAAAACCCAGAAAGATTGGTGGACTTATTTTGCGAATGGAAGTCAATATCTGTTAATCGACGAATAACAAACGATGTTGGACATCTTTTTATAAGGCAGTCATTTGGTAGTAAGTTTGGCGCAGCAACTCTTTTTGGAATGTGCTATTCCAATTTAAACTGTGGGGTTGACAGTTTTATGTTAGATGAGCAGTATTTTAGATTTGCACATTCCGTGTCACATGAGATTGGTCATAATTTTGGTATGAGACATGATGGTGCAGACTGTACATGTGGGAAGAGCCACTGTCTGATGTCTGAAGGAGAAAGTTTTGCAAGGTCATTTAGCAACTGCAGTTATGCTGCTTTTCAGGCAGTGCTATATGGATCGACCTGTCTGTACAATGCACCAAGTCTCCTGAAAGACATCTGTGGGAATGGCATACCTGAAACAGGAGAGCAGTGTGACTGTGGAACCTTTCAAATGTGTACAAATGATCCCTGTTGTCAGACAAACTGTACTCTGACACCTGGGGCTGTTTGTGGTTTTGGGCTTTGTTGCAAGGATTGCCAGTTCAGGGCATCAGGTGAATTGTGTAGAGAAAAAGAAAACGAATGTGATCTTCCAGAGTGGTGCAATGGAGAACAGCATGAGTGTCCAGAAGATGTGTTTATGCAGCATGGCTACAACTGCTCAGTGACTGGGGTCTGCTTCAACAAGACATGTCATGTCCGTAATGAACAGTGTAGGCAAGTTTTTGGCATGGAAGCTAAGGATGCAGATGAGGCATGCTACAGAGCAGTGAATACGTTGGGTGACCGTTTTGGTAACTGTGGTAATGACAGCAAAAAATATACAGCATGTAATAGTTCAGATATTCTGTGTGGAAGAATTCAGTGTGAGAATGTGAAAGACGTACCCGACTTGGCAGACCACACTACCGTGGTTTTGAGCCATGTCGGTAACCATGACTGCTGGGGCACTGAATTCCATTTTGGGATGACTGGTTCTGACATTGGTGTTGTGAAAGATGGCACAGAGTGTGGTGACAAAAGCATCTGTATGCACAGGAGGTGTGTCCCTGTCGGTAAACAACGTTGTTCAGCAAAAGGGCAGTGCAATGATAAGGGGGTGTGTAACAACAAGCAACACTGCCACTGTGACTCTAAGTGGGCCCCACCCTACTGCGAAGAAAAAGGCAATGGAGGTAGTTCTGATAGTGGCCCTCCCCCTCCAAGAGTAAAGGAAGAATCACCTACAAGAGGGAACAATCTGACACTACTGTTTTTGATTCCTCTTTTGCTTTTGCTTCTTTTGCTTGGTTTGATAATTTTTCTTTCCACTAAGAGAAAAGCTTCTGAGAGAGAAGAGAAGAAGAATGAGGCACCACCTCAGAAAGCACAAGATGCTGAGGCTCCGCCTCAGGAAACGGATACTAAGGCTACCTAAATAAAACTAGAATGTACAACATCTACCTAAGGTAGATTAGAAAAATTCACAGTTCCTGAAGATAACGCCAATCCCATTGGGATTTCCCTGATATTAACTTTTGGTGTCCTGGTGGTGAAAATGGCATTGCATGTGTCAGAGAAGACTTAAACCAAGTCTAAGAATCCATTATGTCACATTATGTCACATTCATAAACAAAAGCTAATAAAAAAGGATTAAATCAAAACATATCCCTACTTTCCATTAATTTTAAGAAATGTTGGAGGTTTATTTTTAGTGGGAAGACCCTCTCTGTGTTTCCTACCAAAGGCACTGCCAAGGATGGGGTGCATGGGGGTTCATTTGCTGTCCTTCAATTCCAAACCTCCTGCCTCTTTTCATCATGCTTTGTCACAAACGGAATTGGAAATGATGAATCGTGTATCTTGTTTGCCAATCCCCCAGGTTAGTTTCTGTCTATAGAGGAAGAGTTAGAGGGAAACTAACATACAATATCATCAGACCCAGAGATCCCAGCAGCAACCAAACAGCATGTACTCCGAGTTCTGCGTCACAGGTCTTTGAGCCCCCACCAAATTAGAGAAGATCTATTTCTAAACTCTGGGTTCAAATAAACTGACTTCTTCCCTTTGATTTCCAGTCCTTCCAGTGATCACTACATCTTCATATTAGAACCTAGGGTTATCTCAGTGGTGTGGGTTCTCATTTTATAAATGATCCCTGAGTGATACAGAACTCATCTTGGTACAATGAAGAAGACAGGGAGGAGTCAGACAGCAGAAAGACTAAATTTTTCTCACCACTGCCCTTTACCATCATGGGGAATGACTTGAACTGAATAGTACAACTTCAAAATCTATAAACAGATGATAAGAACACTTTCCAGCCAACTCCTTTGCAACTCAGATTATAAAGCAGAATAAAGAAGATGATCAGCATTCTGTGTAGGATATAATAAGTCTTAGCATACCATGTTTCCTCTGGGGTGGGGGAAGCTAGGAAATACCAATTAAGCTTTAAAATTCATATTTTAAAAGTTTCAGAGAGATTTGGAAGGCATGGAAAACTATTGTAAAAGGGACTGAGTGTGGCCAGCCCTCTTCCTTGGTAGCACTTGCTGATGTTGGCTGTGACTTAAGGGTCAGGCTTGGCCCAGTAAAGAACCTCTGCTGACAAAAAGGGAAATCACCAATCTTCTTAGTTACTGCACAGGACTAGATGCTTAAGCAAACATTTTGGGCCCTCAATTATGATCATGTGTCTCTGAATTCCAGTACAAAGACATAAGCAGCAAATCTTGGTGACAACCACGTGGTGTTAACTTGGCAATTGGCAGGCACAGAGAATATAAAACCTGAGAGGTCATAGCTTCTTCTGCCTAAATTTCAAAGGATGCCCCAGACAGCCTGAGAGCCTCTAGAGACACTTGTCATAGAGAGCAGAACCACTGAAGAGCCACAGGTGCGCGGCTGCCTTTGAGACACTAAAACTCATCCAGTGTGTAGCAGCAACATGGAAGGGCTTCAGGCAAGAAACTGCAACCCAGGAGAGCTGAAGTGTAGGCTGAGCCGAGGAAAGCCAGTGGGGAGAGGGGCTTCAATAAAGACTTGGAGGCCCAGCCCTCAAGGAATTAATATGGACTGGGGCCCTGGTATATGCAAAAAACATACATGGAGTCAAAGGAGATTATTCTCCAGCATTTTGGACTTGCTTGGGATCAGTTACCCCTTACTTCCTGACAATTTCTACCTTTTGATACAGAAATATCTATCCTATGACTGTCTCATTTGGTCAGGAAATAACTAGTTTTAATCTCACAGGTCCACAGTGAATTTGCTCCAGAAGATCATCCCTTGACTCATACCTGATTCAGTTGTGACTCTGGACACTAGACTTTTTTTTTTTTAACTTTTATTTAATGAATATAAATTTCCAAAGTACAGCTTATGGATTACAATGGCTTCCCCCCCATACCGTCCCTCCCACCCACAACCCTCCCCTTTCCCACTCCCTCTCCCCTTCCATTCACATCAAGATTCATTTTCGATTATCTTAATATACAGATGATCAGCTTAGTATACATTAAGGATTTCAACAGTTTGCTCCCACACAGAAACATAAAGTGAAAAATAAGATGATTTTTTTTTAAATGATGATGAAATCAGATCAGACCTATTGTCCTGTTTAATCCCAGTGAGAGTCAAGTTGGGAGTTGATAATTTCTTTTTTTTTTTACAGAAGATCAGTTTAATATGCATTAAGTAAAGATTTCAACAGTTTGCACCCCCATAGAAACACAAAGTAAAATATATTGTTTGAGTACTCGTTATAGCATTAAATCTCAATGCACAGCACATTAAGGACAGAGATCCTACATGAGGAGTAAGTGCACAGTGACTCCTGTTGTTGACTTTACCAATTGACACTCCTGTCTATGGCATCAGTAATCTCCCTATGCTCCAGTCATGAGTTTCCAAGGCTATGGAAGCCCTCTGAGTTCTCCGACTCTTATCTTGTTTAGACAAGGTCATAGTCAAAGTGGAGGTTCTCTCCTCCCTTCAGAGAAAGATACCTCCTTCTTTGAAGACCTGTTCTTTCCACTGGGATCTCACTCACAGAGATCTTTTGCCAGAGTGTCTTGGCTTTCCATGCCTGAAATACTCTCATGGGCTTTTCAGCCAGATCCGAATGCCTTTAGGGCTGATTCTGAGGCCAGAGTGCTATTTAGGACATCTGCCATTCTATGAGTCTGCTGAGTATCTCACTTCCCATGTTGGATCACTCTCCCCTTTATTTATTCTATCGGTTAGTGTTAGCAGGTACTAGACTTGTTTATGTGCTCCCTTTGACTCTTAGTCCTTTCATTATGATCAATTGTGAACTGAAATTGATCACTTGGAATAGTGAGATGGCATTGGTACATGCCACCTTGATGGGATTGAATTGGAGTCCCCTGGTATGTTTCTAACTCTACCATTTGGGGCAAGTCAGCTTGAGCATGTCCCAAATTATATCTCTCTTCCCTCTCTTATTCCCACTCTTATGTTTAACAGGGATCACATTTCAGTTAATTTTCAACACTTAAGAATAACTGTGTATTAATTACAGAATTAAACCAGTCATATTAAGTAGAACAGACAATAAAACTACTAAGAGGGATAATGTATTAAGTTGTTCATTAACAGTCAGGGCTATGCTGATCAAGTCACCGTTTCCCATAGTGTCCATTTCACTTCAACAGGTTTCCTTTTTGATGTTCAGTCAGTTGTCACCGATCAGGGAGAACATATGGTATTTGTCCCTTTGGGACTGGCTTATTTCACTCAGCATGATGTGTTCCAGATTCCTCCATTTTGTTGCAAATGACTGGATTTCGTTGTTTCTTACTGTGGTATAGTATTCTAAAGAGTACATATCCCATAATTTCTTTATCCAGTCTACCGTTGATGGGCATTTAGGTTGGCTCCTGGTCTTAGCTATTGTGAATTGAGCTGCAATAAACATTAGGCTGCAGACCGCTTTTTTGTTTGCCAATTTAAATTCCTTTGGGTAAATTCCAAGGAGTGGGATGGCTGGGTCGAACGGTAGGGTTATCTTCAGGTTTCTGAGGAATCTCCAGACTGACTTCCATAGTGGCTTGACCACTTTGCATTCCCACCAACAGTGGGTTAGTGTCCCTTTTTCCCCACATCCTCGCCAGCATCTGTTGTTGGTAGATTTCTGAATGTGAGCCATTCTAACCGGGGTGAGGTGAAACCTCATTGTGGTTTTGATTTGCATTTCCCTGATTGCTAGCGACCTTGAGCATTTTTTCATGTTCCTGTTGGCCATTTGGATTTCCTCTTTTGAAAAATGTCTATTGAGGTCCTTGGCCCATCTCTTAAGTGGGTTGTTGGTTTTGTTTTTGTGGAGTTTCTTGATCTCTTTGTAAATTCTGGTTATTAACCCTTTATCTGTTGCATAGTTTGCAAATATTTTTTCCCATTCTGTCGGTTGTCTCTTCACTCTCCTCACTGTTTCTTTTGCAGTACAGAAACTTCTCAATTTGATGCAATCCCAATAGTTGATTTTGGCTTTGACTGCCTGTGCCTCCCGGGTCTTTTCCAGAAATTCTTTGCCTGTGCCAATATCTTGAAGGGTTTCTCCAATGTTCTCTAGTAACTTGATGGTGTCAGGTCGTAGATTTAGGTCTTTAATCCATGTTGAGTGAATTTTTGTGTAAGGTGTAAGGTAGGGGTCTTGCTTCATGCTTCTGCATGTGGAAATCCAGTTTTCCCAGCACCATTTATTGAATAGACTGTCCTTGCTCCAGGAATTGGTTTTAGTTCCTTGATCAAATATAAGTTGGCTGTAGATGTTTGGGTTGATTTCTGGTGTTTCAATTCTGTTCCATTGGTCTATCCATCTGTTTCTGTACCAGTACCATGCTGTTTTGATTACAACTGCCCTGTAGTATGTCCTGAAATCTGGTATTGTGATGCCTCCAGCTTTGTTTTTGTTGTACAAGATTGCTTTAGCTATTCGAGGTCTCTTGTGCCTCCATATAAATTTCAGCACCATTTTTTCCAGATCTGAGAAGAAGGTCTTCGGTATCTTGATTGGTATTGCATTGAATCTATAAATTGCTTTTGGGAGAATGGACATTTTGATGATATTGATTCTTCCAATCCATGAGCATGGAAGATTTTTCCATTTTTTGGTATCCTCTTCTATTTCTTTCTTTAAGGTTTTGTAATTTTCATCATAGAGATCTTGAACGTCCTTGGTTAAGTTTATTCCAAGGTATCTGATTGTTTTTTGTAGCTATTGTGAATGGGATTGATCTTAGAAGTTCCTCCTCAGCCATGGCATTGTCTGTGTATACAAAGGCTGTTGATTTTTGTGCATTGATTTTATACCCTGCTACTTTGCCAAACTCTTCTATGAGTTCCAATAGTCTCTTAGTAGAGTTCTTTGGGTCCCCTAAATAAAGAATCATGTCATCTGCAAAGAGGGATAGTTTGAGTTCTTCCTTCCCAATTTGTATCCCTTTAATTTCTTTTTCTTGCCTAATAGCTCTGGCTAGAACCTCCAGAACTATATTGAATAGCAGTGGTGAGAGTGGGCATCCCTGTCTGGTACCAGATCTCAGTGGAAATGCTTCCAACTTTTCCCCATTCAATAGGATGTTGGCTGTGGGTTTTTCATAGATTGCTTTGATTGTATTGAGGAATGTTCCTTCCAAACCCAGTTTGCTTAGAGTTTTCATCATGAAAGGGTGTTGTATTTTATCAAATGCTTTCTCGGCATCTATTGAGATAATCATATGGTTTTTCTTCTGCAGTCTGTTAATGTGGTGTATCACATTGATTGTCTTGCGCACATTAAACCATCCCTGCATACCAGGGATAAATCCCACTTGGTCTGGGTGGATGATCTTTCTGATGTGTTGTTGCATTCTATTGGCGAGAATTTTATTGAGGATTTTTGCATCTATGTTCATCAGGGATATTGGTCTGTAATTCTCTTTCAGTGCTGCATCTTTTTCCGGCTTAGGAATTAAGGTGATGCTGGCTTCATAGAAAGAATTTGGGAGGATTCCCTCTTCTTCGATTGTTCTGAATAGTTTGAGAAGAATTGGAGTTCGTTCTTCTTTAAATGTCTGGTAGAATTCAGCAGTGAATCCATCTGGTCCTGGGCTTTTCTTTGTTGGGAAGGCCTTTATTACTGTTTCAATTTCTGTCTCAGTTATGGGTCTGTTTAGGTTTTCTATGTCTTCCTGGTTCATTTTAGGTAGGTTGCATGTGTCCATGAATCTATCCATTTCTGATAGGTTTCCCTATTTGCTGGCATACAAGTCCTTGTAGTAATTTCTGATGATTCATTTTATTTCTGTGGTGTCTGTTGTTACATTTCCTTTTTCATCTCTGATTTTATTGATTTGCGTCTTTTCTCTTCTTTTTTTAGTTAGTTGGGCCAATGAGGTGTCAATTTTGTTTATTTTTTCAAAAAAACATCTCCTCGTTTGGCTGATTTTTTGTAATGTTTTTCTTGATTCAATCCTGTTGATTTCTTCTCTGATTTTAATTATTTCTCTTCTCCTACTAGATTTGGGTCTGGCTTGCTGTAGGTTTTCTAGATCCTTGAGGTGAATTGAAAGCTCATCTATTTGGTGCCTTTCCAATTTCTTGATGTAGGCACCTATTGATATAAACTTTCCTCTTAACACTGCTTTTGCTGCGTCCCATAAGTTTTGGTATGTTGTGCTGTTATCCTCATTTACTTCCAGAAAATTTTTGATTTCTCCTTTAATTTCTTCTATGACCCATTGTTCATTCAGGAGCATGTTGTTCAATCTCCATGTGTTTGCGTATGCTCTAGGGATTCCTGAGTTGCTAATTTCCAACTTCATTCCTTTTTGGTCTGAGAAGCTGCATGGTATGATTCTAATTCTTTTGAATTTGCTGAGACTTGCTTTATGGCCTAGTATGTGGTCAATCCTAGAGAAGGTTCCATGTACTGCTGAGAAGAATGTAAAATCTTTAGCTGTAGGATTGAAAGTTCTGTATATGTCTGTTAGATCCATTTGGGCTATAGTGTCATTTAAATCTACTGTATCCTTGTTGATCTTCTGTCCTATTGATCTGTCTATTTCTGATTGTGGAGTATTGAAGTCCCCCAGTACTATTGTATTGGGGTCTAAGTCTCCCTTTAAGTCCGTTAATAAATCTTTTAGATAAACTGGTGCCCTGTAGTTAGGTGCATATACATTGATAATTGTTATATCTTCTTGTTGAATTGATCCCTTAATCATTATATAGTGCCCCTCTTTGTCTCTCTTAACAGTTTTTGTGGTAAAGTTTATGTTGTCCGATATTAAGATGGCTACGCCCGCTCTTTTTTCATTTCTGTTGGCATGGTATATCTTTTTCCAGCCTTTCACTTTCAGTCTGTATGGATCTTTGTTGGAAAGATGTGTTTCTTGTAAGCAGCAAATAGATGGGTTTTGTTCCGTAACCCAATCAGCCAAACAGTGTCTTTTAACTGGACAGTTCAGGCCATTAATGTTCAATGTGACTAATGAAAAGTGGTAACTTTGCCCTGCCATTTGCCAAAGATAAGTTCTAATATATGCTTTGAATTCCCTGTGATCTTTTGCTGTGAGGTTTCCTTCCTTTACCTTCTTTCATATTGATGGCCGTGTTTCTGTGTTTCTGTGTGTAACACATCTTTAAGCATCTGTTGCAGGTCTGGACGAGTGCCCACAAAGTCTTTCAATTTCTGTTTGCTATGAAAAGTCTTTATTTCACCTTCATTCACAAATGAGAGCTTAGCAGGATATAATATTCTGGGCTGGCAGTTGTTCTCTCTTAGTACCTGGGCTATAGCTCGCCATTCCCTCCTAGCTTGTAGAGTTTCTGATGAGAAGTCAGCTGTGTGTCTGATTGGAGATCCTCTGAGAGTAATCTGACTTTTCTCTCTTGCACATTTTAGGATCTTTTCTTTATGTTTCACTGTGGAGAGTTTAATTACAACGTGTCGTGGTGAGGATCTCTTTTGGTCGTGTTTATTAGGGGTTCTGTGAGCTTCCTGTACTAGGATTTCTCTGTCCTTCTCCAAACCTGGGAAATTTTCTGCTAATATCTCACTAAAAAGGCCTTCTAATCCTTTCTCCCTCTCCATGCCTTCAGGAACTCCTAGAACCCGAATGTTGGGTTTTTTAATAGTATCCTGAAGATTCCCGACAATATGTTTTAGATTTCTAATTTCCTCGTCTTTTCTTTGGTCTGACTGTATCCTTTCCTGTTCTCTGTCTTCTAAGTCCGATATTCTCTCTTCTGCTTCACCCATTCTGTTTGTAAGGCTCTCTATTGTGTTTTTCATTTGATCTATTGAATTCTTCACTTCAGTCACTATCACATTTTCCTGTTGTACTAGTTGTTTCGTTTCATTTTGATTCCTCCTTAATATTTCATTTTCACGAGAGATTTTCTATCTTGTCCATTAAGGATTTGTGTAGTTCCAGAATTTGTTTTTGAGAACTTCTTAATGTTCTTATCAATTTTTTGAGATCAGCTTCTTGCATTTCTTCTATCTCATCATCTTCATAATCTTGAATTGGGGTGTCTTTTTCATTTGAGGGCGTCATGGTGACTTCCTTGTTGCTATTACCTCGGTTTTTGCGTTTGTTATTTGGCATATTGGAGATATTTGGTTTCTTCACTGTGGTGCTTTTTCTTGTTATACTATGACTCTAGATTAAGTGGACTGTTTTTGATGGAGCCTTAGGGCTTGAGATGGGTGTGGCCTGAGAGCTCTGTTTGGTGTGCCAAATGTGACACTCCCAGGTTAGGCGTGGTAAATCTCTCTCTCTCTCTCTCTCTCTTTCTTTTTTTGATTCAAAAGGGAAGTAATTCTGCACAGCTGAACGAAGTTGGAGGTAGTTAGCAGGCAAATGATATACCCACAGGAGCCAGAGATCGGAAGCTCTTTCCCAAGGACCACACAGGGAATCTGTTCGGCCCTCAGAGTGGGCTCAAATTCTCCTTCAGTCTCCCACTGGGTTGCCAAAGTTATGGAATTGTAGCGTCTCTGGAGAGTGCTCACGTGAATTCCGTGAGTTCTCTCCCCACCGTCTCTTTTTTCACAGTCTCAGTTCAGTAGCACCACAAATTTACTAGCTCCTAATCTCCTGTTAATTCACCCCGCCCAGAGTCAGGTTTTACTGCTAGGCTCAGGGCCGGTGCAGACCTGAGGTCGCTCTGCTTATGACGTATGTCCAAGATGGCGCCTGCTCTTTGTCTTGCTCGCCCTTGAGAGGTGAGCGGAGAGAGAGAAACCCGTGTCCGTACCAGTCACCTTTTTTTTTTCTCTCTCTCTCTCTCTCTTCCAGTTAGCCTGGTGAACTCCCCCCGCCCCGGGGGTCGTTCCCTCTAGTCTCCTCTCTCTGCTTGCCTGCCGGTGTCTTGGGCTATTGAGGTTCGGCTCACCTCGCATTCCAGCGCTGCCGTGTTGAGTCTGCCGCTGGTGTCCCAAACTGTGGGCTCCCACGCTCTCCACGCAGGTCCGCTGTGAATCATGCATTCCGGAAGAGTTTCTTCTGCTGTTTCCTCCCCTACTCTTCCTTGAACCTGCAGTATCTCCACTTTTATTAAGCTATCTCTCCCCGGACTATCAGTGTGCTCCCTTCCTATTCCGCCATCTTGCCTCCTCCCGACATTAGACTTTTGAGTTGATGCCTCACATAATTGGATTCACAGTGCTCAGCGCTTCCAGTAAACCCACTCTACCTGAGGGAGCTGAATCCAATGGTAGTGCAATATCAGAAACCCTGTAGCATAGGCCACTGAGATACCTGCAATCATTGCCAACGTTGATTATAGCTGAAGAAAATACAGGGGGACAACACCAAAGCCAGCCTATTTATGTTGCTGTTACTTTTAGCTCCCATCTAGGAGGGAAAACATGATCTTTGTTTATCAGTGCCTGGTTTATTTCATTTCACATGATGTCCTCCAGTTCTACTCTTTTTTGTTGCAAATGACATGATTTGATTCTTTTGTATGGATGAATAGTGTTCCATTGGAGATATACATATATATATATATATATATATATAATGTTTACATTCATTTGAGGATGGGCACTTTGGATGATTCCATATTTTGGCCATTGTGAATAGTGCTGCAATAAACATGGTGGAATATATGTCTTTGATAAAATGACTTCATATCTTTTGGATATATAACCAGTAGTGGAATTACTGGATCATATGCCAGCTCTATTTCTAGTTTGTAAAGAAATCTCCATACTATTTTCCATGGTAGCTGTATTCATGCCCACCAACAGTGTATAAAAGTTCTCCTTTTCTCCACATCCTTGTCAGCATTTGTTACTGTCTTTTTTTTATAATAACTATTGTAATATGTTGAAGTTATATCTCTTTGTGGTTTTTATTTGCATTCCCCTGATGACTATTAATTTTCAGTATTTTTTTCCAAAATTTGTTGACCATTTGTACTTCTTTTGAGAACCATATATCCAGCTCCTTTGCCCATTTTAAAATTTTTTTAAAGTTTTATTTTATTTAATTGAAATCATTACAGAGAAGCAGAGGCAGAGAGAGAGAGAGAGAGAGAGAGGTCTTCTATCTGTTGGTTCACTACCCAGATGGCTGCAACAACTGAATTGTACCGATCCAAAGTCAGGAGCCAGGAGCTTCTTCTGGGTCTCCCACACAGGTGCAGGGGCTCAAGGACTTGGGCCATCTTCTACTGCTTTCCCAGGCATACTGGAGAACTTGATCAGAAGAGGAGCAGCTGGGACTCGAACGGGCGCCCATATGGGATGCTGGCACTGCAGGCAGCAGCCTTACCCATTATGCCACAAAGCCAGCCCCGTTCCTTTGCCCATTTCTTAGCTGGCTTGGTTGATTTTGTTGTTGCTGCTGAGGTTTTTGAGTTGCTGATATATTTCGGATATTAATCATTTGTTGGATAAGTATCTTGCAAATGTTTTCTCCCATTTTGTCAGATGTCTATTCATTTTATTGATCATTTCTCATGCTGCACAGAAGCTTCCAAGCTTGATGTACTACCATTTGTCTAGCTTTAGTTTTGGGATTTTGTCTAAGAAATCATTGCCTACCTCAATGACTTAAAGTGTTTCTCCTACGTTTTCTTATATAAATTTTAGTTTCTTGTTTTACATTTAGTTTATTGAGCTACCTGTAGAAAATTACATATTTCTACATGTATATGTCCAGTTTGCCAATACCATTTATTGAAAAGACTATCCTTTTCCCAATATATGTTCCTGGTACATTTGTCAAAAATTGGTTGTATTATGTGGATTAATTTTCTGGGCTCTCTTTTCCATTCCATGTGTCAGTTGTTATGCCAGTACCATCCTGTTCTAATTATTCTATCTTTGTAGCATAATTTGAAACAAGATACTGTGATGCCTCCAGTTCCAATTATTTTCCCTCATGATAGCTTTGGCTATTCTGGATTTTTTTGTGATTTTATATGAAATTTAGGATTTTTTTCTGATTCTATAGCTTATGGGTATTTTGACAAGTTTTATTGAATATGTAGGCTGATCTTGTTAATGTGGACATTTTTACAATATTAATTCTTTGAATCCATGGACAAGGAATAACTTTCCATATTTTTGTGTCATTTATGATTTCTTTCATAAATGTTTTATAATTTGGATCATAGTTGTTTTTCACTTCTTTGCTTAAATATATTCCTGAATACGTAAATATTTTTGTAGTTATTATGGGTGGGATTTCATTCTTGATTTCTCTGTCAGCAAGATCATTATTCATTTTAAAAACATTACTGGATTAGTATAGACTTTGTATCCTGTGACTTAACTGATTTATCAGTTCTAACTTCAGAGGCATAGTTAGGTTTTCCCATATACAAAATCATGTCATCTGCAAGCATGGATATTTTGAATTCCTCCTTTCCAATTTTGTTGATCTTCATTTCATTTTTTCTAAAAATTATTTATTTATTCTAAAGGCAGAGTTACAGAGAGAGAGAGAGGGAGAGACAGAGAGACATTTTCCATCCACTGCTTCACTCCCCAAATGGCCACAAAGGCTGGAGTTGCGCTGATCCGAAGCCAGGAGCCAGGAGCCAGAAGCTTCTTCTGGATCTCCCACACAGATGCAGGGGTACTCGGACCATCTTTCACTGCTTTCCCAGGCACATAAGCAGGAAGCTGGACTAGAAGTGAAGCAGCCAGAACTTGAACCCAGTGCCCATATGGAATACAGGCAATGCAGGCTGCAGGCAGAGGCTTAACCTTCTACTTCACAGCATCAGCCCCACCCATCATTTCTTCCACTTCCCAAATCATTTTGCTAATACTTTTGATACTATATTGGATTTTTAAAAATGAAAGTAGACATCCTCATCTTTATGCAGATCTAAGGGGAACTATTTTAGCTTTTCCCCATTCAGTTTGATACTGGCTGTGGGTTTATTTCCATAGTGTATAATTTCTAGATATGTTAATTCTATAGCTAATTTGTTGAGAATTTTTATCATAAAACAATATTGATTTAATCAAATGCTTTCTCTACATCTAGTGAAAGGACTGTTTGATTTTTGTGCTTCATCCTGTCCCAGAATGCCTTTCTCTTTCTACCAAGAAAAAAAGAAATGCTATCTATCCTTCAAGGCTCTTTTGAAATTCTACTCCTTCAGAAAAAGCACTCCCGATCACCTCTCTCCTTTAAGCTTCTACAGGCCAAATTTAATTTTTTGGTGTTTGTCTACTGGTTGTATCAGTAGTTGTGTCCAATTATTATTTCAATGTCTTGTCCCCTACTGGGTTGTAAAGGATATGCTGAAGCAAGATTATTGGCTCTTGTCAGAAAAATTTCCTTTGATGTATTGCATGGTGCATGGGATATTTTGCTGACTATCTAACACTGTTCTGTCTGGTAGAAATGTAAGGTGAGCCATGTTTTTCATTAAAATTTTTAACAGAGGCCAACATTATGTTATAACAGGTTAAGCTATTTGCTTCCAATGCCAGCATCTTGTATCTGAATGGTACTTGGCACCCTGGATGCTACACTTCTATTCCTGCCCCTTTGCTAAAGCCCCTAGGAAAGTAAAGGGAAATGGACCAAGTACTTGGCCCTGGCCACCCATCTGAGAGACTCAAATGGAGTTCTAGGCTACTGGCATGGGACTAAAACAGACCATTGGGACGTAAAATAGCTGCTGGAAGATTGTGATCTCTCGTTGTCCATCTCTCTATAACTGCCTTTCCTTTTGTTAAGATTTATTTATTTATTTGAAAGGCAGAGTTGGCAGAGAGGAAGAGATAGAGATTTTCCATTTGCTGGTTCATTCCCCCTAATGACGACAATGGCCAGAGCCAGGCCAATCTGAAACAAGGAGCCAGGAGCTTCTTCCAGGTCTTCCAAGTGGGTGCAGGGACTCAAGAACTTGGGCCATTCTCCACTGCTTTCCCAGACGTATTAGTAGGGAGCTAGATGGGGAGTGGAGAAGACAGGTCTCAAAGAGCCCTGATATGGAATGCCAGCACCACAGGTAGCAGCTTTACATGCTATGCCACAGCACCAGCAGCAACTCTGCTTTTCAAATAGATAAATCTCTCTCAAAAAAAAAATTTCCCTAACAGTCAACCTGAAAAAAGAATAAAACACAAACAGATGTAATCCTATCTTATCAGACTCACACTTAACAGAATATATTCAAACATTATTTCAGCATGTAATTAATCTAAGAAAAGGGTAAACAAGTGTGGGGAGCAACTCGGAATAGACTGTTACTGGAATTAAGACTTATTCTATACATCTGCTCTCCCACAATATGGCGCTGGGAGAGGAGGAAACAGCTTCTACACAGCTGCCTCCAGTTCAACCAATAAACAGCAGGACCTGCTCCTGATTGGAGGAGAGCAGCGTACTCGGCATGTGGGTAGCAGAGTTGGGATTGGTGGAAGAGGACTATAAAGGAGGAGAGAGCCAACATGCACCAGGAACATCTATCTGAAGGAACACCTGTGCAGCCCCCGAGAGAGCCGGCCGGCGGTATGCCGCTCCCCCGTGGAAGTGGGGAAAGTCGCAGGGGGAACCGCCCTTCCACGGAGGTGGAAGGGACAGTAGCCAACCCGGGAAGAACCAGCAGCAAACCCGGGGAGGGCCGAGCAGACAAAAGAACAGCGCAGGGTCCTGTGTCGTTCCTCCACGAAGAGGGGGAGCGACAACAAGCTTCACTGTGTGACTTTGATTGTACTAAGTCTTTGTACTAAGTGTATATATTATCATATATGTGATGAGCCCATCTTAGAGGTGATGAGCCACATCTCAAGTTCTTAAGAGGCCCAGGTGGCTAGTGACTACCAATTAGCTAGCACAGGTCCAACTGTAGAGAAAAAGTAATAGACACTTGATGGAGATTTACGAGACTGAAGGGGTTTAGTTCGCAATCAGTTAAACTGTAAGTTTGAGAAGGCTGAACTAAGTTGCCTGAACATAATGAAGGTAAGGGAGGCAAATCCATACAGAAACCTATCTTTTTTTTTTTTTACAGGAACCTATCTTTAAAAAAACAGATTCATTTATTATTTATTGGAAAAGGGGGGAGAGAGAGAGAGAGAGAGCGAGAGCAAGAGAGAGAGAATCTCCTTCTGCTAGTTCACTCCTTAAATGCTCACAACACCTGGGGCTGAGCAAGGCTAAAGCCAGGAGCCAGGAATTCAGTCAGGAGCTCCCACACAGGTGCAGGGTCCCAAGGACTTGGGCCATCTTCTGCTTCTTTCTCAAAAACATTTGTAAGGAACTGGTTCAGAAGCTGGGAACTGAACTTGCTCCCATATGGGATGCAAGCATTGCAGGCAGCAGCTTTACAGGTTGCACCACAAAGCCACCTGAGAGCCTTTCAAGACAAAGGGAAGGAACAGGATTTTGTGATTGAGGGAACATAAACTAAAAAGGAGAGAAAGTCATAAACAATAACTTTAAGGTGTGAAGTCTAAAGTACCAGGAGAATTAAGAAAAAAAAAAAAAAACAGAAGACAGATACTAATACAAGAAAGAGAATGAGTTGGTTTTCAGTCATGGACATTTGGGTAAGTTTATCTCACCAGAGACACAATGTGGAGCAATTGTGAAAGAGCAGGCCTGGCATAGTAGCTTTTGGGACTGAGGCCATCAGGTGGGTTGAGCCTTCGGAGTAGATGACAGCTGAGTGTGTAAAGGTGGATGCAGCTATGAATGATTCAAGGAGTTACATAGCTATAGTCAGAAAGTAGGACAGAAAGTTATGAGGGGAGTAAGGGGAAAATGAAAAGATCATGGAATCCAAGTGGGAAGACAGCTCCAAAACAAGAAAGGAATAGAAGCAGAAGAGAATTTGAGCCAGATGAAAGCTCTGAAGAAGCCACTGGACCTGGTTAGATGATGATCCCTTGAGCAATCAGGACCTTGTCAAGGATGGAAAAAAATGAGTACAGACACTAGCTGAGATCTCTTCTAAACCCCACTTTTCTGTCCTGAGAGCAATAAAGGCTGAATAAAGGTGTTTGGATTGAGAAAGCTTACTTTTTCCAGCAGATACAGTCCCAGCAGGAGTCCTGGCAGAAGGAAACAGAACACCAGTTGGTGGGTGGAACTCTGGGTGATTCTTGAGTAATGGCCAATGTAAAGGAAACCCAGGAAGAAGCCAGTGACAGGATGCAGGGGAAAATTTAGAGAGAGCAGCGAGAGATGGAAAACCTTGCAAAGATAACTCATCACGACAAGGACTTGCATTTTTTCAGTATTTTGTTACTTACATTAATAGATGTGCAGACATGGAACACATCCAGTGGAAAGCAGCCTTGATGTTTTCACACATTTTTGAAAGGGGAGTGGGAAACATCAGTGACTTGAGCTCTGCTCCAATCCTTTTTCTATCTCAATTAGAGCAGGAGCATGAGTGTCCAATCTCCAACCATTGGGAAACAGAACTGGAGGGTTTAGTTTGTCTTCACTGAAATAGCTTGAGGAAAATAAGGTCAAAGAACTTACAAGAGAGTCCATTTATTTAGCTTTGATAGATAAAATACACTCCTTATTCATGAACACGGGATGTACTTTGGGTTGCATTTGGCAAATGTGGGAGGACAAATATGGAATTTATTCAGCTATGAAAGTCCCTTGAAATCCCCTACAATTTCATAAAGTCTTAGGAGTTGTTATATGCACACATACTCCTGACTTCTTTGGAAGATGACAACCTAGGTTACTCCATCTGCTGAAAATGACTAAGTTGGAATTTCCATTTCATTTCTAAGGGGACAGCTTCACAGATGAAAATGAAAGCTTTAATTTGTTTTAAATCCCTTTTTAAAATCTTGTATCGGATATTACTTAATGTATAAATGAATTGAAACTAAAAGAAACTCCATAAATATGTACAATTTTCATGTCAGAAAATTTAAAATGACAATATAATTAAGGGTGTTTCAAGGTTTTTAGAGGGAGCTGACATGTGGTATCAAATATCTTGAAAAAAAGTTGTTAGAAGGGATGTTCCCATATTGGTTTAGAGTTAAAACAGCTTATACTATTAACATGTGGGATGTTGCATGTTCTTGCCTAAAGAAGTATCAAAATCAGATAACACAGTAGATAAATTGAAAGAGTGGGATTCTGACTAAACTTGTTGTTTCTGTGCAATAAATATACCTGATTTACTCAAATCATTGTGATGCAATATAATCACAGATTATACACATATTTGCAAACGGAACATTTATATAAAAATGGGTGTTGAAATAGTGTTGAATTTAAAATCAGAAATCCCTTTTTCTTTTTTTAAATCTTTTATTTAATAAATATAAATTTCCAAAGCACAACTTTCAGATTATAGCAGCTTTTCCCCCCATAATCTCCCTCTCACCTGCAACCATCCAATCTCCCACTCCCTCCCCCATCCCATTCTCCATCAAGATTAATTTTCAATTATATTTATATACAGAAGATCAACTTAGTATTTACTAAGTAAAGATTTCAACAGACTGGACCCACACAGACATACAAAGTATAACAAGTACTGTTGGAGTAGTAGTTTTACTGTTAATTCGCATAGTACAACACATTAAGGATAGAGTTCCGACATGGAGAGCAGGTGCACAGTGACTTCCGTTGTTGATTTAACAATTGGCACACTTATTTATGACGTCAGTAATCACCCGAGGCTCTTGTCATGAGCTGCCAAGGCTATGGAAGCCTCTTGAGTTCACAAACTCCAATCTTATTTAGACAAGGCCATAGTCAAAGTGGAAGGTCTCTCCTCCCTTCAGAGAAAATTACCTCCTTCTTTGATGGTCTGTTATTTCCACTGGGATCTCACTCACAGAGATCTTTCATTTAGGTCATTTTTTTTTTTTTTGCCAGAGTGTCTTGGCTTTCCATGCTTGAAATAATCCCGTGGGCTTTTTAGCCAGATCCAAATGCCTTAAGGGCTGATTCTGAAGCCAGAGTGCTGTTTAGGACATCTGCCATTCTATGAATCTGCTGTGTTTCCGACTTCCCATGTTGGATTGTTCTCTCCTTTTTAATTCTATCAGTTAGTATTAGCAGACACTAGTCTTGTTTATGTGATCTCTTTGAAACTTAATCCTATCATTATGATCAATTATGAACTGAAGCTGATCACTTTGACTAGTAAGATGGTATTGGTACATGCCACCTTGATGGGATTGAATTGGAATCCCCTGGCATTTTTCTAGCTCTACCATTAGGGGTAAGTCTGAGTGAGCATGTGCCAAACTGTACATCTCATCCCTCTCTTATTCCCACTCTTATTTAACAGGGATCACTTTTCAGTTAATTTTAAACGCTTAAGAATAATTATGTGTAAATCAAAGAATTCAATCAATGGTATTAAGTAGAACAAAAAAATTCTAAAAGAAATAAAATGGTAAGTTGTTCCTCGACAGTCAGGACAATGGCTGATCAATTCGTTGTTTCTCATAGTGTCCATTTCACTTCAACAGGTTTCCTTTTAGGTGCTCAGTTAGTTGTCACAGATCAGGGAGAACATATAATATTTGTCCCTCTGGGGACAGCATATATTTTCCATTTTCCTTCATTTTGTTGCAAATGACCTGATTTTATTTTTTTTACTACTAAATAGTATTCTATAGAGTACATATCCCATAATTTCTTTATCCAGTCTACTGTTAATGGGCATTTAGGTTGATTCCATGTCTTAGCTATTGTGAATTGAGCTTCAATAAACATGTAGGTGCAGGTGACATTTTATTTGCTGCTTTCATTTCCTTTGGGTATTTCTGAGGAGTGGGATGGCTGGGTTGCATGGTAGGTTTATATTCAGGTGTCTGAGCAATCTCCAAACTGCCTTCCACAGTGGCTTCACCAGATTGCATTCCCACCAACAGTGGAATAGTGTGCCTCCTTTTTCCCCACATCCTCGCCAGCATCTGTTGTTGATAGATTTCTGTATGTGAGCCATTCTAACTGGGGTGAGGTGAAACCTCATTGTGGTTTTGATTTGCATTTCTCATGGCTAGTGATCCTGAACATTTTTTCATGTGTTGTTGGCCAATTGGATTTCCTCTTTTTAAAAATGTCTATTGAGGTCCTTGGCCCATCTCTTAAGTGGGTTGTTTGTTGTGTTGTTGTGGAGTTTCTTGATGTCTTTGTAGATTCTGGTTATTAATCCTTTATCAGTTGCATAATTTGAAAATATTTTTCCCATTCTATCAGTTGCCTCTTCACTTTCCTGTTTCTTTTGCAGTACAGAAACTTCTCAATTTGATGCAATCCCAAATGTTAATTTTGGCTTTGACTGCCTGTGCCTCTGGGGTCTTTTCCAAGAAGTCTTTGCCTGTGTCTATATCTTGCAGGATTTCTCCATTGTTCTCTAATACTTTGATGGTATCGGGTTGTAGATTTAGTTCTCTAATCCATGTTGAGTGAATTTTTGTGTAAGGTATAAGGTAGGGGTCTTGTTTCGTGCTTCTGCATATGAAATCCAGTTTTCCCAGCACGATTTGTTGAATAGACTGTCCTTGCTCCAGGAATTGGTTTTACATCCTTGAAAATAAAGTTTGTTGTAGATGTTTGGATTGATTTCTGGCGTTTCTATTCTGTTCCATTGGTCTATCCATCTGCTTCTGTACCAGTACCATGCTGTTTGATTATAACTGCCCTGTAGTATGTCTTCAAATCTGGTATTGTAATGCCTCTGGCTTTGTTTTTGTTGTACAAGATTGCTTTAGCTAATTGAAATCTCCTGTGCCTCCTTATGAATTTCAGCATCATTTTTTCCAGATCTGAGAAGAATATCCTTGGTATTTTGATGAGTATCACAGAGTCTATAAATTGCTTTTGGAGAAGGGACATTTTGGTGATATTGATTCTTCCAATCCATGAGAATGGAAGATTTCTCCATTTTTTGGTATCCTCTTCTATTTCTTTCTTTAAGATTTTGTAATTCTCATTGTAGCGATCTCTGACATCCTTGGTTAAGTTTATTCCAAGATATTTGATTGTTTTTGTAGCTATTGTGAATGGCATTGGTCTTAAGAAGTTCTTTCTCAGCCGTAGCAAGAAATCCCTTTTTCAACCAGAGGAAAAATGTTATCAATTAACTGTAATTACTATGTGTTGTATTGTCAATACAAGTAATCCTTGCATTAATGCTTAGAATTTAGATGAAGTATCTTGATTCTTTGCATAGCCCAGGGATGGAGTGGGAATTTGGAGTCACTAGTGCACACACCTTATTTCTCTCATCCTTTCCATACAAAATTTGCCTTACACAGTGAAAATAGGTTTACATTGACCGAAGTCTCTCTCGTTTGTGATATTCACTCCAACACATACTTCCCTTGTAACCACAGCACTACTTAGATCGCCAGTTCTTGAGTAGGATCTGAAGGTGGCTACACCAGGAGCCTGAACAATCCAGGGTGATTCAGAGCATCTCACTGAGTGTGAGTGTGTGTGTGTGTGTGTGTGTGTTCTGCAGCAGCGTGAGTCTGGTACTTTGCCCAAGTTAGGACTCGCAAATAAACATGGAGAAGTTTACCATCACACTAAGCATACTATAACAGCCCTTTCCCGCAAACAAAAACAATAGACTCCTATTGTTCGATTCAGTGCTGGTGTTTCCCTTCATCCTGCATCAAAACTAACAGGGGTGCACGTGGTGACTTTAATCTTGTCAGAGATCCTTGAAGTACACAGTAGCATAGTATGAAAACCCTGGACTGTTTAACCACAGCGTCTGCTCTCGGAAAACGCACATGCCAAGATCTTACAAACCCACCCCAGCACCAAGTTTGGCCACCTCATTCCAAATTGGGAATATACTCTGCAGGCCTCATTGGGAGAAGCAGTAGCGTCCCCCAAGACGCCCAGGTGGGCTTCTGGTCCTCATTATCATCCTGCCCTGTTTTCTTAGTTCCAGATTCTTCGCAGAATGAAAAGTAAACGGGTGACAAAACCCCACTCAGAGAAAGCTCTGCCCAGAAGCGCAATGTCACTCTCTGGCGTCCTCCAAGGACAGCAAGGCTTTTCCCTCGCGCCAGGCCCGCTCCCCAGGCCGGCGCCCCGGGCGCAGCGGCGGCCAGACACCGCCTACTCCGAGGATTGGCTCCCGGCCGGGCGGAAGGCGGCCAGTGAGCGGGGGTCGGCGAGCGCGGGGGCGGGCAGGGGGCGGTGCCGCCTCGAGGCCCCGCCCAGGCGCGGCTCCGGCCGGGGCGCCCACGTGCCCAGCCCGCCTTGTGCAGCGCGGCAGCCGGCGCTCCTCTCTCCGCGGACCAGCGACGCGGCAGCCGGCGCTCCTCTCTCCGCGGACCAGCGACGCGGCGGCCGTCCTCCCGCGTCCCCGAGCCGCTCTGCCCGCAGTGCCCCCGCGGCGCGGCCCTAGCGCAGCCCCAGTAAGTTGGCAAGTCCGGGGCCGCAGGCGAGGGGCGGCCTGGGCACCTGGGGCCGGAGCGGGGAAGAGTGGGGCAGCGGCGGCGAGAGGGGTGCAGGCCGCTCTGGGTGGTGTCAGTTGGCTGAGCGTCCTGGCGCCTTGGGTATGAATTGCACCTGCAGCCTTCATTGTGAGTTTTGATTCGGATTGTGTTTGTCTTCTCTTTGCCCATGTCTGCAGGTTGAAGGAAATGAGTGAAGTTTGAACCTGGAAGGTCTTGTGGAGCTTCAAGAGTCACCAACGTTAAGGTTGGAAACCAAGAGTGGAGAAAAGCAGAGTCTGGGTAGATACACAAACAAGAACGAAATCATGTGTTCATTTATGACACGACCTTATGTTTCCCTGTGAACAGAGAAAGATCTGGACACCAGAATCTTTGCCTTCTTCCTGTTTTCAAAATGTGTGTGGATATGTACATTGAAATGTAGGTAGAAATGTCTATTAAAATTATATTTTGAATAAATGGACAGATGTTGTTGGCAACAAGAGGCCTGTGGAGATAATAGCCAAATATATATATATATTTATATATATTATATTATATTGATTTATATATTATATTTATATATCAATATATATAATCCATCAATATATCTTCTCACCCCAGTCACTAATCTACAGACCATTTCACCTGCAAATAAGAGACCCTGGGGAAACATACTAGTGTGTGCCCTGAGTAGGGCAGGAAGTAATTCAGAGAAATCTCATGATAGCCTTTTTTGTGACTGTTACATGCCAGTTTTGTGGATTCCAGAATTTTATGACTGCACCGTAATCATTGCATTATTATCAGAACTGGACCCCTGACGTTAAGCATTTGTCTCCCTGGGATCTCATCTCCCACATCCCTTAAGATTTGATTTCATGTCTTTATACCCAAGCCTTAGAGAGGTAAGCAGAACCCAAGCCCACCCATTACCCTAAGGCAAAAACGCTTAACCAAGGTGATCCTACCCCAGGCAAAGAGAAGATACCAACAAAGAGAAGGTACACTTTTCCAGAGATGTCAGAATACATTTGTAAATCCTCATTTCGAGTATTATGTTGCTATAAATGCTAATGTTTCAAGAATTAAATTTTAATTATTTATTTTTATTTGAAAAGTAGAGAGAAAGAGAAATTATCCATCTACTTGCTCACTCCCCCCAGAGGCCTGCTGTGGGGAGCAACTCGGACTAGACTAAGTTACTGGAATTAAGACTTATTCTATGCATCTGCTCTCCCACAATATGGCGCTGGGAGAGGAGAAAACAGCTTCTACACAGCTGCCTCCAGTTCAGCCAATAAACTGTAGGACTTGCTCCTGATTGGAGAGCAGCGTACTCGGCGTGTGGGCAGCCGAGTTAGGATTGGCGGAGGAGGACTATAAAGGAGGAGAGAGACGGCATGCACCGGGAACATCTAAGAGGAACATCTAAGGGGAACACCTGTGCAGCCCCCGAGAGAGCCGGCCGGCGGTGTGCCGCTCCCCTGTGGAAGTGGGGAAAGTGGCCAGGGGGAACCGCCCTTCCACGGAGGTGGAAGGGACAGTAGCCAACCCGGGAAGAACCAGCAGCAAACCCGGGGAGGGCCGAGCAGACGAAAGAACAGCGCAGGGTCCTGTGTCGTTCCTCCACGAAGACGGGGAGCGACATAATGGTGCCGTGACTCGGATAGGAAACCTAGGACGGATAGGAAACTTAGGAGGGAAGAAACGGGAAGAAGTGGAAAATATCGGAGAGAGAGACTAGCAAACAGCCTAGGGAAAAGCCGGACGAAAAAGGTGCCGGAAAAAGCTATTGAAAGCCTAGGCATAGACTCAGATACGGACTACGGGGGGAAGCTGGGAGAAATCTCTAAGGTCGAAAGCGAAAATGAAAGCTAGAACAAACAGACTCGGATACGGACTGTGGAGAGAGGCCAGGAGAAATGAGGGAGGAGTATTGTTGGAGGAAAGCTTGGGGAAATATACCGGGTAGAGAAAAATGTTAGGGAAATTGAAGCCGCGGGGGGCAGGCCGAGGCGGAGACGAGAGCCACTTTGGGATTCGTCGAGTTAGCCTGGGAATAAGGGGCGAAAAGTTAAAACCAGAAGCGGAAACGTAAGCCAGGTTGGAATCCGTCTGATTAGCCCGGGGAGCAAAGGACGGGAAGCCAAATCGTGGGGCGGAAACGTGAGCTGGGTTGAATTCGCCAGGTTAGCCCAGGGAACTTAGATTGAATACTAGTGGCGGAGATGTGAGCTGGGGCTGTGGGACTCACGGAGGCTGCCGCGCGCAGAGAAAGCGTGCGGGGCACAAGTAGATAGGGAACGCGGGGCTAGCATGGAGACCGCGGAGTGCGCGCGCGAAGCCAAGCCGCGCAAAGCCGGGAAGCCGCGCAGATGAGAGAGGCGCGGGCTGAAGTGGCTCAGAGCCGGGAAGCTGCCGAGAAGCAGCCTCGGGGCGGGTGCCGGGAAGCTGCAGGGATAAGAGAAACAGAAGTTTAGAAGTAAAATGAGAGAAATAGGAATGCTGGTAGATAGAAGTAAAATAGGAGAAATAGGAATGCCCGGAGATAGTGAAATAGAGAAAGGCCTCCCCACAATACCGCAATGAGAAGGCTTGGATTCGGTCTGCCTGATTAGTAAGGCGGTAAGCACCAGCAGGCAGCTCGACCAGAGTGTGAGCTGCAGGTCACCGAAGATAGGCACGAATCAACACCAATAAGCCTCCCCACAATATGGCAATGAGAAGGCTTGGATTCGGTTTGCCTGATAGGGCTTGTAAGCACCTGCAGGCAGAGCAGAGCATGCGCTGCAGGGCACCGAACTCAGGCACGCATCAGCGCCTAAAAACCTCCTCACAACATGGCAAAGAGAGGACCCGGATTCGGTTTGCCTGATTGATAGGACTTGTAAGAACCTGTGGCAACTCTAGCAAGCAGAGCAGAGTGTGTGCCGCAGGGCACCGAAGACAGGCGCGTATCAACACCAAAAAATAAAAAGAAAGGGGGATCTGTGGGGAGCAACTCGGACTAGACTAAGTTACTGGAATTAAGACTTATTCTATGCATCTGCTCTCCCACAATATGGCGCTGGGAGAGGAGAAAACAGCTTCTACACAGCTGCCTCCAGTTCAGCCAATAAACTGTAGGACTTGCTCCTGATTGGAGAGCAGCGTACTCGGCGTGTGGGCAGCCGAGTTAGGATTGGCGGAGGAGGACTATAAAGGAGGAGAGAGACGGCATGCACCGGGAACATCTAAGAGGAACATCTAAGAGGAACACCTGTGCAGCCCCCGAGAGAGCCGGCCGGCGGTGTGCCGCTCCCCTGTGGAAGTGGGGAAAGTGGCCAGGGGGAACCGCCCTTCCACGGAGGTGGAAGGGACAGTAGCCAACCCGGGAAGAACCAGCAGCAAACCCGGGGAGGGCCGAGCAGACAAAAGAACAGCACAGGGTCCTGTGTCGTTCCTCCACGAAGATGGGGAGCGACATAATGGTGCCGTGACTCGGATATGAAGCCTAGGCAGGGTTTAGTGTCGTTCCTCCATGAAGAGGGGGAGCGACAGCCTGCAGTAACAGGGACTGACACATACCAAAGATAAGAGTAAAGAATTCAATATGGATCCGTCATGTGGGTGGTAGGGACCCAAGCACTTGAGACATCACCTGCTGCCTTCTAGGATACACATTAGCAGGAAGATGAATTTGGAAGTTGAGTAGTCAGGACTCAAACCAACCACTCTGAAATGGGATGTAGGTGTCCAAGCAGTGTTTTATCTGCTGCCAAAGCACCTATCCAAAGAATCACTTTCATGGGCTAGAGTTGTGGTGCAGCTAGTTAAAAGTTAAACAGAGGGCTAGTTTAAGTCCCTGGAGCTCCCTTTCCAATCAACCATTCCGCAAATGTGCCTAGATGGCAGCAAATTATGGCTCAAGTAATTGGCCCCTGCCACCAGTGTGGAGACTTGGTGGAATGCCTGGCTCTTGGCTTTGACTTGGCCTACTCTGTCCCTAGCTGTTGTAGCTATTTGGGGAATGAAGCAGTAAGTGGAAGATCTCTCCCTCTTTCTCTCTCTCTCCCTCTTCTCTCTCCATCACTGTGCCTCTCAGAAAAATAAGTCATTTTAGAAAAGATTCACTTTAAGAATTTTTAAATTGTTGTTCCATTGATCTCTGTTCCCATAACCACTGAGAGTGCATCAACTGGCAAACTTTTCAGGACACCTGTTATACTGAAGACTGGGTAAGGAAATTATGGGATATGTACACCATGGAATACTACACAGCAGTAAAAAGAAAATGAAATCCTGTCATTTGCAACAAAATGAATGAAACTGGAAAACATCATACTTAGTGAAATAAGCCACTCCCAAAGGAACAAATACCATATGGTCTCCCTGACCTGTGATAACTAATAGAGCACCTAAAAGGCAATCTGTAGAAGTGAAATTGACACTCTGAGAAGCAATGACTTTGAACAGCCTTTGTCTTGAATATAGAAGAACAGTTTTTTCTCATACTATTTGTTGAACTTTTAGCATAGAGATGATCATATGTGTATAAAGTTAATTAAAATATATCTTAGTAAAAAATAAGAGTAGGAATAAGAGAGGGAGGAGGAAGGGGATTGGGAGTGTGGTTGGAGCATGGGTGTGGTGGGAAGAATCACCATGTTCCTAAAGTTGTGACTGTTAAACGTGTGAAGTTTGTAACTTTAAAATTGTATGGTTCTGCATACATTCCTATGGACCTACTTCTAAGGATACAGTTTAAAAACTTGCTATGTGACCCCAAATCCCCTTAAGCTGAGTGGTAAAAATAGCATTTTAAGTGTTAAATTGAGCATATGGACAGGATTAAGTGTTAAAGTGATCATATAAATAGGATTAAGTGCTTCATACTAATAATAAATAGAATTAAAAAGAAGTGATTGCTCCAACATGGGGAGCCGTCCATACAACAGACTCATTGAATGATAATCACTTTAAATAGCACTCTGACCTCAAAAATCAGCCCTTAAGGCATTCTGGTCTGGCTGAAAAGCCCACGAGAGCATTTCAGGCATGGAAAGGCAAGACACTGTGGCAAAAAGTGTCCTACATGAAGGACCTCTGTGACTGAGAGCCTAGTGGAAAGAAATGGTCATCAAAGAAGGCATTACTTTTCTCTGAAGGGAGGCGAGAACCTCTACTTTTCTTATGGCCCTGTATAAATACTGACAGTTTGTGGTCACAAAAGGCCTGGGCAGCTCATGTCAAGAGCCTCAGGTGATCACTGATGTCAGACATAAGAGTGTTAATTATTAGCAACAGGAGTTGCTGTGCAGTAACTTCCCATGCATGACCTCTGTCCTCAAAAAGTAGTATTATGAGGCCGGCACCGCGGCTCACTAGGCTAATCCTCCGCCTAGCAGTGCCGGCACACCAGGTTCTAGTCCCGGTCGGGGCGCCAGATTCTGTCCCGGTTGCCCCTCTTCCAGGCCAGCTCTCTGCTGTGGCCAGGGAGTGCAGTGGACGATGGCCCAGGTGCTTGGGCCCTGCACCCCATGGGAGACCAGGAAAAGCACCTGGATCCTGGCTCCTGCCATCGGATCAGCGCGGTGCACCGGCCGCAGCACGCCGGCCGCGGTGGCCATTGGAGGGTGAACCAACGGCAAAGGAAGACCTTTCTCTCTGTCTCTCTCTCTCACTGTCCACTCTGCCTGTCAAAAAAAAAAAGTAGTATTATGAGTGTTAATAGTAGACCATCAAAAATATTTTTCATTTTAATGTATTAGGTGAAGGATATTCTGCCTCATAAACTATATTTATGTCTAAGTGTTCACAAAAGATGTATCATTCTTGGGTTCTTCTTCAAAGTTAATTAAGTTCCTTAAGAAAAAAGAATGCTTAAAAATTTAAAAAAATTTCAGAAAAGTTTACTTTTATTGAAAAAAAAAAAGATAGTACAGAGAACAGGGCACTACTTTTTTGGACTGGTGCCTACAATATGGCTTTCCACTTGACATACACCCAAATAGGTAGATAAAGTGAACTCAGCATTTTCATGTTATCACCCTATATACTTTGAGTGCATTAAGTTGTCACAAGCTTATTTGATAATAAACTTATTCATAAAATTAAAGGACACATCTCACTGTTTTCCCTACAATTTTATAAATGATTTCCAAAATATCTGTCTAGGAAAGAGCAAAAATCAGTCTGAATAAAAAATGTTAGATGTGAATCCCTGACTCAAACTCAGACATTCTTAATTCTTAAGTATCTGCAATAAAATAACAAAAAGTGTGGGTAAAATACATTTTTAGAGTTTGTTATTATCTGATATTATGGTAATCAAAACCCTACAGTGCATGTTTTGAAATTATATTGAGTACATTTTCTTTTTTCAAAACTCTCCACTTTCAGTGACCTGTGAACACTAGATTCTCTTCGGAGAGGTATTCTGACCAAGGACAGGATGAATAGTGAGTATATTGTAATAGGAATCAAGGTAACTTTCGAATGTCCCTGGCTGATATTTGTCACCATCAAGGGTCTTTGATGGTGTGTCTAATGACCATACTCAGAAGATGCTGTGTTCATCCAGCAGGCGTCACCAAATTGATTCCTTATGAATGTGGATGAACAGTTCTGCTTCTGCAGGGAAGGATTCTTGCTGCTGTTCAAGGAAAACTGGAGAGATGAGTCTGGGTTGGTGTCCTGGTGTCAAGGACAATTTATGAGACGATGCAATGGTGAGAGAAGAAATGAAGTTTTATTTGAGTAAGAAACAGAGAAGCTCCCTGCAAAGGGAAGGGCCTGGTGAAAACGAGACCAAGCCACTGAGGTCTCACAGTCTAGGGGTATTTGTATGTCTTTAACACATTCTTTTCAAATGGCAAAGGCAGTTATACATTAGCTATTGTGAAAGCAGGGGTAGTCCCAATGGAACCTTTTCTAACTTGTTTTTGTCAAAACTTGTTGACAAACAAGGCTAAAGAAAAACCAAGTGATTATATTAATTGATGAAAAAACAGTAAAGAATTCAGTGCCAATTCGTGAGTTAAATAAAAACCTTCCTACTTACAAGCTTCCTCCAACTTATGAGGAGCACCTATTAAAAACCTACAACAAACATCATAGTTAATGGTGAGACTAACTGCTTTTTTAATAAGATGGAGAATAAGACAAGAATGTATTTCTCTACATTGTGCTGCAAGTTCCAGCCATATTAATAAGGCAATTAAGAGATGTAAATGATATGCAAGTTAAAAAGAGAGAAATTAGGGGATAGCGCTATGGTGTAGCATGTTGAAGCCCTGGCCTGAAATGCTGGAATCCCATATGGGCGACGGTTCAAAACCCAGCTGCTCCACTTCCTGTCTAGCTCTCTGCTATGGCCTGGGAAACAGAAGATGGTCCAGGTCCTTTTGCCCCTGCACCCACGTTGGAGACCTGGAAGAAGCTCCTGACTCCTGATTTTGGATTGGCACAGCTCCGGCTATTGTGGCCATCTGGGGAGTGAACCAGCTGATGGAAAACCTCTCTGTCTCTACCTCTCTTTGTAACTCTGTCTTTCAAATAAATAAAATAAATCTATAAAAAGAGAGAGAGAGAAGTGAAACTGTTTCTATTTGCAGAAGATGCAGATCTCTACAGAGAAAGTTCCAAGGAAGATTTTTAAAAGATTTATTTGTTTAGGCCGGCGCCGCGGCTCAATAGGCTAATCCTCCGCCTTGCAGCGCCGGCACACCAGGTTCTAGTCCCGGTCGGGGCCCCAGATTCTGTCCTGGTTGCCCCTCTTCCAGGTCAACTCTCTGCTGTGGTCCAGGAGTGCAGTGGAGGATGGCCCAAGTGCTTGGGTCCTGCACCCCATGGGAGACCAGGAGAAGCACCTGGCTCCTGCCTTCGGATCAGCGCGGTGCACCGGCAGCAGCGCGCAGGCTGCATTGGCCATTGGAGGGTGAACCAACGGCAAAAGGAAGACCTTTCTCTCTGTCTCTCTCTCTCTCTCTCACTGTCCACTCTGCCTGTCAAAAAAAAAAGAGATTTATTTGTTTATTTGAAAGAGAGAGTTACAAAGGCAGTGAAGGAGTAGGAGAAGGAGAGAAATCTTCCATCCACAGGTTCACTCCCCAAATGGCCGTAATGGCCAGAGGTGGGCTGATCTGAAGCCAGGAGCCTGGAGCTTCTTCCAGGTCTCCCCTGTGGGTGCCGGGGCCCAAGGACTTGGGCCATCATCTACTGCTTTCTCAGGCCATAGCAGAGAGCTGGATCAGAAGTAGAGCAGTCAGGACTCAAACCAGTGCCCATATAGGTTGCCAGCATTGCAGGCAGCAGCTTTACCCACTACACTAAAACACCAGCCCCTCAAGGAATATTTTTGCATAGTTCAAATTTATGGGTTAATTAGGGTCATGGGCTACATATTGATGATGAACATAGGCCAGCGCCATGACTCAATAGGCTAATCCTCCGCTTTGCAGCGCCGACACACCGGGTTCTAGTCCTGGTTGGGGCGCCGGATTCTGTCCCAGTTGCCCCTCTTCAAGGCCAGCTCTCTGCTGTGGCCAGGGAGTGCAGTGGAGGATGGCCCAAGTGCTTGGGTCCTGCACCCCATGGGAGACCAGGAGAAGCACCTGGCTCCTGCCATTGGATCAGCACGGTGCGCCGGCCACGGCGGCCATTGGAGGGTGAACCAACGGCAAAGGAAGACCTTTCTCTCTGTCTCTTTCACTGTCCACTCTGCCTGTCAAAAAAAAAAAAAAAGAAGAAGAAGAAGAAGAAGAAAGAAAGAAAAAGGAAAAAAAAGAATATATAGCAAATTTTTGTGTAGACATAGACAAAGTTTAAATAGAAATGGGAAAAACCTAGAATACCCAAAAAAATAATCCTGAGAAAGAAGAGTAAATTCAGATAAATCACTCCTCCCAAGATTGAGATTTACTACATAACCACAGATGCAGAGTAACAGAATGGAAACCAAAAATAACAGAAATGAGACCCAGAAACAGATCCACACACACATCAAATTTGTTTTTCATAAAGGAGCAAAAGAAATTAAATGCGAGAGAGAGACATTTCAGTAAATGGTATTGGAGTAGTTGGACATTCCTAGAAAAACAAAATTCAAACAAACTATAACCAAACCTTGCACTTTAGAAAACATTTTGCTCAGTATGGATCATGGAATTAAATGTAAGATATAAAATTATAAAACTTCTAAGAAAAATAGGAGATGACATCTGAGAACTAGAACTATGCAAAGAGTTCTTAGACTTAATAGTGAAATAAAGCATAATTCATAAAATAATAAAATGGTTAGTTGGACTCCATCACACTTTAAAAAATTTTTTTCTGTGAATAAGATGAAAATTAAAGTTACTGATAGGGAAAAATTTTTTGCAAATCACGTGTGTTACAGCTTATATCCATGACACACAAAGATGTCTCAAAACTAAACATTTAAAAAGCCCAATTAGAAAATGAACAAAAGATATGAATAGATATTTCACAGAGAGGATACACAGCTAGCAAATCAATACACAAAAAAAGATAATAAGAAATGCAAACTTACATACTAAAATATCACTCTATAAAACTATAAGAATGCCTAAAGTAGAATAACAGAAAATGCTGGTGAGAATTCAAAAAAACTAGTACTCCTATGTTGCTTGTGGAAGAGCTAAATGCCCCCCACTTTGGAAAACAGTTGGGCAATGTCTTATAAAGCTTATTATACACACACACACACACACACACACACACACACAAACCACACAATTATCCTCTGACTCTGCAATTGCAGCCTTCAGCATGTAATCCTGAGAAATGAAAACTTATGCATGAGTGAAGAAACTTGAACATAATTGTTTACAGTAGCTTTACTCATTAAAACCTCAAGCTAGAAATTAACCAAATATCCTTCAGTGAATGAACAGCTAAACACACTGATATGTGCATGACATGGACTACCACTCAAGGATAAAAGGTGCCAATTGTTGATACCTAAACCAACTTAGCTGAACAAAAAGGGTACACAGAGTAGGGGGAAAACCAATCTCAAAGGGATCATATTCCAGTATTTCTCATATTTAACATACATGAAAATACAATTTATAGAACTAGAAAATAAGTTAGTAGTTGTCAGATTAAAGGGTAGAGTAGAAGGTGTAGCTTATAAAGGATAACAGGATGAATCTAGGGGGATAGGAAAGGATCTGAGTTATAGTGGTGGCTAAGTGAAGCTGCATGGGATACAGTTGTATGGAGCTATGTGCACAAATGCACACAATTGTATATTTGGTGAAATAAGAACAATATCTGATGCAATATTCAAAATTCATGGTTCTGTTGTTATATTCGTATCAAAATTTGGAATTGTGCATGATGTTATCCTTGGGAGAGGCTGAATGAAGTTTGTATATTTCTTCAAACTTCCTGTGAATCTGTACTATTCCAAAATAGAAAGCTAAAAAAAAGAAAAAGCCCAACAAGGTAATAAAATTGGAAAGAAATAAGACTAGCTGAAGAGACACAATCTTTGAGGATGTTTAGCATAATAGCTCAGATGCCCATACCCCCCATCACAGTGTCTGGATTTGAGTTGTGGCTCCACCCTCAATTCCAGCTTCTTGCTAATGTGCACCTTGAATCAGAGGTGATGACCAAAGTAGTTGGGTCTTGCCACCCAAAAAAGGGCAAACTGGGTTCAATCTCTAGCTCCTGAATGTGGCACAGTGCCTGCCATTGTGGTGCTTTGAGAAGATGAGAGAACTCTGTCTCTGCTTTTCAGAATGAATGAATTAATGAATATGCATATGAATTAATAAAAAGACATAAATTCAGGACACCAGATAGTACGTTACCTTTATGCAAAACAGAGCTAAAAGATCTATAGATCTATGCTTCCATATCTCACACACACACACACACACACACACACACACATATAATGAAAACCTGGGCCTTTTTAATTTTCTGTATATTGTTTTCTAAATTTCTTTTCTAAAAAGAAATTATTATCAAAATGTTCATTAGAAGGCACTGTAAATCAATTGTAGAGTCATCTGTAGAATAGCCTGATGGAGAAAAGAGACCCAATTGTTAAGTACATATTTTAGATAGTCTTTACCTAAAAGGTCCGTATACAGGGAACAACTGATGGTCTCGGGTTTGAAGTCCAACCAGCACCCAAGACTGAAGAAGTGGCTGGGAAAGCCCTGGTCTTTGGGGGAGAAATCTTTCACAGATGGTAGTGTACACTGTCACTGATGCCATAGTAAAATGTCCAGTGCAGTTGTACTTTGGTAGGTCTTCTGAATCCCATTTTGGCTGCAATACAGTAGCTTTGAAAAACTGAAAATGTTTCTATTATGATTGACTTGAGCTGTTAAAATATTTTAAATCTTCTGCAAAATCCAATATCGAAATCGCTGTTCTATCTCTATATTATCCCCAAGCATACCTTTTTAAAATCAATCGACAGCTTTCACTTGACCCAGAAAGAAAGAACAAAGAGCAGGGTGCCTGTCACCTTGATGAGACCAGCCAGGTGCTGTGCCAGATGAGGGAATCCAAGACTAAGAAGCACAGTCTCTGCCTTCATGGAGCCAGTGCTCCAGCTAAGAAACTTCAGACAGCAATCAAACTGATAAAATCCCCTGAATAAATTATAACCAAGAAGTAGCAGTGAGAATTACCCAACTCTGTAACTACCTGGCATGATTATTTATATGAAATGAAAATTGGAGAGAAACATAATCAAATATATTGTGTTCCTTGGGGAAAGGACAGATTTTTCTTTGCATGTCAAAGTCTTTTTCTCTGGAAAAACAACGGGAGCAAAAAAAGGCAATGAACAAAAGGAACACTAAGAATTTATTTGGCTGGACATTTTGTACTGCTTCCCAGTTTTCAAGAGATAGCCTATTTTTTAAAGGTTTTATTTAATGAATACAATTTTTCATGATTACAGCTTTTAGGTGTATAGTGTTTCTTCAACCCATTCCCACCCTCCCACCTGCATTCCCATCCCACCTCCCACACCCCCTCCTGTTCCATTTTGCATTAAGATTTGTTTTAATTGACTTTATATACAGAAGACCAACTCTTTACTAAGGAGAGATTTCAACTATTTACACCCACACAGACACACAAAGTATAAAGTACAGTTTGAAGACAAGTTTTACCATTAACTCTCATAGTACACTTCATTAAGGACAGAGGTCCTACATGGGGAGTAAGTGCACAGTGGCTCCTGTTGTTGATTTAACAACTGACACTCTTTATTTATGACTTCAGTGATCATCCGAGGCTCTTGACATGAGCTGCCAAGGCTACGCAAGCCTTTTGAGTTCACAAACTCCATCAGTTTTTAGACAGGGTCATATGCAAATTGGAAGTTCTCTCCTCCCTAGAGAAAAGTACATCCTTCTTTGATGGCCCCTTCTTTCCACTGGGGTCTCACTCACAGAGATCCTTCATGCAAAACTGTTTTTGCCACTATGTCTTGGCTTTCTATGCCTGAAATGAGGAGATAGCCTATTAAGTCACATGAGCTCAGGGAAACTCTTCAGACAGCCTAAAAATAATTATGTTGTTTAACATTACCCAATTCTGTCTCTGAGTTCCATTCAGTAAAGCTAAAACATAGCATAGAAGCTGCTCCAAAATCAAGCAACACTGTGTTTTGATGAATTGAATCAAAAACATACAGACTTAATTCTCTTTATAATACATGTGAGCTTAAAAAGCAAGTGTAACAGTAATTACCAAAACATACTCTAAGAAAAGCTTGGTCCAACATGTTTCTCAATCAAGCTCAAATTATTTTCATTTAACTCCACAATGAATTCTAGTAAAAACTTGGCACAGTGTTGAATTTAATTTTACCCATTTGAATATTTCATTTAAGGACACCCTTTATTTTAATACCAAAGCTTTATTTTTAATATCCAAGCTTCATTGAATTGAATATTTTCTATTGAACACCTGGAACTGAAAAAAGCCTATATTCGTATTTACTAATTTAAATAGAAGTGAAGTCGCATATACTTCCTTCCTTCAGGGATAACTGAGTGGGAGAAAAAAGTTGTATCAAATCAACTGTTGTATTTCTGTTCCAAAGAAGGAAATTTAATAATATGTATCTTGCCATATTATACATAGATTTGCTGCAGAGTTTCGCTTATGGATTTTTTTCTACACATTGGCTTGATTGATCCTTATTTCAGATGAAGCTGTTGAAGAGCTGAGACTGTGTAACTTGCATCTGTAGCTGTTTAGAAAGCCCATAATTTCCGACAAATTGGGTTTACCTCTATGCAATCATATTAAGAGAATATACAAATAATTATAATTCTTACATTTATTTTGAAACACCTCAAAGCCCCAATAATTCTTTTTTATTTTATAACAAACTTTAAGTGCCAGCCTATATAGACTTCTTTTCGGAATTTCATAGCTATTCCCTTACTTTTGCAAAATGAGGTTATCATCCTTAACATTAAATTTAAGGAAAACCCCTATACTAGTGTGTTTCCCTAATTGTGTTATTTATTGTCAGTCTAACATTTATTTTCAGGATCACAACAAAATACTGTTAACCCTCTGAGGCAGAAAATCTGTCATCAGTGGGCCTCTAAATAAGAAAATGCACACTACCCTGAACTGCCGCATCTTGATATTTGCTAGAATGAGGTGTTTGTGGTACGTGGAGCAAAGCTGATTAGTTTCCAGGCATTCTAGCTAGTAGACATTGACAGTCTGTGTTTCCCCTTAGGTGGTTGCCTAAGAAGTTTGAACTAAACGATCACAAGAATTGCTCAACATAACAAATTTGTCAACTGGTTTTTGACACCTGCGTCAACGCCAGGTGGATTGCAGCTCACTAGCCACACCCCTCCACACAGTGTCTCATGTTGCTTATTGCAGGACTGTCAGGTGTAACAATTTATTTTCAACTCAGTTTTGTTTAAATATTTGTCCTCTTTGTATTATATTCTCTTTACCCTCAAACCTAGCCATAGAAATGTCCTTTTAGTCTTTCAGAAGAAAGTAAGCAGAAAATTAGAGATAAGGCAATATTAGAAAAATTGACGTTTTAAATAACCCTTCTACTTTACTTTTATATTTTTACAAGCTTGCGACACATTTCTTCTTATTGAAAGATGTCTTTGACAAATGGTTAATTACTGTCTTTTTTTTAACTTTTATTTAATGAATATAAATTTCCAAAGTACAGCTTATGGATTACAATGGCTTCCCCCCCATACCGTCCCTCCCACCCGCAACCCTCCCCTTTCCCACTCCCTCTCCCCTTCCATTCACATCAAGATTCATTTCCTATTCTCTTTTTTTTTTTTTTTTTGACAGGCAGAGTGGACAGAGAGAGAGAGAGAGAGAGACAGAGAGAAAGGTCTTCCTTTTGCCGTTGGTTCACCCTCCAATGGCCGCCGCGGCCGGCGCGCTGCGGCCGGCGCACCGCGCTGATCCGATGGCAGGAGCCAGGAGCCAGGTGCTTCTCCTGGTCTCCCATGGAGTGCAGGGCCCAAGCACCTGGGCCATCCTCCACTGCACTCCCTGGCCACAGCAGAGGGCTGGCCTGGAAGAGGGGCAACCGGGACAGAATCCGGCGCCCCGACCGGGACTAGAACCCGGTGTGCCGGCGCCGCTAGGCGGAGGATTAGCCTAGTGAGCCGCAGCGCCGGCCTCATTTCCTATTCTCTTAATATACAGAAGATCAGTTTAGTATACATTAAGTAAGGATTTCAACAGTTTGCTCCCACACAGAAACATAAAGTGAAAAATAATAGATGATTTTTAAATGATGATGAAATCAGATCAGACCTATTGTCATGTTTAATCCCAGTGAGAGTCAAGTTGTGAATTGATAATTTCTTTTTTTTTTTACAGAAGATCAGTTTAGTATACATTAAGTAAAGATTTCAAAAGTTTGCACCCCCATAGAAACACAAAGTGAAATATACTGTTTGAGTACTCGTTATAGCATTAAATCTCAATGTACAGCACACTAAGGACAAAGATCCTACATGAGGAGTAAGTGCACAGTGACTCCTGTTGTTGACTTAACAAATTGACACTCTTGTTTATGGCATCAGTAATCACCCTAGGCTCTTGTCATGAGCTGCAAAGGCTATGGAAGCCCCCTGAGTTCACTGACTCTGATCATATTTAGACAAGGCCATGGTCAAAGTGGAAGTTCTCTCCTCCCTTCAGAGAAAGGTACCTCCTTCTTTGATGACCCGTTCTTTCCACTGGGATCTCACTCGTGGAGATCTTTCATTTAGGTTTTTTTTCCCCCCCAGTAATTACTGTCTTTCTATCTCTCCATCCACAGTTTTACTAACATCTATGAAACCCCAGTGTTAAGGACAGGTTGTCCTAAGTATTGAAATCCTGTGTTTGTCTTATGGGAAGCACATTTGAAGCAGGTACTGCTCTCATGATGACCTTCCACCATGACCTACAGGACATTTGCCACCTTCATTACAAGAGCAGTGATGTGGTCAAAGAAATCCCTGGAGTATAATACATTTCTTATCTCCTGATGCTTTCAGTATCCTCTTTGATTTTTGATAATTTGATTATAATATGTCTGAGTGAGCTCCTCTTTGGATTGAGTTGTATTGAAAACCTCTGAGCTTCCATTACCCGCATGTTTTCATCTTTCCACAGATTTGGGGGAATTTTTAGGCCATTATTATCTTAAATATGATGGACTTTTTGTCTCTATTCTCCTTCTAAAAATCCTCATTTGAAATATTTTGTTCTCTTAATGGTATCCCCTAATTCTCTTAGGCCCTCTTCATTCTTTCTCATTTTGCTCCCCTAACTGGATGATTTCAAATGTTCCATCTTTGAGTTGAGTTATTTTCTTTCACTTGATTAAATCTACTGTTGAAGCTTTTCTATTACAATTTTTATTTCAGTTATTGTATTTTTTTAATAAAAAAAAGAATTATTTGGGGACTGGCACCATGGCTCACTTGGCTAATCCTGCAGCACCAGCATCCCACATGGGCGCCGGGTTCTAGACCTGGTTGCTCCTCTTCCAGTCCAGCTCTCTGCTGTGGCCCAGGAGGGCAGTGGAGGATGGCCCAAGTGCTTGGGCCCTGCACCCACATGGGAGATCAGGAGGAAGTACCTGGCTCCTGGCTTCGGATCGGCGCAGCACTGTCTGTAGTGGCCATTTGGGGAGTGAACCAATAGAAGGAAGACCTTTCTCTCTCTCTCTCTCTCTCTCTCTCTCTCACTGTCTATAACTCTGCCTGTCAAATAAAAAAAAATTTATTTATTTGAAACAGTTACAGAGAGAGGTAGAGCCAGAGAAAGAGAGAGGTCTTCCGATCTGCTGGTTCACTCCCCAAATGACAGCAATGGCCAGTGCTGAGCTGATCCACAGCCAGGAGCCAGGAGCTTCTCCAGGTCTCCCATGCAGATGCAGGGGCCCAAGTATTTGGGCCATCTTCTACTGTTTTCCCTGGCCATAAGAGAGAGCTGGACTGGAGGACTAGAACAGGCACCCATATAGGATGCCGGTGCTGCAGGCTGGGGCTTTAACCCACTGCGCCACAGCGCTGGCCCCGTTATTGTATTTCTTAAACCTAGGATGTCTATTTGTTTTTGTTTGTATTTCTTTGCCAAATTTCTCATTTTGTTCAGGAATTGTTTTCCAATCTTAATTTCATGTCCATCTTTTCTTTTAGTTCCCTGAACTTAGGAGGATTATTTTGAATTCTTTGTTCTCATTTCATGGATCTTTTCTTCAGGATCCATTATCAATCCATTAGTTTCTTTTTCTTTTGTGATGTTGCTTTTTTTTTTGCTAATAACAATTTTCTCTAACAAATAAAGCTTAGTTATGTCAAGACCTGAAATGCCTCTGATTTATTCCTTGGCCTTAGAAAAATACAGATGATTACTTATGTCTGGATTCCTTAGGATCTGTTTTCAATGGGGTCAAACTTTTGGTACTTGAAGGACTTAAAGTTTTCTGTAATAAAGTTCAATGATGACAAAAAAAAATTTATACCAGGTAGCAGTATGAGCAAAAGTACTGAAGAGGAAGTGATTATATTGTTTGAAGGGAACATATAGAAAGAGGTAAGGAAATAAGATTTATTCATATTGAAGAGTGATTGTAAATATAGTTTTGTTGAGGACAAAATAAGGGAGAATCTTAGCCAGTTGCTGTGTTCTGTAGAACTGAATGAATCATGTTGCTAGGCAATATATCTACAACTTAATCACCTGAGAGACAAAAGTAGGAAGGGTTTGCCATTTCCCTTTGCCATCTGCAGTCTCAAATAAAAGTTTTCAAAGATTGAGTGTTAGAAGAGAACTATGAGTGTAACCAAGAAAGGTCTTGGGAGCCATCAATTTATCTGGTGGTAAGTCATTCAAGAGTTTACCTCTGAAGGAGAGAGGTGGGGTGGGCATTTGTTACACTGGTTAAGTTACTACTTGGAATGCTTGGTTCAGGTCCTGGCACCACTTCCAATTCCAGTTGCCTGCTAATGCACTCCCTGGGAGCTGGCAGGTGATGGCTCAGAGACTTGGGTCTCTGCCACTCACACAGGAGTCCTGGGCTGAGTTCCCCATTCCTGGTTTAGCTCTGGCTGATTCAGTTATTTTGGAAATTAACCAGGAGATGGAAGATCTCCTCTCCTCTCCTTTCCAATCTTCTCTCCTCTCCTTTCCCCCTACTCCTCTCCACTCCCCCCATCTCCTCCTTTTCAAATAAATAAAAATAAATTTAAAAAGAAATGAAGCACTAGTATTTGTGCAAACATGAATGTGTGCACAAGCACACACACACACACACACACTTACTATGGGAAGTAATACTGATCAGTCTCTTTTAGATTCCTCATTGCAAATTTCACTTTCTTTGGTCATTTTTTTCCTATTCCTTCAAATATGCTAGTCGTTCTTAATCTCATTATTTTAATAATATTACTTTAGTTACGTGATGAAGACTGTGGGTACTCCGAAAAGATAAGTATAGACATTTTATATGTAAAATATTAAATGCAATTTTATACTGTCCTAAAATGTATCTTTGCCCCAAATGCTGTTCATAAATTTATACTCCACATCATTAATTTATTGAAGCCTGTATCAGCCACCTGTGTTTCTAAGTATGTAGCATAGTGTTTGAAGATTTTTTGATTTATTAATATTTTTAATCAAAAACAAAGCAACAAATCAATATAGCAAGCCAGGTGCTATGTTGCACCAGATTTCTTATTTTCACAAACACATAATAGTAATTTATATTAATGAGATCATATTTTTATATATGCATTTCTGTATGAATTCTGTATGTTTATTTTTATTTCTGAGATTAATGTATTTGAAGGACAATACCAGGAGCTGGGTAATTTATAAACCTATAATGCTAGTAATTTTGATGCTTCTGTACCACTACAACATTACCTCCCACAAAGCATTCCTTCTTTCCTTTGGGGTACACTGATTTTCTTTTCCTTTACAAAGGTACCCTGTTTTATTTTCAGTATTATCCTATCTCCCACAGTTACTTTCCTAGATAGTTAGATTTCATTTCATTTTATGTGGCCAGAGGCTTTGAAAAATGTTATTTTTCAAATGAGTATAATCAAATGTAAATATCATTGAGTAACATCTCTCAATCCAAGGTACACGCCCTTCTATTCCACTGTTGTTTGTTGTTTCATTGAATGAGGATATTCCTTACAATGCATACTATATATTTGGAGGACAATTGGTGCTTTGACAGTTTTCACTTTAACAAGATTAAATGAATATAGGAAAATAAATTATTTGTTACATTGAAGTATATACTAAGTACCATGTAGAAAAAATATGCAAGTGTGTGTGTGTGTGTGTGTGTGTGTGTGTTGAGAGAAAGAGAGAGATTGTATCTTTTACATTTGTTTCCTGGATGATGTGATTAAGTAATTTTTCATTTGAAATTGAAAGGAAGAACTATTTATATCTATTCCAATTCATTGTGTATAAATATTCATCAAAACAAGGTATGTTCACTTTTCCAATAAGACCTTTCTAAAATTTTCATTGCAGAAATGTCTATACTTACGAGAGGTCTTTGAAAGGTTAATGGAAAATGTTTATAATGAAAAAACTATGCATAAGTTTCAAAATTTTTTGTACCAAAATAACATCTTTTAATTCCATCTTCTTTTTTTTTCTTTTAATTCCATAAACTTTTTGAAATTCTCTCATCTTCATGTGTTTGGACAACATTGTAGAGAATCCAGGTATCCAATTAAGTACAATGTTTGTCCACACAACCTGTGCCCAATTGTCATGCTTCTGTACATCCACATTCTGATTGTGCCTCATCAACGTTAAGGAGAAAATCTGGTGCAGTATGTTGATTCATGTGTTGAGCCAAACAATAAGCCATTTTAACCCACTCCTTGTTGTTTCTTCTCCATGTTCACCTGCTCATAATACCACCCCTGACTCTCTCCTGATTTTTATTTGTTCTTTTAGTTCTGCTGCTCTGATGTACTGACTCTGTCAGAAGACACACCATTAAAGGTCAGGCTGCAGACAACCAAGTCAAAGGGAGGAGACAGCCCAGGGGTGCCTGCTGCACTCCCCTCCTTTGCTCTCAGGCACAGCTCCACATGGCTGTGGCAGAAGTCCTGGTGCATGTGAGAATCACTCTCCTGACACTCTGGCTGGGAGTGTTTCCCTTCATTTCTGGATGGCCCCAGAAGGGGCACTCTCAATATCACAGCCACCCAGAAGTCGTAATACCCTTGAGGATAACTGGCACTGGGAAAGGTATGAAGACTCCAGGCTGGCTCTCCTATAGCCTGCACTTTGGGGGCCAGAGACACATTATCCACATGAAGGTGAAAAAGCTTTTAGTGTCCAGACACTTCCCTGTGTTCACCTACACAGACCAGGGAGCCCTCCAGGAGGATCAGCCTTATGTCCAGAGTGACTGCTACTATCATGGCTATGTGGAAGGAGAGCCAGAGTCCATTGTTGCTCTTAGCTCCTGTTTCGGGGGCTTTCAAGGAATGCTACAGATAAGTGACAGTGTATATGAAATGAAGCCCAAAAGATTTTCTGCCACACATGAGCATCTGATTTATAGACTACATTACAATGAGACAGAATTGCCATCCATGAAATGTGGGTTAACAGAAGAACAGATAGCACAGCAACTGGTGTTTCACAAGACTAATAATGTCCCTCTCAAGCAAAGCAACTATGAGGGCTGGTGGACCCACAGATGGTTTATAGAATTTGCAGTGGTTGTAGACCATCAACGATTCCTTCACCGTGACAATAATGCCTCTTGGGTACTACTGGAAGTATTACTAGTTCTAAATGAAATAAATGCCTTTTATAGTGCCATGGACGTTGATTTGGGTTTATCTGGACTTGAGATTTGGAATCAAGGCAACCTCCTGCAAGAAAATGACATGGAAAAATTTTTGATATCCTTTTGTCAGTGGAAGAGAATGGCCATTAATAACCGAATACAACATGATATTTTACATCTATTTATAAAGCAAAATTTCGGTATATATCTTGGCCTAGCATATATTGGAACAATATGCCATCAAGATTACAACTGTGGAGTTGACAAGTTTGAGGTAGATGAATTGTTTCCATTTGCACATGTTGTGGCACATGAGATTGGTCATAATTTGGGGATGGTGCATGATGACCATGCATGTACATGTGGGAAGAGCACATGTATAATGTTTCCAGCAGAAAATGACTCAAGAACATTTAGCAACTGCAGTTATGCTTCCTTGTATGAAATATCATCTAGAACATTCTGTATGCGCAATCTACCTTACCTCTTAAAAAAAGAAAGGCAATGTGGCAATGGTGTGGTTGAAGAAGGAGAGGCATGTGACTGTGGATCCTTACAAATGTGTACTAAAGATCCCTGTTGTTTGACAAACTGCACCCTGAGACCTGGAGCTGTTTGTGGTTTTGGGCTTTGTTGCAAGGACTGCCAGTTCAGAGCATCAGGTGAATTGTGTAGAGAAAAGGAGAATGAATGTGATCTTCCGGAGTGGTGCAATGGAATTTGGCATGAGTGTCCAGAAGATGTATATAAGCAGAATGGATACAAATGCTTAGACATTGGGTTTTGCTACAAAAAGACATGTAATGTTCGTGATGAACAGTGTAGACAAATTTTTGGCAAGAAAGCTAAGAATGCTAATCAGAAGTGCTACAGAGCAGTGAATACCTTGGGTGACCGTTTTGGTAACTGTGGTAATGATAGCGGATCATATATAGGATGTAATATCGCGGATATTCTGTGTGGAAGAATTCAGTGTGAGAATGTAACAATAATCCCCTATTTGAAGGAACATACTACTGTGCATTCGAGTCACATCAGTGGCCATGAGTGCTGGGGCACCGACTACCATTTTGGGATGCCCATACCTGACATTGGTGATGTGAAAGATGGTACAGAATGTGGTGAAAAACGTATGTGTGTCCACAAGAGGTGTGTCCCTGTGACACGTGCAACACATCTTTGTTCAGAAAAAAAGTGCCATAAGCATGGAGTATGTAACAATAAAGACCACTGTCATTGCAACTCTAACTGGGCCCCCCCTAGCTGTGCAAAAGAAGGTAATGGAGGTAGTGTAGATAGTGGCCCACCCCCTCACAGAAGACTGACAAAACGTAGAGTGTGGAATTACCTGAGATTAATTTTCTGGTTTCCTTTTTGGCTTTTTTGTTGTTGCTTGTTGATTTTGCTTTGGACAAAGAGAAAAACATCTACGGAGGAAGAGAAAAAGATGGACGCTCCACCTGTGAGAAGGCAGGGTGCTGCGGCTTCACCTGAGAGAGGCCAGGATGTTGAGGCTCCGCCTGAGAGAGGCCAGGATGTTGAAGCTTTGCCTGAGGAAGGGCAGGATGATGCAACGGCACCTGAGGAGGAGCAGGATGATGCAGCTGCACCTGAGGGAGAGCAGGGTGTTGAGGCTTTGCCTGAGGGAGAGCAGGGTGTTGCAACTCCACCTGAGGGAGAGCAGGGTGTAGCAACTCCACCTGAGGGAGAGCAGGGTGTAGCAACTCCACCTGAGGGAGAGCAGGGTGTTGAGGCTTTGCCTGAGGGAGAGCAGAGTGTTGAGGCTTTGCCTGAGGGAGAGCAGGGTGTTGCAACTCCACCTGAGGGAGAGCAGGGTGTTGTGGCTTCACCTGAGGAAGAGTAGAATGTTCAAAATCCACATGAGATGGAAGAGGAAAAATTCATGATTCCAGAAAATAACCCAAATCCTAGTGGAATTTCCCTTGTATTCATTTCTGCTGTACTGGCTGTAGAAATGTCCTTGCATGTGTCAGAGAAGATTAAAGAATGTCTAGCTATCCATTATGTCACCCAATCATGAACAAAAGCTAATAAATGAAGGTTAAATCATAGTATGTTCCTACTTTTCATTAATTTAAGAAATTTTGAAAGTTTATTTTTCATAGAATAAGCCTCTTTGTGTTTCCTTACTAAAGGCACTGCCAAGGACAGGGTGGGTGTGGGTTCATTTGCTGTCTCCAAATTCTGAACCTCCTTCCCCTTTTCATCATGCTTTGCCACAAGGAAATGGGAAATGATGAACTGCATTTCTGATGTGCCGATCCCCATGTTGGTTTCTGGCTATAGAGGAGGAACTCGAGAGCATCTGCAAACCCAATAGAACTTTTTGATTGCTCTTTATGTTGGTGTTGCCTCAATACCAGCTTTTACGTTGGCAGCAGCGGTAGCTTTCAGTCTGCACATTAACACTACCCAAACACATTTACCAACTGCCGGAGCCTACAGTTTCATTGGGCCCAGAGATCCCAGCAGCAACTGAAAAACATGTCCTCAAAGTTCCCAGTTGCAGGTCTTTGAGCTCCCACCAGATTCTACCAGGTTGGCTGTGTTCTGTTCAGAAGTTCTAGGCTCAAGTAATCCAGTCTCTTCCCTTTGATCTCCAGTCCTACAAATGATCGCTACATCTTTGGGTTAGAAGCTAGTGGTTATCACACTGGTGTGGGTTCTCATTTATGACTGATCTCTCAGTGATACAGAACTCATCTGGGAACAGTGAAGAAGACAAGGAGGAGCCAGACAGCAGAAGGACTTAATTTTTCTTACCACTGCTCTCTACCATCGTGGAGAATGACTTAACAAAAATAGAACATCTTCAGAACCTTTAAACAGAGGATAGTAACACTTGCCAGCCAATTCCTTTGCAATGCAACTATAAAGTAAAATAAGGATGTTTGTCATTCTCTATAGGATGCAATCATTCTTAGCAAACCATATTTCCTCTGGGGTGGGGGAATCTAGGAAAATCCCAATTAAATTTTTAAAATGGTATTTTATTTGTGAGATTGTTTATTTGAAAGAGATACAGAGAGAAAACGAAGAGAGAAATCTTCCATCTGTGGGTTCATTCCCCAGATGGCTGCAAGAGCCAGGGCTGAGCTAGGCCAAAGTGAGGAATGAGGAGTTTCATCCAGGCCTCCCACATGCATGGCAGGGACCCAAGAACCTGGGCCATTTTCTGCTGCTTTTCCCAGGCCGCTAAGAGTGAGCTGTATCAGAAGTGGAGCACGGGAACCAGCAGCCACATGGGATGCTGGCATCATAGGTGGCAGCTTTACCCACTACCCCACAACGTTGGCCCAAATAATATTTTTAAGGTTTCAGAGGAATGTGGAAGCAAGGAGGATCAGATAAACGAAAACTTTTAGGCATGGAAAGCAATTGTGACAGGAGCTGAATATGTACAGTCCTGTTTTCTTGGAGCTTGCTGATGCTGGATGTGCTCTGTGGTTGAGGCCTGGCCCGGTAAAGAATCTCTGCTGAGAGAAAGGGAAACCACCAATCCTCTTAGTTGTTACACAAAACCAGATTCATAAAGCAGACCATTTGGGGCCTTCAATTTGGATCAGCTTCCCCCAATTCACATTTGCAGAACTTGAAGCCTTTGTGAGATGCTGATAAGCAAGACAAATTTCTAAAAAGTGAAGTTTGTGAAAATCATGTTATATTTGGGACACAAGACATAGTAAAGGAAGGTTTTTCCCAAGCACATATACTGTCTTCCCATTAAAATGCCTTTCTGATTTTTGAATTTGCTTATAGCAAGAGGCTGGAAAGCTAGGCTATGATAGATTTATTCTAGGAATGTAAGCATTGTTGAACATATGGAATTCAATAAACATAACCTAGCACATCAGCAGAATTAAGGTTAAGAAAATTATATGATTATTTCAATAAACAGGAAAAGCACTTGATGAAATTCAACATTCCTTCATGATAAAAAAAAAAAAAAAACACAAAGCAGGTATAGAAGGAATGTACCTCAACAAAATAAAGTCTTTATGTTTCAGAACTCACAGTAAGCACCATACTTAATGGGGAAAAGGTGAAAGCATTTCCTCTAACAAGGTAACAAGACAAAGAAATCCAGCCGCACCACACTTATCAACTTCATTCTAGAAGTCTCAACCTGTGCAATTAATAAAGAGAAAGAAGCAAATCAAACAGGATAAATTCAAATCATCCTTGCTTGCAGATGAAGTCCTCCCATATACAGAGATTCCACCCAAAGCCTGTTGGAATTCATAAATGAATTCAGTAAGGTTACAGGATACAAAATCAACATTCAAAAATCAGAAGCATTTTACTACACCAAGCAAACTTACAGTGAAAGTCCAGAAATCAATCCCATTTACAATGGCCATGAAAAGTTTATCTAGGAAGAAATATACCAAGAAAATGAATAATCTCTATGGGCAAAGAAAGAAATTGAAGGGGACACACATAAAAATAGAACGTTATCCTATGATCATGGATTGGAAGAGCTAATAGATTAAAATGTGCATACTACATTGTATGATATGTTCAATGCAATCCTCATCAAAATACCAACAATAAGGCAGGCATTTGGGATGCCTGCATCCCCTATCAGTGCCTGGAGTTGAATTTTGCCTCTGCTTCCAATTCAGCTTCCTGCTAATGCCTCTGATGTTCAAAGTACTTGGGTCCTGTCACCCACATGGGAGACCCAGATGGAATACAAGACTCCTTGCTTTTATATGGCCCAGCCCTGGCTCTCGTGGGCATTTCTGCCACATGGAAGATCTTTCTCTGTGTGTATCTTTCTTTCCCTCTGCCACTCAAATAAATAAATCTGAATTTTGTTAACTGCAACAAAATAAATTTGTCTTTTCATTCCATTACTGTCAACTTTCTGAAGTTCTCTTGTATTACAAAACAATATTCTAATTGCTTGTATGTTCATAGCCATGAGCCAGACTCAAGAAAATCTTGTTCTGCAATCTTTAGAAGCCAGGGAATTTTTTACTAATGTTAAAGTGATTTTTTAAATGCTCATTTACACATACATATGTAATAGTCTACTTTGCATTGCTATAAAAATGCTTGAGATTTGGGTATTTTACATATGAAAAAAAGTTTTTTATTAGCTTATGATTCTGGTGTCTAAAGGTCCATACAACTTGGCATTGGGACCTGGCTGTGGCAGGCCAGCTGTATCACAACATGTGTGGATAAGCAGGGATGAGTGGAAGAAGCACACATGTGAGAAGGAAAGCAAGATATCAAGCTAAGAAAGCCCAGTCTGCTTTACAATAACACACTCTTGTGAGTACAAGACCATTCCCATGAGAGCTAGAGCTTCCTCCAGACAGCACTTATCCCCTCTGGTATCTGGTCAGAAGGGGTCCATCCACTTGAGGTGTCACTGAATAGTCAAACTCAGGTAGCACTTGCTCAATGGAAAGCTTAACTTGCTTGTGACAACAAAGGCGACAGTGGGGAGGTGCAGTTTATCACATTTTTAGAACAAGGATTGCAGGATAATCCAGGATGTAGAAAAGAGTGAGCAGTCAGGTTCTCCCTTCATACACTGCATGTTTAAAGTTGATTGTACTGGATTCTTGCAGCTTTTCTTGGCTGGCTGGTGTTCTGACTCCTGCTGGGTGCAATGTTGCAAAACAAGCATTCCTGAAACATCCTCTAAAAAACAAGCTCAAGGGAGTAAACTCCGAGATTCTCTGCTCTGTTCCTAGGCCACCTTCTTGCCTAAATCCTACACTCTCCTTAGACTTCCAAGAGTGGTGCCCCGTGACCTAATTACTTTCCATGAGGTTCCTCCTCTTGAAGATTCCACTGATGGGGACTCCAGGAGTTCCTGGAAAGGAAAGAAAAGATATGAGAAACAAAAAATATATATGACATAATTCACCAGGAGCCCTGAGGAGGGGGACATGGGAGATGGGAGAAATATATGCAATATAATCTTCAGATGTTGCTGAGTCTGCTTCATGGACCTGATTGAGCACTCTGCAAACTTCTTTGCAAAACAGTGCAATCTAATGTCAGTCACCTGGTTAGCTCATGTAGAACACATCATTAGCATATGCTTCAACCAATCAAGGAGAACTTCCAGCTTTAGAACTATGTAAGAGTCTGAGTCAGACAGTCATGAGGGGCAGCTCTGGGCAGGCAGCCCTCCAGAGCAACCAGCCTTGTGGGTCAGGCCTCCTGGGTGCTGGAGAGCTTTGTTCACTACTACCTTGTCCATGTGCCTCATTATTCATGGTCACATGACAAAGAATCCAGCAGAGCAGAGAAACAGCACAGAAGATAGCAACACTTCATGAACCTGGCAGAGAAGAGAGCAGTGACAGAAGAGTTGCACTGCTTCTGAACTCACGTAACAACACTACCTCTCAGTATCTGTACGATGGGAACCAGGCTTCGAACTCGTGAACCTCTGGAGGAGAAGCCACTTCCACACCACAGCAACATGCACACACAGGGGTGCTTTAAGTCTGGCTACCTAAAGAGACACAGTTCTGTTTTCTGAGAATCTTACTGATGGAGAACAGCTTCTTTAACCTGTGAATTCTCGATGGAGCTGCTTGTGAGACTGTAAATTGTACTCTGCATAGCCCAGAGGGTGTCTTTCAAACTGTAGTCCATATCAGTGGCCCCCACTGGGGTTACACAGGATGAAACCAGCCAGACCTAATGGGGTTATAACATAAATGTGAAAATCAGATGTTTACCTCCTTAAATAGTACTGCTAACCTTTCTTAAATATAAGATGACATGAAGCAGCCCATCAAACTAAGCCCCTGCCACACACACACACACACACACACACATACAAACATGAAGGAAATTATTAGCTGGCAGTTTTTGAAGTCACTTTTATCCAATACAGTTCTCATTGCCCTGAGTTTCTTAATCTAATGCTGGAATGTACTCATTGAATCATATTTTAAACCCGTGTTCTCTGCAAATCTATATGCGCCTCAAAGTCTAAGCACATTAGAACTAGATAAAGGAGGCACTGTCAGGTTCAATCTAATCAAGCTTACCTCTTCAACAATAGTTCAAAGATTTTATTCACAAAATTCATACAGGAATGTTAGCATATGCACTCAGATAAAATGATTACAATTCTGATGATGGTGCACAATCTTATTGCTATTAAACCCTTTGTATGGCTTTCCTATATTCAAGGAGAGTTTCTCATGGGAAGTATGCTTAAAGGAATATATACCAGGCTTTGTGCTTGTTTAAAAATCAACAAGTAGGGGCTGGAACTGTGGTGTAGTATGCTAAGCCTCAGCCTGCAGTGCCAGTGCCCCAAATGGGCACTGGTTTGTGTCCCGGCTGCTCCTCTTCAGATCAAGCTCTTTGCTATTGCCTGGGAAAGCAGTAGAAGATGGCCTAAGGGTTTGGGCCTCTGCACCTGGTGGAAGACCCGTAAGAAGATCCTGGCTTTGGATCAGCTCACCTCTGGCTATTTTGACCATCTGGGGAGTGACCCAGCACATGTAAGACCTTTATCTCTGCCTCTCCCTCTCACTGTCTGTAACTCTACCTCCCAAATAAATAAATAAAATCTTTTTAAAAAGAGAGATATATAGATAGATCTATCTACTGGTTCATACCCCCAAATGGCCACTACAACCAGAGCTGGCCCAGGCTTCAGCCAGGAGCCAGGAACTCCATCTGGATATCCCATGTGGGTGGCAGGTACCCAACCGCTTGAGTCTTCTGCTGCTTCCTTACAGGCATATTAGCAGAGAGCTGGATCAGAAGTGGAGTATTCAAGATGCTGGCATCACAAACAATGGCTTCACCCACTCTTCCACAACTCCAGTCCCCTTTCTTTTTTTAAAAAATAAACTCTTGGGGCTGGTGCTGTGACATAGTGGGCTAAGCCTTCACCTGCAGCACTGGCATTCCATATGGGTGCCAGTTCAATCCCAGCTGCTCCACTTTGGATCCAGCCCTCTGCTGTGGCCTGGTAAAGCAGTGGAAGATGACCCCCTGCAACAAGCATGGAAGTCCTGGAGGAAGCTTCTGCCTCCTGGTTTCAAATTGGCTCAGCTCCGGCCATTGTGGCTATTTGGAGAGTAAACCAGTGGATGGAAAACCTTTCTCTCTGTCTCCCCCTCTCTCTTTGTAACTTTGCCTCTCAAATAAATAAATAAATCCTTAAAAATTTAAAAAATAAAAATAAACTTTAAATTTCATGGTAGCTTGAAATTTATAAAACAAAAACTGCAAAGTAGTACCAGCAGTTCCCATACACCCTATACCAACTTCTATTATTAATATTTTATATTAGCATGATTTGTCACAATTAATAAAACACATTCAGCTTCCATTAATATTAACATCTCATATTAGTATATTTGCCACAGTTAATGAACCACACAAAGTGTCCTCTGTTTCTGTCTCCAAATTCCCTCTATCTACCCATCCCTCCCAGCCTCTAGTAATTAACACTGTGTTCGTGTTGAGGTTTATTTGTTTGTTTTTCTCCCACATATGAGGGAGAACATGTGGTATTTGTCCTTGTGTCTGGCTTATTTCACTTAATATGATGTCCTCCATTTCCATCCATTTAGCAGCAAATGACAGGATTTCATTGTCTTATGGATGAATATATCCATTGGATATATATACATTTTCTGTTCTAATTCTTCTGAGATGGACACCTTGGATGTTTCAATATTTTGGCCCTTGTGAATAGTGCTGCAATAAATATGGTGAAATAGCTTTCTCTTTGACACAATAATTACCCATCTTTAGGATATATGCCCAGTAGCGGAATCTCTGGATAATATAGCAGCTCTATTTCTAGCTTATTAAGGAATCCCCATACTATTTTCCATTAGCTGTACTAATTTATATGCCCACCAACAATGTATTAGAGTTCTCCTTTCTCCATATCATTGTCAGCATGTGCTTCTGTCTGTCCTTTTAATAATAGCCATTTTAACAAGGTCATGTCATATCTGACTGTGGTTTAGATTTGCATGTACCTGGCAGCTACTGATACTGAACATTTTTTCCACACATCTGTTGGCCATTTATTTTTCTTCTTTTGAGAACCATCTATTCAGATCCTACGTGGGGAGCCTGTACCCAGTGACTCCTGTTGTAGATTTAACAATTGGCACTCTCATTTATGGCGTCAGCAATCACCCGAGGCTCTTGCTATGAGCTGTCTAGGCTATGGAAGCCCCTTGAGTTCACCAACTCTGAACTTGTTTAGTCAAGGCCGTATCACAGTGGAGGTTCCTTCCTCCCTTCAGAGAAAGGCGCCTGTCTCTCCCCTTCTTCGTGGAGGAACGACACAGGACCCTGCGCTGTTCTTTTGTCTGCTCGGCCCTTCCCGGGTTTGCTGCTGGTCCTTCCCGGGTTGGCTGCCGACCCCTCCACCTCTGTGGAGGGGCGGTTCCCCCTGCCACTTTCCCCACTTCCGCGGGGGAGCGGCACACCGCCGGCCGGCTCTCTCGGGGGCTGCTCAGATGTTCCTCCAGGTGTTCCTGGTGCATGTTGTCTCTCTCCTCCTTTATAGTCCTCTTCCACCAATCCCAACTCTGCTACCCACACGCCGAGCACGCTGCTCTCCTCCAATCAGGAACAGCTCCTGCAGTTTATTGGTTGAACTGGAGGCAGCTGTGTAGAAGCTGTTTACTCCTCTCCCAGCGCCATATTGTGGGAGAGCAGATGCATAGAATAAGTCTTAATTCCAGTAACTTAGTCTAGTCCAAGTTGCTCCCCACTGGCGCCTCCCTCCTTGAAGACCTGTTCCTTCTGCTGGGGTCTTGTTCACCAGGATCTTTCATTTAGATTGTTTTTGCCACTGTGTCGTGGCTTTCCATGCCTGTGAGACTCTCATGGGCCTTTTAGCCAGATCCAAATGCCCTAAGGGTTGATTCTGAGGCTGGAGTCCTTTGCCTATTTCTTAAAGCGATTGATTGTTTATTATTGTTTAGGTTTTTTGAGTTGCTAATATATTCTGGATATTAATCCTCTGTTGGATAACTAGCTTACAAATGTTTTATCCAGTTCTGTCAGATATCTCTTCAAACCAGTGATGTTTTCCATGCTGTGAAGAAGCTTCTGAGTTTGATATAATCTCATTTGTTTGTGATTTAGCTATCAAATCATTGCCAATCCCAATGACTTGAAAGTGTTTCCCCTGTGTTCTAGCAATTTCAGTTTTAGGTCTTACATTTGGGTCATTGATCAATCTTGAGTTGACCTTTTTTCATATAGTGAGAAATAGGGACAGATTTTTTTTTCTATATGTGCATGTTCAGTTTTGCCTACACCATTTATTGAAAAGATTTATCCTTACCCCAATGTATGTTCTTGGTACCTTTGTCAAAAATCAGTTGGTTGTATTATGTGGATTAATTTATGGGCTCTCTATTGTGTTCCATTGATCTATGTGTCAGTTTTTATGTCTGTGTCATGCTGTTTTAATTACTATATCTTTGTAGCATGCTTTGAATTCAGGTATTATGAAGTCTTCATCTTGAATTTTATTTCCTTCAGGATAGCATCAGGAGGAGATGCCATCATCTTCAAGAGAAATAAGACGAAATGGCAGCCATGATATTGCCTGAAGGAGAACCTTGTGGACCACACAGACTTTGAGCCCCATTTGGAGTGCTAGTTGGGGGCAGGGTGTCCACCTTAATCCATGAAGCAAGAGCAAATTACTCACTTCACACCCACCCCTCCCCACTAAGGCTGCTGATGAAGCAGGGAGGAAGCACCATTTTAAAAGACGAGTACAAGCCGCCACATCTCACATGCATGTGATTAGGAGATTTAATCTAAAGCATGAATCCTCAGTCCCCACTGACTTTGAGTCTGGCCTGTAGGGTTGGCATGGGGCAGCATGCCCACTTAAGTCTGTGCAGTGCTCCTCTCTCCTCTGTATCACTGGTACCTGTACTCAAACTGCCAAAGCAGAACACGGACGGGCAGCTGGATCTGGGAACATTCTCTCTCTCTCTGTGGATGGAGCAGTCTCTAGGGGCTGAGAGTGGATCCCCTACACCCTGTGACTGTGGGAGACCTGTATTCTATGACTGTGGGAAGTTTGTGATTGCACAATTGGGTGTGGAGTATAGCCAGGTCTCTCAGCAATCATTGTGTCTGGCTTCAGGGGCTCTGAGTTCTCTAAGTCCCTGGGGTGGATCATTGCAAAAGGTTCAGTGCTCACACTGAGGACCATACAGAACCTCTGTGTGGTTCTTGCAAAAGTATGGGTGGGGTGTGTAGCCAATGTGGGCATGCCTTGGTCATTGATCACTTTGGCAAAAGGAGATGAGGAAGGGATCACACCAACTGAAGTGATACCCTCTCCTCTGCTGACAATAGAGGAGACCTACCATGCCTAACGTGGATGTCACCCTGGACTCTTGCATCACCCCAAGCACTGAACAGAGCTCTCTGGTCCCATATGAAACAACCTCTGAATATCCACCAAAGGAGTAGACACTCTACTAAGTCACAGAAGCACATTACAAAAATAAAAGGGGGCCGGCGCCACAGCTCACTAGGCTAATCCTCCGCCTTGCGGCGCCGGCACACCGGGTTCTAGTCCCGGTCAGGGCACTGGATTCTGTCCCGGTTGCCCCTCTTCCAAGCCAGCTCTCTGCTGTGGCCAGGGAGTGCAGTGGAGGATGGCCCAAGTCCTTGGGCCCTGCACCCTATGGGAGACGAGGATAAGTACCTGACTCCTGCCATCGGATCAGCGCGGTGCGCTGGCCACAGCACACCGGCTGCGGCGGCCATTGGAGGGTGAACCAATGGAGAGAGAAGACCTTTCTCTCTCTCTCTCTCTCTCACTGTCCACTCTGCCTGTCAAATAAAATAAAATAAAATAAAATAAAATAAATAAAATTAAAGGTATAAGAGGAGAAAACCAAAAAGTGGTTCCTCAAATACCTAAAAATAGATGTAGAAGCACAAGAAACAGGAGTCCCAAAAAAGGAACAGAACACTTCAATATTAGAATTTGAAGACAAAGAGAGTGATCAATGCCTGAAAAGGAATTCAGGAGAATGATCATAAGATTACACAAACTGGTACAGAAACAGATGGAGAGACCAATGGAACAGAATAGAAACACCAGAAATCAATCCAAACATCTACAACAAACTTATATTTTATCAAGGAGCTAAAAACAATTTCTGAGCAAGGACAATCTATACAAAAAATAGTGCTGGTAAAACTGGATTTCCACGTGCAGAAGCATGAAGCAAGACCCCTACCTAACACCTTACACAAAAATCCCCTCAACATGGATTAAAGATCTAAATCTACAACCTGATACCATCAAATTATTAGAGAACAATGGAGAAACCCTGCAAGATATAGGCACAGGCAAAGACTTCTTGGAAAAGACCCCAGAGGCACAGGCAGTCAAAGCCAAAATTAACATTTGGGATTGCATCAAATTGAGAAGTTTCTGTACTGCAAAAGAAACAGTCAGGAAAGTGAAAAGGTGATGAAAAAAATGGGAAAAATATTTTCAAATTATGCAACCAATAAAGGATTAATAACCAGAATCTAAAAAGAGATCAAGAAACTCCATAACAACAAAACAATCCACTTAAGAGATAGGCCAAGGACCTAAATAGACATTTTTCAAAAGAGGAAATCCAAATGGCCAACAGACATATGAAAAAATGTTCAGGATCACTAGCCATCAGGGAAATGCAAATTAAAACCACAATGAGGTTTCACCTCACCCTAGTTGGAATGGCTCACATACAGAAATCTACCAACAACAGATGCTATGAGGATGTGGGGGAAAAGGATGCACACTAATCCACTGTTGGTGGGAATGCAAACTGGTCAAGCCACTATGGAAGTCAGTTTGGAGATTCTTCAGAAACCTGAATATAGCCCTACCACATGACCTAGCCATCCCACTCCTTGGAATTTACCCAAAGGAAATTAAATTGGAAAATAAAAGAGCTGTCTGCACCTCAATGTTTATTGCAGTTCAATACACAATAGCTAAGACATGGAATCAACCTAAATGCCCATCAGCAGAAGACTGGATAAAGAAATTATGGGATATGTACTCTATAGAATACTATACAGCGTAAAAAAAAATCTGGTAATTTGCAACAAAACGGAAGAAAATGGAACACATCATGCTGAGTGAAATAAGCCAGTCCCCCCTAAGGGACAAATATCATATGTTCTCCCTGATCTGTGACAACTAACTGAGCACCAAAAAAGAAACCTGTTGAAGTGAAATGGACACTATGAGAAACAGTGACTTGACTTGTACTGTCGAGGAACAACTTACTATTTTATTTCTTTTAGTATTTTTTTGTCCTCCTTAATATAATTGGTTGAACTCTGTAATTAACACACAATTATGCTTAGGTGTTTAAATTTAACTGAAAAGTGATCACTGTTAAAAATAAGAGTGGGAATAAGAGAGGGAGGAGACGTACAGTTCAGCACATGCTCACTTGGACTTACCCCTAATGGTAGAGCTAGAAACGTGCCATGGGACTCCAAATCTCATTAAGGTGGCATGTACCAATGCCATCTTACTAGTTAAAGTGGTCAGTTTAAGTTCATAATTGATCATAATGATAGGATTAGTGTCAGAGATCACATAAACAAGACTAATGTCTGTGAATACTAACTGATAGAATTAAAAAAAGAGAGAATGATCCAACATGGGAAGCAGGATACACAGTAGACTCATAGAATTCCAGATGTCCTAAACAGCACTCTGGCCTCAGAATCTGCCCTTAAGGCATCCAGATCTGGCTAAAAAGCCCATGAGAGTTCGGGCATGGAAAGCAAAGACACTCTGGCAAAAAAAGACCTAAATGAAAGATCTCTGTGAGTGAGATTCCAGCAGAAAGAACAGCCATCAAAGATAGAGGTACCTTTCTCTGAAGGGAGGAGAGAACTTCCAGTTTGATTATGGCTTTTCTAAATAAGGTCGGAATTTGTGAACTCAAGAGGTTTCCATAGCCTTGGCAGCTCATTACAAGAGCCTCAGGTGATTACTGACATCATAAATTGTGTCAATTGTTAAATCAACAACAGGATTCACGGTGCACCTACTCCCCATGTAGGATCTCTGTCTTTAATGTGTTGCACTATGTGAATTAATGGTAAAACTGCTACTAAAACAGTACTTTATACTTTGTGTTTCTGTGTGGGTGCAATCTGTTGAAATCTTAGTATATACCAAGTTGATCTTCTGTATATAAATATAATTGAAAATGAATGTTGATGACCAGTGGGGTGGGAGAGGGAATGGTTGAGGGTGAGAGGAAGGTTATGGGGGAAAAAGCCACTATAATCTGAAACTTGTACTTTTGAAATTTATATTTATTAAATTAAAGTTTAAAAAAAAGAATTCAGTGGTAAAGCCATCACGTCCTAGAGTATTTCTTGACGCAAGATTTTTTTTAATTTTTTTTAACTTTTATTTAATAAATATAAATTTCCAAAGTACATCTTTTGGATTACAATGGCTTTTTCCCCCATAACCTCCCTCCCACCCGCAACCATCCCATCTCCTGCTCCCTCTCCCATTCCATTCACATCAAGATTCATTTTCAATTTTCTTTATACAAAAGATCAATTTAGTATATACTAAGTAAAGATTTCAACAGTTTGTACCCACACAGAAACACAAAGTGTAAAGTACTGTTTGAGTGCTGGTTATACTGTTAATTCACATAGTACAACACATTAAGGACAGAGATCCTACATGGGGAGTAAGTGCACCGTGACTCCTGTTGTTGATTTAACAATTGACACTGTTGTTTATGGCGTCAGTAATCACCCTAGGCTTTTGTCGAGTTGCCAAGGCTATGTAAGCCTTTTGAGTTCCCCAACTCTGATCTTATTTAGACAAGGTCATAGTCAAAGTGGAAGTTCTCTCCTCCCTTCAGAGAGGTACCTCCTTCTTTGATGGCCCGTTCTTGATGGAAGACTTTTAATTACTGCTTCAATCTCATTGTTTGTTATGGGTCTCTTTTGATTGCTGTATCTTCTTAATTTAATCTTGATAGCCCCTCACTTTCATACTATGTGTATCTTTATTTGTGAAGTGATGATTGAGACTAGTTGACATGGCAGATCAGAGCCAGCAGTTCAGCTTTTCCACAAAATTGAGGAAGAACTACAGATGTCCTCCTCCTGACCAACCTAGCACTGATTTGTTATAGAGAAGCTGTTGAACCAGACTGCTCATCATTAAAATAGACACAACCATTTCACATGAGACACAAAGGGGAAAAAGATGGCTCAATTTTGTTGGAGGATATCCATTCATGCCAACCCAAACAGAAAAGTAAAGCAGGTGGGAACGTTAAAAATATACTCTCTGAAGTATTCATTCCCTGAGGACTTTAGGACACAATACCAAATCAGAATATTTTAAAGAATGGATACTGTGAATCTAAGCCAACTCATCAAAAACATCAAAGTTGTGCTCAGCAAGGAGTCAATTATCTCTCTCCTTCCACCCATCACCAGAGGATAATTTAGTTTCCACTGATTGATCCCCAGGAATTTAATTTTGGATGAGGCTACACAGAAACTGTGGAAGTTGTCAGATATAACATTGTCCATGTGTATTATGAGACCAAAATTTTGCAACCTGGAATTCACACAACTGTAGAAGGAGTTGTGGTAGGAACTTTATTATTTTCAGACTTTGGCTCTAAGTTTGAGAAAGTGTTTCTACCATAGATAGCTTTACCAACATACAGTATAGATGGTATGATAGTATGATGATATGACATTTATATCTAGTTCAAAATCTTAAATGTTCAGATCCACTAACTATCATTTATCCTTTGTGGCTCATTTGTTTGAGGCTTAGAAGTTGTTAATCATGTTACTTTATTGTCAGAACATGTGATTGCACTTTGAATTTCTTACCTAAGAGATTTCACTTCAGTCCTGGAGACTAAGCATGGGACTCACAGAGAAGCACAGCTTCAAAGGAGTCAGGAGGAACTCTTAGGGACTAGTGAGAGGAAATGACAGAGGAGTTGACCACGTTCCTGTGAAGTGGAAAAGAATACTTGTATGTGGTACTTCTGTGCTTATCTGTCGGGGCTGAAGGGTCCCTTTCTCATCTGAGTGTATGACACCCTTCTTCCTGAAGACACTCAGTATCATATTTTATATGATGTCTTATTTCTGACATAATAACTGTGCATATTTATTTATAGGCTGTCATGTAATATTTATATATGTATATACATATATATGCATATATAAATACACTATCACATGCATATCATATCCAAATTGGGCAAAGATATGTTTTTTAAAAATATTTGTTTATTTCTTTCTTTCTTTATTTGAAAAGCAAAATGACAGAGAGATAGAGAGAGAAAGATCTTCTGTTTACTTGTTCACTCCCAAAATGGCCATAGGCACCAGGGCTGGGCCAGGCATAAGACAGGAGCTTAGAACTTCATCAGGGTCTCCCACATGGGTGCAGGGACCCAAGCACTTGAGTCATCTTTCACTATTTCTTAGGCGCATTAGCAAGCAACTGGATTGGAAGTGGAGAAACTGGGAGATGAACCAGTGCTCACTTGCTAGCCTCGCAAGTGCCAGCTGAACCAGCTGCACCACAACACCTGGCAAATATATCTATTTCCTCAAATATTTATCATTTTTTGTAGTGAAAACATTTAAAATCTTTCTTCTAGCTTTTAAATAAAAGTATGTAGTGCATATCATCATCTATAGTCACCCTACTGCACAACAGAACACTAGAACTTCTTATTCCTTTCTCACAGTAACTCAGTACACATTAGATAATCTTTACAGTAATGTATTTTCATAATGGAAGACAAATGACTTTAACATGAAGGCTTCTGACTTCCTATGATATCCTGAAGGTAAGACTAAGAAAACATGGTGTCAGGCAGCACTAAGTTGCCCAGAAAAAGCAAACATATTCCCTTTTAGCATACTTGCATGGTCTCTGACATTTTGTCATAGATATCACATTAGCAGGAGATCAGAGACAAGAAATGAAAGAGCCTGAAACAAGACAGAGTAGGTAAGCTAGACCAGCTATCTCACCTTCTCTCAATATGAAGGCTTTTCTAGGGTAGGAATTGTGTACTAAAAATGTGTATCCCTGGGAAAATTAGAATGAGCGGGCCATGTAGGTAACTGAAGTGTAAGGAAACATGGAGTTCTATTCTTTACATGAGCTGTCTTCCCCCTTGCAAAAATTTACTCAGGTGAGGAGAAGGCCTCCTCAGAGAACTACTTGTAGATCATTATCTAGAAACATCCACTTGGAGCACATTTTTCAAGCCTCAGACAAATGCAGGGCAAAGACTGGCTGGAAACTTAAAGTATATTTTTATTTTCCAGGTTCTGGTCCTGAGTGTGTTTACCTATTGAAGAAAGCAAGGGGCAGAGGTGAATGAACATGTAGGAACAGAGGATATACACAAATCCCTTGATACCAGGACCCTGCATTCAGCCAGGCAAATCCTATCTACACATCTCAGCCCAAGCCAACTCAATGTTTTCTTACTACCAATGTCCCAGAATGCCTTTCTCTTTCTATCACAACCCCAAAAAAGAAATGCTATCTATCCAAAGATCTTTTGAAATTCTACTTCAGAAAAGGCACCCTGACCACTTCTCTCCTTTAAGTTCCCACAGGGCTAATTTTCCTTTGGTGTTTGTCTACAGGTTGTAACAACAGTTGTGTCTACATATTACTTCAGTGACTTATCCCCTCAACTGTATTGTGAAGGATGGATGGAATCAGAATTATTTATTTACTTTTTTAGAAAAATTTCCTCTGATATATTGCACGGTGATTTGCCCAAGATAGTTTGCTGACTGTCTAATACTCTTTTGTTTGGTAGAAATATAAGGTGAGCCATATTTGACATTTAAAAATTTTTAACACAGGCTGGTATTGTGGCGCCTCAGGTAAAGCTGCTGCTTTCATGGCCAGAATCCCACTGCTGAGTGGCAGTGTGAGCCCTGACTATTCTACTTCACATCAAGCAGGAGAGAATGGTCCAAGCACTTGGGCCCCTGCCACTCATGCGGGAGACCTAGATGGAGTTCTGGGCTCAGGCAAGAGCTGAAACAAAGGGCCATTAAGTCCTTTTGGGAGGTGAAACAGCAGATAGAAGATCTCTCTCTCCCTATGCCCTCATCTCTATCACATTGCCTTTCAAATAAATAAATAAAATGCTAAAAAAAAAAAAACCTTCCCTAACTGTCCAATTGAAAAAATAGAAAACGGAAGCAGATGAAAGAAATTCTAATCATATCATACTAATTATTAGCCCAATATATTGAACATTATGTCAACATGTAATTAATGTGAGAAAATGATAAACAAGATATTTCATGTGATTTTGATTGTACTAAGTCTTTGTGCTATGTGTGTATTTCATGCTTCAGCCAATCTCAGTTTTGATGAGCCACATCTCAAGTTCTTAAGAGGCCCAGGTGGCTAGTGACTACCATATTGGCTGGCACAGGTCCAACTGTAGAGAAAAAGTAATAGACACTTGATGGAGATTTACGAGACTGAAGGGGTTTAGTTCGCAATCAGTTAAAAGAAACTGTAAGTTTGAGAAGGCTGAACTAAGTTGCCTTAACATAATGAAGGTAAGGGAGGCAAATCCATACAGACACCTATCTTTAAAAAAACAGATTCATTTATTATTTATTGGAAAAGGGGAGAGAGAGAGAGAGAGAGAGAGAGAGAGAGAGAGAGAGAGAGAATCTCCTTCTGCTAGTTCACTCCTTAAATGCTCACAACACCTGGGGCTGAGCAAGGCTAAAGCCAGGAGCCAGGAACTCAGTCAGGAGCTCCCACACAGGTGCAGGGTCCCAAGGACTTGGGCCATCTTCTGCTTCTTTCTCAAAAACATTTGTAAGGAACTGATTCAGAAGCTGGGAACTGAACTTGCTCCCATATGGGATGCAAGCATTGCAGGCAGCAGCTTTACAGGTTGCACCACAAAGCCACCTGAGAGCCTTTCAAGACAAAGGGAAGGAACAGGATTTTGTGATTGAGGGAACATAAACTAAAAAGGAGAGAAAGTCATAAACAATAACTTTAAGGTGTGAAGTCTAAAGTACCAGGAGAATTAAGAAAAAAAAAAAAACAGAAGACAGATACTAATACAAGAAAGAGAATGAGTTGGTTTTCAGTCATGGACATTTGGGTAAGTTTATCTCACCAGAGACACAATGTGGAGCAATTGTGAAAGAGCAGGCCTGGCATAGTAGCTTTTGGGACTGAGGCCATCAGGTGGGTTGAGCCTTCGGAGTAGATGACAACTGAGTGTGTGAAGGTGGATGCAGCTATGAATGATTCAAGGAGTTACATAGCTATAGTCAGAAAGTAGGACAGAAAGTTATGAGGGGAGTAAGGGGGAAATGAAAAGATCGTGGAATCCAAGTGGGAAGACAGCTCCAAAACAAGAAAGGAATAGAAGCAGAAGAGAATTTGAGCCGGATGAGAGCTCTGAAGAAGCCACTGGACCTGGTTAGATGGTGATCCCTTGAGCAATCAGGACCTTGTCAAGGATGGAAAAAAATGAGTACAGACACTAGCTGAGATCTCTTCTAAACCCCACTTCTCTGTCCTGAGAGCAATAAAGGCTGAATAAAGGTGTTTGGATTGAGAAAGCTTACTTTTTCCAGCAGATACAGTCCCAGCAGGAGTCCTGGCAGAAGGAAACAGAACACCAGTTGGTGGGTGGAACTCTGGGTGATTCTTGAGTAATGGCCAATGTAAAGGAAACCCAGGAAGAAGCCAGTGACAGGATGCAGGGGAAAATTTAGAGAGAGCAGCGAGAGATGGAAAACCTTGCAAAGATAACTCATCACGACAAGGACTTGCATTTTTTCAGTATTTTGTTACTTACATTAATAGATGTGCAGACGTGGAACACATCCAGTGGAAAGCAGCCTTGATGTTTTCACACATTTTTGAAAGGGGAGTGGGAAACATCAGTGACTTGAACTCTGGTCCAATCCTTTTTCTATCTCAATTAGAGCAGGAGCATGAGGGTCCAATCTCCAACCATTGGGAAACAGAACTGGAGGGTTTAGTTTGTCTTCACTGAAATAGCTTGAGGAAAATAAGGTCAAAGAACTTACAAGAAAGAGTCCATTTATTCAGTCTTGATAGATAAAACACACTCCTTATTCATGAACACGGGATGTACTTTGGGTTGCATTTGGCAAATGTGGGAGGACAAATATGGAATTTATTCAGCTATGAAAGTCCCTTGAAATCCCCTACAATTTCATAGTCTTAGGAGTTGTTATATGCACACATACTCCTGACTTCTTTGGAAGATGACAACCTAGGTTACTCCATCTGCTGAAAATGACTAAGTTGGATTTTCCATTCCACTTGTAAGTAGGAAGATTGACAGATACACATGAAAGTTTTAACCTATTTTAAATATCATGTTTCCTTATTTTTATTTTATTTTGTTCATTTTATTTGAGAGGCAGAGAGACACAGAGAAAGACAACTCTCATCTACTCATTCACTCTCTAAATATCTTCAACTCCCAGGTCAAGCCTGAGGGCAGAGTCAGGAGCTGGTAGCTCAATCCAGGTATCCCACATAGTAGGCAGGAACTCAGTTACTTCAGCCATCTCAATTACTTTTCAACTTCTGTAGGAAGCTGGAATCAGGAACTGGAGTTTGAGTCTAACAGGCAGCTGGATGCGGAATGCAATCATATGCAACGTCTTCACAGCTAAGCCAAATGCCTGTCCCTAAATATTTTATTTCTAAAAATTATGTTCTTGTTTCTCTTGTTTCTTATTACCTGTCTTAAAGACGCGGACTAGGTCTGTGGCCATCCTATTTTTTCTATACCCAAACAATATTTAAAATTCAGAAATAACCAAAGACGTAGTGCAAGATTCAGGGCAATCAAATGGAATATATTAAGTCAAAGGCTAGTATGTATGGATATTCAGCCATTCTTAGATATTGGGGGATTTGTGGAGGGATGGCAGGAAGTTGCATAATGGTACTGAAGCACAATAGGAAAGAAGGAATATGTTCTAGCGTTCCCCAGCACTGTGCGATGACTACAGTTCACAAAAACCTACTATGTATCTTATGAGAAACTAGAAGAGAGGCACTTGAAAGTGCCAAACTGGAAGTAAATAACTGGAAATGCTCATCTCTGTGGTTTAATCAACACACATTGTGTGTATGACTTGTAAGGTCATTATACCTTATACATATCTATGATTATTTCACATTAATTGAAACATCCAAAATGGTTAGGAAATGTAGAAAAATGCTTACCAACCTTGTTAGAAAATCATTACAAAGCATTTTTTAAAAAACTAAAAGATAATTTTGAATGTTTGCACCATAGAAGAATTTTAAACTTGGGATCAAAGAAATATAAACCATGATTGGATATTACATAATGTATAGATGGATTGAAACTACATGATACTCCATAAAGATGTACAATTTTCATGTCTGTCAGAAAATTTAAAATAGGAATAATAACAATGTGTTTGGGCCGGCACCACGGCTCACTAGGCTAATCCTCCGCCTTGCGGCGCGGGCACCCTGGGTTCTAGTCCCGGTCAGGGCGCCGGATTCTGTCCTGGTTGCCCCTCTTCCAGGCCAGCTCTCTGCTGTGGCCAGGGAGTGCAGTGGAGGATGGCCCAAGTGCTTGGGCCCTGCACCCCATGGGAGACCAGGAGAAGTACCTGGCTCCTGCCATCGGATCAGCGCGGTGCGCCGGCTGTGGCAGCCATTGGAGGGTGAACACGGCAAAAGGAAGACCTTTCTCTCTGTCTCTCTCTCTCACTGTCCACTCTGCCTGTCAAAAAAATTTTTTAAAAAAATGGGTTTTTCAAAAGTTGTTAGAGGGAGTTAGCATGTGGCATAGAGGAGGACTGAGCTGCAGCTGCGACCCTAGCATCCTATATTCGAACATTGGTTCAAGTTCCATCCACTCTGCTTCCAATCCAGCTCCGTTTAATACAGCTAGAGGCAACAGATGATGGCTCAAGAGCTTGGGTCCTTGCAATTCATGTCGAAAACTCGGATGGAGTACCTGGCACCTGGCTTTAGCCTGGCCCAAACCTGGTTGCTGTGGTCATTTGGGAAATGATCCAGAATGGAAGGACTCTCTCTGTCTCTCTGCCTGTGTCTGTAGTTCTTACCTTTCAGATAAATAAATAGGAAAATGTTGAAAAAAAAAAAAGTTGTTAGAAGGGATTTTCTCATATTGGTGTAGAGGGAAAATTTTACAATTTTTACAATTCATATGTGGGATACAGTATGTTCTTGCCTCCAAAAGTACCAAAAACAGATGGCAGAATAGATGAATTAGAGAGTGAAATTCTGACTAAACTTGTTGTTTCTGTGCATTAAACATACTTGATTAACAAGAGTCATTGTGTTGCAATCTAATCACAGATTAAAAACAGATTTAGACACAGAACATTTATATAAAAATGGGAGTGGAAATAATGTTGAATTTAAAATCAGAAATCCCTTTTTCAATCACAGGAAAAATGTTATCAATTAACTGTAATTACTATGTGTTGTATTGTCAATACAAGTAATCCTTGCATTAATGCTTAGAATTTAGATGAAGTATCTTGATTCTTCGCATAGCCAAGAGATGGAGTGGGAATTTGGAGTCACTAGTGCACACACCTTATTTCTCTCATCCTTTCCATACAGAATTTGCCTTACACAGTGAAAATAGGTTTACATTGACCGAAATCTCTCTCGTTTGTGATATTCACTTCAACACATACTTCCCTTGTAACCAGCACTACTTAGATCGCCAGTTCTTGAGTAGGATCTGAAGGTGGCTACACCAGGAGCCTGAACAATCCAGGGTGATTCAGAGCATCTCACTGAGTGTGAGTGTGTGTGTGTGTGTGTGTGTGTGTGTGTGTGTTCTGCAGCAGCGTGAGTCTGGTACTTTGCCCAAGTTAGGACTCGCAAATAAACATGGAGAAGTTTACCATCACACTAAGCATACTATAACAGCCCTTTCCCGCAAACAAAAACAATAGACTCCTATTGTTCGATTCAGTGCCGGTGTTTCCCTTCATCCTGCATCAAAATTAACAGGGGTGCACGTGGTGACTTTAATCTTGTCAGAGATCCTTGAAGTACACAGTAGCATAGTATGAAAACCCTGGACTGTTTAACCACAGCGTCTGCTCTCGGAAAACGCACATGCCAAGATCTTACAAACCCACCCCGGCACCAAGTTTGGCCACCTCATTCCAAATTGGGAATATACTCTGCAGGCCTTATTGGGCGAAGCAGTAGCGTCCCCCAAGACGCCCAGGTGGGCTTCTGGTCCTCATTATCATCCTGCCCTGTTTTCTTAGTTCCAGATTCTTCGCAGAATGAAAAGTAAACGGGTGACAAAACCCCACTCAGAGAAAGCTCTGCCCAGAAGCGCAATGTCACTCTCTGGCGTCCTCCAAGGACAGCAAGGCTTTTCCCTCGCGCCAGGCCCCGCTCCCCAGGCCGGCGCCCCGGGCGCAGCGGCGGCCAGACACCGCCTACTCCGAGGATTGGCTCCCGGCCGGGCGGAAGGCGGCCAGTGAGCGGGGGTCGGCGAGCGCGGGGGCGGGCAGGGGGCGGTGCCGCTCGAGGCCCCGCCCAGGCGCGGCTCCGGCGCGGGGCGCCCACGTGCCCAGCCCGCCTTGTGCAGCGCGGCAGCCGGCGCTCCTCTCTCCGCGGACCAGCGACGCGGCGGCCGTCCTCCCGCGTCCCCGAGCCGCTCTGCCCGCAGTGCCCCCGCGGCGCGGCCCTAGCGCAGCCCCAGTAAGTTGGCAAGTCCGGGGCCGCAGGCGAGGGGCGGCCTGGGCACCTGGGGCCGGAGCGGGAAAGAGTGGGGTAGCGGCGGCGAGAGGGGCCGCAGGCCGCTTCCCGGGGCGGCTTTGACGGAGCGTCCGGGCGCTGTGGAATGGGCTGCAGCCACAGCCCCTCATCCACAGAGCTGCGCTTCGGGGCGCACCTCGTCTCGGCCGTTCCTCCCGAGGCTGGCCGTGCCCCCAAGCCTGGGGGCCCTGCTGTGGCCGCCAAGTCGCAGAGGCTGGGAGGGGGCGCCTGACAGGGCATATGCGGGAGGTTCTCCGCGTCGCTGTCGTTCCGGGGGGCCCTGGGCAGAGGTCTCCGGGAAGGCTGGCCTCCCCACCCTGCTCGCTGAGGGGTCCGGATCCCCCTCCCGCGCCTGTGATGTTCCTGCTTTAAATACGGAGCATGGCTTGGAGTGCTGGAAGACTTTTCACATCCAGCTGGGCACCTAGTAGGACAGGTAAAAAAGCGTGCTATTTGTATCGGGTGTTTTGGAGTAAGTGAGTGTCGTCATCTTGTCATCCCATTTCATGAAGCCTTCGGAACTGGAATTGACTTCCTTGAGGCTCAGGGACGCAGGCTAAGCCCATCAGTCAGATCCTCCGTTAGGCCAGAGAGCGCCCCACCTGTGTGACAGTCTGCCTAGCCAGTCTGTGGGCTCAGCTTTTCAGAAATTGAGCTTTAAAGTGAATTAAAAGAAATAAGGCTCAACAACAGCCACAAGGTCATAAATGGCTTTCGAAGTGGAAAGTGGAAGCAGTGCCTAGATTGCAGAAGGTAAAAAAAAAAAAAAAAAAAATCAGCCTGTTTAGGCTTTCAAATATTTACGTGAAACTGTCTAGAAAAGCCTTTAGGTGACTTTATTTCACACTGGTAAGAAGGTTTATCTAGATGTTTGTACAGAAACGCTAATCCTTTTAATGAGGGGATATTGTCAGATCCTATTCAGATACAATGTTCTGAGTCCTGTCCCTGGGCCTGGAAAGTAAAGCGTGCATGACTGTGTGGCCTCTGACCTTATACTTTCTCATGTTTGACTTAGCTGCCTTTAAATTTATGCCTCCTTCTCCGTGTCCTGTACGTTAATAATAATTGCCTCCAAAAGAAAGACATTTTGTGTTTGTAATCTCTTTCTAGGGTATATACAAGATAAGACTGTCGTGTTCATTTTAATTTTTGATTAACATGCATTAGCCGAATGTTTTATGGTATACTGTGCAGTATTTCCTGCATACACATATACAGAGCATAAACTGACCAAATCAGGCAATTAAAATTTCCATTTTCTCATTGTTACTCATGTTTGGAGCTTACCAACTGTTCCCCTCCAGTTCTTACTGTGAGCTAGAGTCGCACCACTGTGTTCTGGTCCACAAGGACCTATTACTTCTATCTGAGTGGAGGAATAAGACTATTCTAAATTATATATGTTCTTACGGTTATTTTGTAGTATTGAAGTTTGTTTGTTTGTTTTTTTTAAATCGCACTAAAGCAATTTAAAGGAAAAATCTATTGGTGCAGAAGAAGAGCTCAGAGCAGATGAGTGTAGAAGAACATGTGAAAATGTTCGCTTCCTTTAAAGTTACTAGTCAGCTCTTCTGGACTGGATCTGGGAGGCCGTGTTATTTGTTATGATTTCAAGTTTCCTCACCTATCTCCACACTGTGCCTTGTTTTGGGAAAGTTACTTACCTTAAGGCATTTTAGATTTTTAGGATGTGCTCTGGCCGTGGAGACCAGTATCTGGAAAGATTCATTTTGCAGAAACCTTGGCCTCTTTAACACATCAGCACAGCCCTTCAGTTCCAGTCTGTGATAAATATCACTGTATTTAGGCTAAGTTAGGAGTGTGTAAAGGACTCTAGAAGGTAGAAGTGGGAAACATGGTAGCTATGGTGCTGGTGCAACACAGCAGGGAATACCCTGGGAATTTTCCTGTCTCTTCCCATCCTTTTGCTGTTTGAGCATATGTGTGTGAGGAATTTTGAAGTTTGTGTTTCTTGCTTTCCACTACAAACATGCACACCTTTGTACAGTGGTGGTGCCTCATCTCCATCCGTTGCAGGTGTCCCATCCTTTGTTTGCTTCTGGCATTTCTCTAGCTCAGTCATTACTGTTTCTCCTGGCTCTGCTTGGCCTGACATCAAGTGCTGTGAACATTTCTTCACACTTCAGCCCTACTTTTTCAAGTGGTTTTTCCCACGTAGGTTTGATCTGGTGACTTCTCTATGTAGCCTAGTTTTGGGCTTCGTGTGTGTGTGTGTGTGTGTGTGTGTGCACGCGCGCGCACATTCACATGTTCTCTCTGTTTCTCTCTTTTTCTGTGTGTGTACAGAGTCATTTGCTAGTTTTATTTGGGTGCCCTTCCGTGACCAACATTGAGCAAAGATTCTTGCAAACACCTCATGGTGCCATTTGTTTTATTATTTCTCCCAAAATGATGTTAACCCAGTGATTTTCAAGACTGGCATATTACAGACAGTTTACCAGATGGCAGACGTTTAGAACAAAAGCAACATTTTCCTACTGTATGTATTTCCTAATAGTGTTGAGTGTCTGAGCCTCCTTTGCATGCTTTGTCACCCGTGGAATTCTGACAAACTTAGTTTTCTGTATAAATGGTTTTAAAAATCCAAATGGCTAACTCATTTCTAAACCTTTAATCTGGAAATTCTAAACCATATAAATGAAGTCTTGCACTATGAAAAACTAGTGAGATTATTTTCTTGCTGTCTTCCACTTGAGTAACTTTTCTCTCTAGTGCCTGGCACAGTGTCTGTCATACAGCATATTCTCTGTGTCTTTATTGTTGGGTGAAGGCCACTGATGTCAACAGTTTGACAAAGGAGTTTGAGTGTCTTCAGTACATTTCCTCCTTCATAGACAATGTACATTGTCCTACTCTGTACCAGATACTGATGATCAAAACAGCAATGGGTAACTCCAAATTTACAGGGAGTCTACAATTTTTTACATTTGGGCAACTCTCTGTTGATGGACTAAAGTGTGTGGGGGTTGTTTGTTTTAACTGTATAAAGAATTAACACTTCTAAACAGATAAGTTCAGTGCTGTGGGTGCCGGAATGCCAGTAATGAACAGGTTCTGTCTAATGGTGCTACTGTTAGATCATCCAGAACAGGCGGGCTTGGCAGTTTAGCTTCTCTGGTGGTAGCAATGTGTCCTGACTCCTCATATAATCCCTTTCACTTGCCTTTCTGACTTTGGTTTGGGAGTGCCGTCTGTGGCTGTGAAAATGTGCATGCCACCAAACAGGATTCGTTGCTGTCAGGCTCATCTGTAAAATGTTTCTTAGTAAGCACAACTGTTATGTATCATTTGGGGGCAAGAAGCTATGTGCTATTAATTTTCCAAGCCTATGGACTTTTAAAGTGTTAAATATTTCTAAGAAGGGCCTCTGGTGCTATTATGCTAGCCTTCTCATTGGTAAGTATAACTAAGTATTGACTTAAAAGATTTGAATTAATGTGGCTTTTGTTATAAAAGACTAATTTTGAAAACGTGGGCTATGTCTCTCCTTACTGAGACTTTTAGTTTGGATCATTCCCATATGTGGTTCGCTGCTTTTCTGGGTGTGTACGGATATGAATATGTTATTGAAAGTCCCAGCATTTCTTGACACAGAACTTGATACACCCAAAACTGGATCATCAAGCTAGTGCTGCAGATGTCATGTGCTTAATTTTATGTCTTACAAAGTAAAAATATATAAAATGAGATAAAGATTGAAAAGTACACATTCCAGTGCTGCTGCATATTAGCCCCCTCTTCAAAACTGAGCCTAATCCAGGATTCAGTGGTAAGGCAAATGACATGGGAACATTCCATGACCGTTCTAACAGGAGTTTTAAAAAAACACAGCCCCAAATATGTCATAGGCATTTTTAAAATATTTGGTGAACAATACACAGCAAAGAATGTTTGATTGTTGATTCTTACTGTTTTTTTCCACAGTTGTGGGGAAAATTCTTTTGTTGCCTTAACCCATTTTTGCTTCATCAAGAAGCACTGGAAATTGTAACTCTTTGTACAGTTATATCTAATAATGTGCTGTTTGCACCATTTGAGTTCATTCTCACTTCCTTCTTGTTAATGACATAGTGATCACGGAGTATGGAAACTGAACACGGTTTTCAGGTGCTGTCTTTTATGTTTCTGCTATTGCCTATGGTCAGGAGGAGCAGGGTGGTCACATTTTAAGATAAGTGGATCTATTTCTCTTAAAGATGGATACTTGTGTCTTCAGAAAGCTGAGTTATGAAATAAACCTTCAGCTCACGCTTTATTCATTGAAAAATGGTACCTTACATCTAATTAGAAGATAAAGATTGGTTAGGGTCTTGTTGTGGTAGCTAGCTGTCCACTTGATAAATAATGACGAAGTTGATGAAAGCCACTAGTGGAATTAATGGTCATTTTATATTGCACCATAAGAAAAAATTGAATTTCTTTTTGGGTTTAATGTTATTCGCCTGCTCCTTTAATATGAACTTGGGGCATATTTTCCAAATGCAGCAAAATTGGTACTTTAAAAAATCATACTGAACTTCTGAAACTTGAAATGTATTTTAGCAGCAGGAATGGAAAATCATATGGATGTCACATGCGTTGTCTGTTTTCCCAAAGAATGTGGATCCTTTGGGTTTTATTCCCCTTACCCACCATTCAGGATGGCTGGGTTCTAAAAAAAAGTGTGTATTTGAGACAGCAACTTTGATTTTTTTTTCAACTAATGTTCAAGCTTTGCCACTACTGTTTTGCAAAATGTGTAGTGTTTAGTAGTTGTATGAGAAGCCTAATTCCTGAGTGCTGTTTTGATGCATTGGGGTTCCCTTGGAATAGGAAATAGGACTTTGTAACTTTGAGTCTAAGAATATCCTATGAGATATTCTGTTAAGAGTTTTCCATCTTCGAGGATGAGTTCATCTGTCATAGAAGAATACATGTTGTGGGGCTGGTGCTGTGGCGTAGTGGGTAAAGCCGCCGCCTGCAGTGCTGGTATCCCATATGGGCGCCGGTTTGAGTCCCTGCTGCTCCACTTCCAGTCATGGCCTGGGAAAGCAGTAGAATATGGCCCGAGTCTTTGGGCCCCTGAACACATGTGGGAGACCCAGAAGAAGCTCCTGGCTTCAGATTGGCGTAGCTCTGGCCATTGCGGCCAATTGGGAGTGAACCAGTGAATGGAAGACCTCTCTCTATCTGCCTCTCCTTCTCTCTCTCAGTAACTCTGCCTTTCAAATAAATAAATAAATCTCTTTAAAAAAAAAAAAAATACATGTTGTATGTAACTATGGACCAGATCTAGAGTCTGTAGAGAAGCAAAGAATAAATAGTTTCCTGCCCTCTGGTTGTTGACCACCTAGTACAGGAGATAACAAGTACACATGTAATTCAGTGAGTGAGATAAGTAATATAAAGAGCTGAAGGTATCTGGAGGAGAGATAATAAACTGTTCCAAACTTTGGAAAAAATGTGTTCCCTATAAAAACTAAATGCTAAGTTTTTGATATTTTCATCACTGTTGCTATTACTGTTACTGCTTTTGAAACTGTTCTTCCTCCTCCCATTTACTCTTTGGTAAAGCTTAAGTCCTTAAAAATTAAGTTTTGGTTGGGCAGTTATTCACCAAAATTTCTGTTTGTGAGGGCAATAATAATTGTTAATGACTTGGCAAAATTGCTAATGATTTATTACCCCTGAAATCTAGAAAATTATATCTAATTGAAAATTTGAACTATTATGAAACATCTTAGAGGAAAGTTAAAACACCTTAAGAGTATATTGTAGGGGACCGGCGCTGTGGCTTACTTGGTTAATCCTCCGCCTGTGGGACCAGCATCCCATATGGGCACTGGTTCTAGTTCCGGTTGCTCCTCTTCCAGTCCAGCTCTCTGCTGTGGCCCGGGAGGGCAGTGGAGGATGGCCCAAGTGCTTGGGCCCCTGCACCCACATGGGAGACCAGGAGGAGGCACCTGGCTCCTGGCTTCGGATTGGCACAGCACGCCGGCCATAGCAGCCATTTTGGGGGTGAACCAATGGAAGGAACACCTTTCTCTCTGTCTCTCTCTCTCACTGTCTAACTCTATCTGTCAAATAAAAAAAAAAGTATATTTTAGATGGACATTTTGGAGGGTAAAATAATAAAAATTGCAGTCAAGTTAAGAACAGTTAACAGTTGTAACCTTAAGGCAAGCTTGGTACTTTTGAACAAACTTACTTTCAGTAATCTCTCACATGTTTGTTCCTCCCAGTAGGAGACCCTGTAAAAACCACCAAGAAAGGGGTCAGTACCTGCAGGGTAGTGCTGACTTCAGTCTTGGCTTTCAGCTTCATGTGGACAAAGGACCAGTAAAAGTGTTGATGGTGGAAGGGAGTCTCCTTGATTCCAACTTGGAGAGAGGAGAGTTCTTTTGTTAGAAGGAAGCACATTCAGTTTAGTGTCCTACATTGGCCTTGTAGAAGAAAAATGTTTTAAAAGTCTCCAATGCCTGTGAGATGTAGCTCTTCTGTTATACAAGAGGGATGTCCGTGATAATGTGGAGCTAGATACTACTGCCTCATCTGCCAGTTCCTGGTTCATGTAAAAGTATCTTTAAAAAAAAAAAAAAAAGTCTGATAATCATTCCTCAGTGGTGGTGGTGATGGTGATTGGGCAAGAAACTGACTCATATTATTAGTCTACTAGGCAAGGTGTTTAAAGGAATGCTGGCATGAGTTTATTTCAACTAGGTGAAAAATGACAAGCTTTTTATTTAGTAGACCTGAGGTGCCCAGAATTCCATTAATGGTAATTCTTTGCAGCACATTGTGGTCATGCCATTTTTGGCGCATATATGCCCAATAAAAATGATTCACATTAGTGTTTGGATTGCCTAGTGGGTAAATATTCATTGCATTATTATTTTAAATATCGAAATAAAATTTTCAATGAATTTCTCCTAAAATGTCAGTAAATAAGATGTCTACCAATTTCTTCTTTTTTATTTTTTCCTTCAAGTAAAGAACATTTTTGTTGAATGCGTTTTTCTCATTTCCTTTAGAAGGATAGTTTTAGGTGGTGATTTTTTCCACTTTTGAAATCAACCAAATATTCATGTCCATAATGCTCCTGGTCTCTTCAAGCAAAGGATACTTACGCATGAGGTTAACAGGATGCTTATAACTTGTCTTAGGTATTTGTCCTTTTAAAATTTTTGAAAAAATGCTCTTCCTGATAGTTTATATCAACTTGGGTGTGAATTTTTCCATGTCTTAAACTAAGGTTACTCTGTATGGAGTTTTATGGTCATATTAAACAATACAAGTTTGTGCTTGACTCCAACAGCAGATTTCAAATTATTTCTCTAATTTGATTGTAATTTGAACCACTGTTTGGGATACAGTTTTGTTTCTGCATTCCAGGGAGATCCGGAAGGAGCTGGGCTTTGACACCTCATCCTCAGGGCTCTTAAACACTTTGGTGTGTTTTGGCTGCAGCAGCCTATGCAAGAAAATTAAGTTAAATTGGCTCTCACTAAGCAAAGATTGCTGTTTCACTACTTAGGCTCGACATCTTGCATTGATCTTAGTTTTGGTGGAGTTAACAGATGAGTAACAAACTTCATTCTAGTTCAACTTGTTGGTTGCTCACCTTGAAACAAAATGACACGGAGTGAGTGTGTTGTCGAGTTGTGAGTCTCACCTTGGCATAAGTATTAAGCCCAGCTCTGTGCCTTGAGCACTTGTTCCAAGTGGTAAAAGGGGCTGGAGGTAAGTGCCTGAGATGCTCTTTTGGATCACGGTTGAGTCTTGTAGGGAGCATCATCGTCTTGAGTGAGACTTCATTCATGTGGACAGGTCATAGGGGATTGAAACCTTATCTTCCAATTATCTGCTTGTAAGTTATTTTACAATTTCAACTCTTGAATTGCAGTGGTATTTTAAAGTGTTTTTGTAATTATAATTGGAAAAGCTCATACTTGATAGATTTGCCAGGGGTCATCATTTCAGGATAAAATTAGGGTCATTTTTGAGTGACAAAAGTAATTTTCATAATTCTGTCAAGTTTTTCTATTGCATTTCTGTGTTCAGTCCTTGGGGAACCCATGTATGTTCAGAATTACTTTACTCCTTTTTGGCTTTTATCTGTAGTTTGGACTTACATTAACTTTTAAGTAGAATTGCATTAATATTTACAATTGAGGTTCATCCTGTTTGAGTAATCTCTGAAATTTCATAGTGCAGCCCTTTAAAGATTGAGTAACTTAATCAAGAAATTCAGGTTGGAAAACATGATGGTTTTTACAGTCTTTCCAAAGAAAGGTAACTGCATTTGAACTTGCTGTGCTTTTAGTTCTTTGATATACAGAGAAGGAGCTCCTTCTCCCTTCCTGTGATGTGCTCTCCATTCTGATTATATTTGTAGCCGGTAGAAGAAAGAAATGTGCAAAGATCACAGTACTTATATTGTATAGCAGTAGCTGTCTTGAGGATTTGGGTATTTGTGATGAAAACATGTACTCTACCATCCCAGTGAGTTCATTCATAAAAAATGAGGGACCAGCATTATAGCATAGAAGGTAAAGCCGCCACCTGAAATGCCGCCATCCCATATTGATGCTGGTTCGTGTCCTGGCTGTTCCACTTCCAATCCAGATTCCTGCTAATGGCTTGGATAAAGCAGCAGAGAATAGCCCAAGTGTTTGGACCATGGCTAACTACATATGAGTCCCAGATGAAGCTCCTGGCTTCGGCCTGGCCTGGCCTGGCTTGGCCTGGCCTTGGCCATCGCGGCCATCTGGAGGAATGAACCAGGAAATGGAAGATCTTTCTCTCGCTGTCTCTCGCTCTCTCAATCTTTAAAATAAATAAATAAATCTTTAAAAATAAAATGAATGTATGCAAATTACTGCTGCCAACAATTTTATGTAAGCTTTCTGAAAGTTCAAGATTCCCTGAATTCCAGTCAGTGGACAGCTAGGGTTTCAGGAACTCAGGACAAGAGCCTTGCAGTACAGAAGCCATTTCAGTTCCTGTGAAAAAACGTCTGAGAAGAGAATCATTGGGGACAGGGTGGGTTGAATTTGGCATGTGTCCATCCCTTTTGCTCTTGCTGATCTAAGACTGCTCATGGCCTCCAATGAAGGGCTAAAAACTGGCTCAGAGGGAGTTACGGTGTGGGAGTGGTGCATCCCAGAGCTGTGACAGTAACATAAAGATGACCATTCTCACTGTGTCATGGTAGAGGCAGTTCCCTGATTTCATAGAAACACTGAACACTTCTGAACATCAGTTATTACCACTATCACCATCTCCCCTCAGAATTCTCAGAATCACAGATTTAAATGTCTGTCTCTGATCCAGGAGATAAATTTGATTCTGAATATTCCCTGAGATCATTTTAGTTGACTATTTGTGAATGTATTCATAAACAGGAAGGAAAAAAAGTTGGAGCCCCCTTAGATTGACAGTTGAAGTCTTATCCTGGGACAGGTGTTTGGCCTAGTGGTTAAGACACCAGTGTTGCATTTCAGAATGCCTGAGTTCATGATCCCCGCTTCCTGCTAATGCAGATCCTGGGAGGCAACTAGGGAGTCATTGGGTACCTGCCACCCAGAGAGAAGACCTGGATTGAGTTCCTGGCTCCTAACTTTAGTGCAGGCAACCATCTACACTATTACAGGCATTTGGAGAGTGAACCAGCAGATAGAAGTAGTCTCTCTCTCCTGTCTGTCTCATAAACAAATCTTGCTGCCTCACTGTCAGTCTGATTTGGATCTTGTGGAAATCTCCGGAATTTAGCAAACTTGCACTGAATGGTAGTAGAGGTCATACTGAAAAGTGAGACTCTGTAGAGCTTGGTCAGTTTTTGACCTGAAGCTTTTTCTTTTACTTGTCAAGTTTGCATTAATATTGTGCCTAATGAATAATAGTGAAGAATTTTAAAGAATTCAATATGGAATTCTTTTTTTTTTTTTTTTTTTTTTTTTTTTTTTTTTTTTGCAGGACTTGCTCTGTACTTTGTTAGGATTTGTCATGTTTTGTTACCAAAAAAAAAGGCCCTCTCTGAAATGCATTGCATTTGCAGCCTTGTGGTTGTGTAGGTGGAATGAGACTTGTGTATGACTGTTTTCAGGAAAATAGGACAAAGCATGTTTATTTGCCATTAAGAAGCAATTGTGGGTGTTGACGGAATTTGTAGTAGTAGAGTTGTGAAAACATACCCTGTGTGGGTGCCCGTTTTAAACCTTGAAACTGGGAATTTCATCTTTAAAACAAAATCACTTTTTTTTTCTGTGAGGTGATTGATACATGAGTAAGCCTTGCTATCCTGGGAATTTGTTTGTTTCCATTGAAACACTGTTGTGGCAGTTTTGTATTCCAGCCTCTAAACTTAACAGTACTTTTAATGCCTTCTTGTGGGAAATTTCTGAAGTTTTGGAACTGTTCACTTCTGGCCTCCAGGGCTATGCAGTTACTGAGTTCCTGGCACTACCTTTATACTAAGCACAGTGCTAGACAAATTCAGAGAGAAAGCAAGCTCCCAAGAGTGACATTTTTAGAGCTCTCTTTTATAGATGAAGAAACTGAGGTCGTAATAGATGTAACTCATCTATCGTTAGACAGCTGTAGGCAGAGTGAGGACTACAAATCAAGCATTTTGACTTGGAAACAGCCCTGTGATTCACTGTGTATCCAGCCTTCACTATGCAGCAAATTACAGCTACTACCTGTACTGCTTGTGTCAAATTTTACAAATGAGCACCAGAATATAACTTAAAAGTTTTTAAATTTAAATTCTTTTGAAAATGAGCTTGTTTAGATAAAACATTTTGCACATGATAGGAACAATTTTATTAAATGCATCCTTTTTCCAAGTAAAAATTGTAAACCTACAGTCTTAACCTAAAAAAAATAAAAAAGACTGTATGGGTTCTAAGTCACTTAAAATCATTAGAATTTAAACCTCATAAATGGTGCTTTTGAACAAGTGAGTTCTGTTTGGAGTGCTATTTGCTATCTTAAAACAAAAAAGCTGTTACCATTTTTGCTTTTTCTGATTATCATAGGTAACAGATGGTTTGCACTTAGCTCAGTGAACCAAACAAAAAAGAGCAGACTTTGCATAAAAATTCTGTTGATTGTGCATTTTTATCTACACTGAAATGGATCCAATGAACTTTTTAAATAATACAATGTTTACATTATTCTAATCTTTTTTCTTGTGGTATACAAGAGATATGAGAAGGAAAAGCAACCTAGCATTGTCACATTAAAAGTTATTCTTGTAAATATTTAAAGTACATCTAGTCGTACTGCATTGCTAACTTCAGGTATGCATGCCCTGCCTGCCTTTAAAAGTAGTTGTTATACTGACTTGAAAATCAATACGCTATTTATCTCACTGAAATATTGGAAATGATAATGAGTTTTTATGAGGATTTTTACCTTAGAGAAAGTGTTAAGGACCACATCCTTTCTCTAAATCCAATTTTGAAAGTGTTTGGTACAGTTGAGTCTGTTCTTTTTTTTTTTTTTTTTTTTTGGATAGGCTATCACCAGCCTTCTCATGGCTATTGGCTAACTCTTACAGCATGAGTTGCTTTCATGAAGGGGTAATGGTAACCTGAGACAGGCACAAAGATGGTGCTGGGGTGAAGGGTGCCCCACTAGCGATGAGTAAGAACACCACAGCTGTAGTCGTTGGTACCAAGGGCATTGAAAATTTGTCATGTGTTCTAAGAGTGGGCCTTTACTTAATTCAGCATCTATGATTTTAATGTATACATATTAGGCAAGGGCAGTGTGTAAAGTTGAACATCACAGTTTCACCTCTAACTTCACAGGCATGAAACAGAATTCAGGCTGTTCTCAGGAGCTGTAAGAAAAGTGCACAATTTTTTAAAAGATTTATTTATTTACTTGAAAGAGTTACATGGTGGGTGGGTCTTCCATCTGCTGGTTCACCACCCAGATGGACACAACAGCCAGAGCTGTGCCAATCTGAAGCTAGGAGCCAGGAGCCTCCTCTAGGTCTCCCATGTGGGTGCAGGGGCCCAAGGACTTGGGCCATCTTCTACTGCACTCCCAGGTCATAGCAGAGAGCTGGATCGGAAGAGGAGCAGCCGGGACTAGAACCAGCTCCCATATGGGATGCCGGCACTTCAGACCAGGGCTTTAACCCGCTGTGCCACAGCGCCAGTTCCAAGTGCACATTTTTTTTAAAACTCAGTGTAATTTGTATTGTAAGATAGGAGAAGAAAATGAAAACAGCAATTTTTTATTTGGCCCCAACAAAGCGATATATGTAGAACAAAGTTTTACAGTAGAGAAAGTAAGTTTTTTCTAGTATTCGTTTCTACAGAATGTCTACTGAACTATTCACTGAGTTGAGGTTTGCACATATATAAAGACATGATACACAGTATTGCTAGCTTTAGTAAATCCTGAGAGTTCTGTGTTCTAGATTCAGAAGAAGTTCCTTTCCTTTTTTATTTTTCCAAAGATTTATTTTTTTATTTGAAAGGTGAAATTAGAGAGTTCTTCTGTCTACTAATCCACTCTGGAGATGGCTGTACCAGGCAGAGCTGGTCCAGACTGAAACCAGGAGCTTCCTCCAGGTCTCCCATGTGGGTGGCAGGTACCCAAGAATTTAGGCCATCTTCCGCTGCTTTCCCAGGAACATCAGCAGAGAACTAGATCAGAAGTGGAACAGCCAGTACTCGAACTGGTGCCCATATGAGATGCCAGCATCATAAGTGGTGGCTTTATCTGCTGTGCCACACCACAACACCAGCCTCAGAAGTTCTTTCCAAGTAGAACCAGTAGGTGTGTATGTGATTTAGGTGAATGACCATTGTATGTATGTATACATACCTATGGGAAGTAAAAATTCCTTAACTGGTAATATAAATTATAGTATTTTCATATTTGAAAACAATAAAATGTTGAGTATACCTGAAAGTATTGGGAAAAAAATCAGCATTTTCTACTTAACATTTAATCCTTGATACTCTGTGCTGATTTTTCCAATAGTGTTTAAGTTTCTAGGAAGAAGAGGGTGGTTAGAGCATCAGAGGAACCCCTGAGTTTCTTTCCTGCTCCTAATAGGAAAACTAGCAAGGAGCCTGTTCTCTTCAGTTATTCCCTACGTTTTCCCTCTAAGAGCTTCCTGACGCCTCTTCTGACTGCTCTTGGTATAATGCCCCTCACAAATGTTGGTGATCCTGATATGATGCTGAGATTCCTGGGGCCATGATGCTTTGAGAAGGCGGTGTATGATCTGAAAAACACTTAGATAAGCAGGTTTCAAGGTTGTTATTCCTCATTCTCCTCCTTTTTCTTCTTCTAGTTAGGAGGGTAAATGGACTTAATCCTGAGTCCAGTGCTCCTGAGAGAATGAACTGTCAAGGCTAAACTCTTGTACACCATACTCTGGGTGTCTCCCTTAACTGTCTAGGGTCCTTAGCATGCAGGTTGCATTTTCTCCTTTGGTTAATATCAGCCTTGCAGAACATTGTTACCTGCATCTTTCCGTGGGCAAGAAAGCTGCACTCAGCATCTCTTTGTGGCTCAAGAGGGACCTGCTTGCAGTCCTCCCCCTTATTCACTCTTGCCACAGTCCTGCCTGTGAATGCTAACTGTGAGGTAGCTCACAACCTTTTCAGATTATAAAACAACCCTAACAGTGAATGTGGGGAGTGTACTTTACCTGTCACGTTTTGAAAATCTACATCCTCATCTATTTATGCCATGATAGTAATGTTGCAAGGAAGATCTCTGGTTATTCAGAAGGATTAGAGAGGTGTTTTCTTATCCGTTCTTGGTCTTAAGTTTTAGTCATTGCTTTCATGAAGAGTTGGGAATTTGTTTGTAGAGGATATTGTTAAAGAATTTTTTTCAAGATTTATTTATTTATTTATTTGAAAGGCAGAATGACAGATACCTTCCATCCACTGATTCACTCCCTAAATGACTGCAGCAGCTAGGAGGAAAGCAAGAGCCAGGAATTCCATCTGTATTTCCCACATAATGACAAAGACCCATAGTACTTGGGCCATCCTTTTTTGCCTTTCTAGGCATATTAACAAGAAGCTGGATCATCTCTGACAGAGACACCATGGTTGTAAGCCATGAATTAACCTGCCATGCCACAGTGCTGGCCCCATGAATAATTTCTAAAAAGAGCCAGTGTAGGCTCAGTGCATGATTTTACTTAGTCTTAATACAGTTACTGCTTTTTGAAATCCTATTATTACCTGTCATTGTGTTACTATGTTATACAGAGTATTCAGAGTAGATAAAATGAGTTAGATTTGTGTCAAGTATTCTGTCTCTAAAGCAGTAAGCCTTAGATATATATTAAAATATTTATTATGCTTAAGTAGGCAGAACATAGATCAGTTTACTCAAGAAAAATAACTTTTTATGACAACTCACTGGTTCTTTTAATTTGGTAAGCGGGAGTGCCACCAAACCTAAACAACCTTCACAGTTGAAAGAATTTCCCATTTGCAGCCTAGCCCCTGAAAATTACAGCTTATAGGATTGGAACTCTATCTGGAACACCAAAGTTTATGTGCTTTCCACAGTCACCTTACACACTGATACAGGGAAACAAGGATTTCATGGTGCAAATCTGCTGTTCTTTAAGCAAACAATCTTGGAGTGAATCTTTGGCTTACTGGCCCATAGATCAGTGTTAAACTTTATAATTTCATGTTTCTTCCTTTTAAAATATAAGCATTTAGTTGCTATGGAATTCCTGCCAAGTATAGAACTTTTCTGTATACTTAGATTTAGGCACACACGCAAAAGACTTGTTCTTTGAGCTTTGAGAACTTCATGATCTGGACTTACTGTGGTTCAGTGTCTGGGACAAAATGACAAAATATATGGCTTTTTTGCTAAGGTACTAGAGATAAAATCCAGCATCTGTCATAAAAACAACCCTAAGGGACCAGCCCTGTGGAGTAGTAAGTTAACCTCCATCTGTGGTGCCAGCATCCCACATGGGATATCCCGGCTGCTCCTCTTCCAATCCAGCTCTTTGCTAATGGCCTGGGAAAGCAGTGAAAGATGGTCTAAGTGCTTGGGCTTCTGTACCTGCATGGGATACCCAGAAGAAGCTCCTGGCTCCTGGCTTCAAATCAGCTCAGCTCTGGCTGTTGTGGTCATTTGGGGAGTGAACCAGCAGATAGAAGACCTTTCTCTCTGTGTCCTCCTCTCTCTGTAATTTTACCTCTCAAACAAATTAAATCTTTTTTAAAAAAAAGTGGTTTGGAGTGAAAAAAATGAAACATTTCTCAACTTTAATAAGGTGGGGTAATTGTAAATACACTATACATAAACTTTATCATCAGAACCATTTTTAAGTGTATAGTTCAGTGGGTTAAGTACATTCACAGTGTTATGAAACAGATCTCTCTAGAACATTTTAATCTTGCAAAACTTGAAAGTCTGTACACATTATATCAAAACTTAAACTTTTGAGTTTTCCAGATCTCCCTTTTAAGGCTGCTCTGAGTTAGAGGAAGCATAATTTCACTGGGTAGAATGTCGTTTCCCTGCTCCTTTGATTCAGTCATCATTCTTAGGCTAGTTTCAGTATCGTGTTATTACACCAGGAGCGACTGTAAGAAGGGTCATGTAAAGCCAGGCAGCTTTTTCAAAGCTTTTTCAACTTCATGAATTGCTTCTACCTTTTGTCTTGTGAGTATAACAGTACTGAAGATAAAGGCAGTGGGCACTCTGTGCTAAATTTTACTGAAATGAGAAAGCTGTTAACTCTGAGACCTGGTTGTTCCCAGTATTTGATAGTGTCGTTATTTGAACTATGGTGGTCAGTGAACATTTCTTTTCTGGTCTTGTTGGAAATTGTTTTATGTATGCTGAGGATACATATTTACAGTAGCTGCAGTTAAAGGCAGTGCTTCCTACTCTGCATTAGAGATTCCATAAAGGTAAAAGGTGAGAAAAAGGGAAATTATTGTTGTTAACATTAAAGTAGATGTGTTGGATCAGATGAACCTTTAAACTTCAGATAGGTTTAACAGATCAATATTTATTTGCTCTGAATAGTAGGTATGTAATGGTGTAACACCCCCTTGATTCTTTACCAAAGTCTGCAACTTGTGGTTTTTTAACATTTTATGTTTATTTTGAAATTACATGAGTGTCCCTTTTTAGGGAGAGTGAGAATATTGTGTGGGGTGAGGAGGTTTTGGGCAGTATATCAGCTTGGGTGTAAACTATCCAATCTGACAGTTTGCTTATACATATGCTGAGAACCATGAACTAACCTTAGTTTTTCAGCCATACATACAAAAAAGTAATGTGCTTCTTTAAATCCTAGATGAGCAGATACCTCAGCAAATACCTTTTTCACAAAATTTCTGAATCGCGTTCTTCTGTTTAAGTTAGTGAGAAAGAGGCAGATGTTCAGTCTAACAGCTAAAATCCCACTAAACACCTGCCTCCTGTATCAGAGTACCTGGCTTCTAGTCCCAGATCTGCTCCAGTTCCAGCTTCCTGCTCTTGCATTCCCTGGGAAGCAGCAGGATTATATGGTGAGGTTTTTACCACTCACATGGAGAACTGGATTGAATTTCAAGCTCCCAGCTTCATCCTGGCCTGGCTCCGGCTATTGCAGGCATTTGGACAGTGAATCAGTGAATGAGTGGAAAATATCTCTCTTAAATAAGTAAATGAAAATTTCAAAAGTGATGATAGAAACTTGACCCATCTTTGTAGTGGACTGCTTCTTATGGGAAGGAACACATTTAAAAATACATGAAATATATATTCATATACACACATATATACATCTATGCATATACATAATTTGAAAGACAGAAATAGAGCTCCCTTCTGCTGTTCATTCCCCAAAATCCCACAACAGCCAGGGCTGGGAAAGGTTGAGAATGAGATAAGAATGCAGTCCAGATCTCCCATGTTGAGTGGCAGGAACCCAAGTATTTAAAACATCACCTGCTTCTCCCAGGGTACATGCAGAAAGCTATAAATGGGAACAGAGCATAGACTCGAATCCAGGTAATCCTAAATAGGGCACATATGTCTAACCAGTGGCTTAACTCTAGGCCAAATAACTATCTCAGGAATACTTTTTATTAGGAATGTTTCTATTTTATTGGGTCCATGTATCCCCCCCCCCCCCATTATTTTGAGAGAATGACAGAAAACTGGTTTATTCCCCAGATAACCCCTGATGCCTGGGACTGGGCCAGGCCAAAGCCAGGAACCCAATCCAGATCTCCCATGTGGGTGGCAGAGATTCAACTACTTGAGCACCCCCACAGCCTCCCAAGGTCTGCATTAGCAAGAAGATGGAGTCAGTAGTTACAGGCAGGAAGTGAACCCAGGCACTCTTGGGTGAGACATGGGCATCTTAACTGGCATCTTAACCACTTCTGCCTCACTCTTTTACATTCTATTTTTTTGTAGTTTTGTCTTTCAGGGTAATATAGAGTCATTGTCTTCTTGCGTATTGCCATTCATATTTGAAGAGAGATATCTTTTCTTTAATATGTCTTGTCTTCCCAAGATTGGAAAGAAGCTCAATATAGAAATATTATCAGTTTTTTAAAGGTCCATTTATTGATTTGAAAGGCAGAGCCACAGAGAAAGAGTGAGAGATTGATCTTATATCTACTGGTTCATTCCACAAATGGCTGGAACTGAGCCGATCTGAAGCCAGGAGCGTCTTCCAGGTCTCCCACGTTGGTGCAGGGGTCCAAGGACCTGGGCCAACTTCCACTGCTTTCCCAGATGCATTAGCAGGGAGCTGGATTAGAAGTAGAGCAGCTGGGACTCAAACTGGCACCCATATGGAATACCAGCACTGCAGGCGACAGCTTTAGCAGCTGTGTTACAGCGCCAGCCCCTCAATTTCTGTTTTAAAAACTCTTTTCTATTTGTCAAGCACTTTTCTTAATTTTACTGTCACACTAGTTCTGTGATGTGTTTCAAAAATGATAAGACTGAAGCTCCAGTGACCTGCCCACACGTGGCTGGTGACTCTGAGAGCTTATGGGCTAGTCTCAGAGCACTGTGCCTGTCTTGGCCACAGCTGCTTCCCTGCTTTTTGCACTGAGCACCTGCAGTTTCTTTAGTTCTTTTGGTAGTGACATGATCTCCAGACCCCTCACTCCATCACTCTTTACTAGACATACACCTGGCAGCAAGAGCATCCATTCCACCTTTGTGGATCATTGGGAGACACAAGTAAATAGAACAGTCAAACTAAATCCCTGCCCTCATGAAGCCTACATTCTGAGGGTTTATATGTTTCTCAGGCCCTTGTCTCCACAACCCACCTGAAAAAGAGTTGAAAACAAGGAGAGGGATTGGTGGTGTGGTACAGCATGTTAAGCTGTCACTTCTGATACTGGCATCCCATATCAGAGTGCAGGTTCAAGTCCTGGCTGCTCCGCTTTTGATCCAGCTCCCTGCTAATGCTCCTGGGGAAGCAGCAGAAGATGGCCCAAGGGCTTGGGTCCCTGCCAACCATGTGGGAAACCAGGATGGAATTCCATGCTCCTGGCTTTTGCCAGCCCTAGGCTCAGCCATTGCAGCCATTTGGGGAGTGAACCAGCAGATGTAAGATGGAGTCTATCCGCCTCTCTGCCTTTCAAGTAAATAAACATTAAAAAAGAAAAAGAGCAAAAGAGTTGGAATGGTAGACTTTGTGCTGTTGAATTGGAATGGAAATTTTGTATGAAAACTTTAAGAGATGTATCTGGCATCTCTGTTAATTTCCCTGTTTTTATTACTTCATGAACTCCTGTGATTTAAGAATAATGTCATCTTTAACCAAATCGTATCAGTTTATTTCCAGAACACAAAAGAAGACCACAGGAAAATTTTTGGCAATAGAATGGAAAGGTTCCTGATCTTATCAGAGGTTATTTGAAATAAAATCTAAGCAAGGTGAAAACATAGAAGCTGTGATTTTCAGAGCCAACAGACTTTGTTTGTTCTGAAATATGCTTTGAATTCAGAAATACAGAGCAAATTGAGAATGTTATATGTTTGAGAAGCTGAACATGGATTAGGAATGAACTAGCGAAGTTGTAAAATACATAACAGTATTTCAGAAAGTATCATGTTTCAGTTAAAGTCGCTGCTTTTTATTGCCAGTGACTTATTAATGTAAGTCTGTGGAAGTTTTTGTGGCTAGAAGAAATGAATTTTAGTATCTATTATAATTCTGGTATAGCTACATTATGAAGGTCATATGTTTGTCTTTAAACATTGATTTTTTTCTCTACTGCTTAAGTTCACATAATTACTACATTTTCAGTCCTGAGATAGTTCCTGAATTTGAATGTTAAAATCTGTTGAAGATGAAGTTTTATTTATATATTTATTCTTTTCATATAAAGAGGTCTAATTTCATGGATTTCGTGTATGTGATTTTCAGCCTCCCCTCTTTCTTTTTTCCACTTTCAATTTTTATGATAACATACTTTCAGTTTACATTATAGTCACAGGCTTAATCCTCCACTAAATAAAGAATTCAAAGATGAAGTTTTAAAATTCCAAAGTTTTTGAAATGTATTTTTGATAAAATCTTGATGAGGACCTTCACAATTTTTATTACTTGAGTGGTAGGTGGGCTGTCAAGAGCCTAGGAACAGCTAGAATTCTGCTTTTAGGTTTTGTGGCACATAGGAAAGAGCATGGGCTTTGGATCTTAGGCTCAAATCTGCCTCTTTATTTTTAGCAAGCTCCTTAACATCCCGAACCTCTGTTTCATTGTCTGGTGATGGAAGTTTTTCCTGAAGTGGTGGGGTTTTAATAAAGCAATGTATGTCAAAAGCCTAACATGTTATAGCAGAGTTTATGAATAGTCTCGATTATTATTTGATTTTTATAACCCACAATCTGTTGTAGAATAACCTTGCTTAAAAATGGAATGTTCTTTGGATTACTTTGTCTTCCTGTAAGAGAGTCTCATATTTTCTGTTTTTTCTTTCACAACTTGTAAAAGTAAAGAAGTGTCCCGTGCTCCATCGATTCTGAGTTTCTCTTCAGTGTGCTATATTGAGCTAGATGATGTAATTGTGAGCTAACATTGGCTTTTACCCAGGCCGTGGCGACAAGTTTCTTTCCTTAAGGCACACTCTGGATAGTGTTTCATCTCAGTTTAGAATGTGTACTTCATAGCTGGACTATTTATTGGTAGAGAACTGCCTGTGCTTCAGTTTCTGGGATGTGGTAATTAACACTTTGCTCCTCAGAGTACTCTCTTTCCTCAACCTCGTGTTTACTTTGGGAAACTTTGAGCTCTGCAAGAAATGTAAACTTCATGCTTATCTCTTTGGACAGCACAAACGTCAACAAAATAGAATCACTTTTAAAATGTTGGTTTCTTTTTTCATTGTTAAGACTTCATTATGTGGCTTCTAAAATGTTCAAGTGTATTGTAACCTATTATGGAGGGTCACAAGAGTCGATTTTGTGATTTTGTGTTCTGACTTGGATACAGTGTTGTTTGGGCTACCATAACAAAATACCACAGATAGGAGATTTAGACTGCAGGCATTAGTTTCTTACAATCCGGGAGGCTGCAAGTCTGAGATCAGGGTGCCACCATGGTTGGACTCTGGTAAGGGCGCTCTTCCTGGTTTGCCATTGGAAGCTTCTCCCTGTGTTCAGTGGAGAGAGCACCAGGCTGTTGTTCTTACAAGGATAATATTTCCAAGGGGCTGAATTTTGGGCAGTGGGTTAAGCTACCAGCTTGTGGCAGCTGCATCCCATATCAGATTGCTCCTTCAAGTCCTGGCTGCTCAGCTTGTAATCCAGCTTCCTGCTCATGTGCCTGGGAAGGCAACAGAGGATAACCCAAGTACTTGGGCCCCTGCCATCCATGTGGGAGACTTGGAGAGGGTTCTTGGCTCCTGGCTTTGGCATGGCCTAGCCCTGACCATTGCAGCTATTTGGGAAGTGGACCAGCAGATGGAAGATCCCTTTCTCTCCCTGTCTCCTTCTATCTCTGTCACTCTTTAAAATAAAGTGCATCTTTTTAAAAAGAACACTAATTCCAATATACAGTCCACATTTACATGACCTCATCTAAACCTAATTACCTCCCAAAGGCCCTGCTTCCAAATACTATCACATTGAGGATTAGAACATCATATGAAATACAGGGAGACACAGTCTGTAACAACTAGATAGTCTATCATCTTTCTCGGCATTGGTTTTCTCACCTGTAAAGTAGAGATAATAATAGTACCTACTTCATGGAGTTGTTGGGTAACTTAACTAGGCTAATATACATATTGCATTTAGCCTAGCTTCTAAAACCTAGCATGTCCTTGATAAATGGTAGCTCTAATTAGTAACAACAGAAATAAATGTCAGAATGATGGTAGTATTTTTGTGTACATGTATGAACATGTCTCATTCCAGGAATTTACCAGAACTCGTATTAGCTTTTAAATTGAGGGACTTTGCTGTGGCGTAGTGAGTAAAGCCGCTACCTGGAGTGCCAGCATCCCATATGGGTGACAGTTCAAATCCCAGCTGCTCCACTTCTGATTCAGCTCCCTGCTAATGTGCCTGAGAAAGCACTGGAAGATGGCCCAAGCCCTTGGGCCTCTGCACTCACATGAGAGAACCAGAAGAAGCTCCTGGCTCCTGGCTTTGGATTGGCCCAGCTCCAGCTGTTGTGGCCATTTGGGGAGTGAACCAGCAGATAGAAGGCCTCTCTCCCCACCTTTCCCTCTCTCCCTCTCCCTACCTCTTCCTTTTTCGCACTCCCCCCCTCTCCCTCTCCCTCTCCCTCTCTCCCCACCCCTGCCCTCCTTCTCTCCCTGCCTCTGCCTCTCTGTAACTCTGCCTTTCAAATAAATTAATTAATTAATCTTTTTTTAAAAATGGTCAGTTTTAAAAAAATTGAAGGGCCAGTGTTGTGGCACAGTGGGTTAAGCTGCCACTTGTGATGCCAGTATCCCATGTCAGAGCATCAGTTCAAGTCCTGGCTGCTCCACTGCCAATCCAGCTCCTTGCTGATGCACCTGGGAAGGCAGCTGATGGCACCCCAAGTACTTGGGCTCCTGCCACCCATGTGAGAGATCAGGATGTAGTTCCTAGCTCCTGGCTTTGGCCTGGACCAGCCCTGGCTGTTGAGGCTATTTGGTGAGCAAACCAGGTGATGGAGGATCTGTCTCTGTCTCTGTTCCTCTTTCTCTGCCTTTTAAATGAAATAAATTAATTCATCTTTAAAAAGTTGTTTAAATTGGTGACTGAGGTCTCTTGAAGCAATTGTCAGTGAGTCTTGCTCTTCTTCCCTATTTTTGCTGCCAATTTTTTCTTCCAGGATAACTGAACTTGCCATCTTGGAAACTTGTTGTGTTCAGTGCTGTCCCTCGGGGTCAGCGTTGTGCCATTACTAGGCTCTTCTTTTGCCTTAGACCTTGCCTTTGATGCAGGTGCTTATTTCTACTTGGCATGTGGCTCCATAATCTTTCCTTCAAACCCTTCAGACTGCCACTCTTTGTCCCCTGCCATTCCATATTTTCTCCCTTACTCACTTGAAAGTCACTTAGAAAAAAATAATTTCTCTTAGTTTTTTGAGTAAGGGTGACCATGTTCCCAAGACAGGTGTTCACATTGAGTTGGCCCAGCTGGCTGATGGCTTAAAATATTCTCCATAACCTCTTCTCTATAAAGTCTTCCAGAATAATCCAGTAGGGGCACGCTGTGCACTCTGGGAATAGATTTGACATTGTTGTCTACAACATTGTAGAATTTCTGACTGATAGATACATCTTACGCCCCAAGGGTGAATTAGGAAGTTTTCTGAAAAATGGAGGTAGTGCTTTTATAGTGAAACATGTATATCAAGCCATAATATACTTAGTTCTGCATATGGGCACTGGTTCGAGTCTCGGCTGCTCCTCTTCCCATCCAACTCCCTGTTATGTCCTGGGAAAGCAGTAGAAGATAGCCCAAGTCTTTGGGCCCTTGATCCCACTTGAAAGACTTGGAGGAAGCTCATGGCTTCGGATTGGCCCAGCTCCAGCTGTCATAGCCATTTGGGAAGTGAGCCAACGAATGGAAGACCTCTCTCTCTCTCTCTCTCTGTTTCTCTGTAACTCTGCCTTTCACATATTCACATAAAATGTAAATAATTTTTTTAAAAAAATCTTAAAATGCAAGTTATAAGTGACAAATAGCAAGCATGTTTTAGGAAAAAAATAATAAAAGTTGGAAATTTTCCTATCAGACATATGTTCGATCAATATATGTCAAAACAAAGTTTAATACACATAACCTTTAATGAAAGTATCAGGACTTTTTCAATACAGAAATTTACTTTCGTTTCAAAAAATTAAATATATTTTAATATCTTTGGCAATTTAATGGTGTATGGTGATTTCCAAAGAGAAGGGTTGTCTGAAGATGCACAGGACAGTTTCTGCCTGCAGGTTCATTAAATGAGCACGTGTTGAGGAGCGAGTGATACTCCAAATGCATACAGTGCCCTAGTTGAGGGCACTGGGGTTGAGTGCCTTCCAGAGAGGGATCAGTGGGATGGTATGGCTGTCAGGTAGGGAGGGATCACTCCCACTTGGGATGGTCAAGAAAAGGATTCAGGGAGAATATGGGCCTTCGGAAGGACCGAGAGGAGTAAAGGGTATCCACGGGCAGGCAGCAGTTCAGCATACCTTGGTGGGGAAACCACATGCATGAAGGACTGGAGTTTGCACTTCTGGCACCCTAGCGCACAATTCTCTTTGACCAAAGTAAAGGGAATGTAAGGGATTTATGGGGCAGGGAGAGGAAGAGGAGGAGGAATAATTATAATGGCTTCCATTTATTGAATGCCTACTGTGTGCTGGACATTGGTTTAAACTTGCATTAACTGATTTCATCTTAAATGAGATAAGTCCAGAAACATAGATTGGGGTCATGTTTGAGATGTTGCATGATAGGATAAGGAGCCTTGTAAGCATTTGAGTTGGTGATGAGGTATCTGAATTGTAACAAGTTTCTATGAAGTGAGGAACTGAGAATGTTGTTCACTGAAACATTACATTGAAGGAATCTGGAATATTAGAAGTCCCCATGAGCAAGGGGATCAGTATTTGTGAGAAATTGATTTTATTTTTTTTAAACTTTTATTTAATGAATATAAATTTCCAAAGTACAGCTTATGGATTACAATGGCTTGCCCCCCATAACATCCCTCCCACCCGCAACCCTCCCCTTCCCCACTCCCTCTCCCCTTCCATTCACATCAAGATTCATCCTCGTTTCTCTTTATATACAGAAGATCAGTTCAGCATACATCAAGCAAAGATTTCAACAGTTTGCTCCCACACAGAAACATAAAGTGAAAAATACTGTTTGAGTACTAGTTATAGCATTAAATCTCAATGTACAGCACACTAAGGACAAAGATCCTACATGAGGAGTAAGTGCACAGTGACTCCTGTTGCTGACTTAACAAATTGACACTCTTGTTTATGGCCTCAGTAATCACCCTAGGCTCTTGTCATGAGCTGCCAAGGCTATGGAAGCAATGGATTTTAAAAATAGGTTTGGGGCAGGCATTTTTCACAGCAGTTAAGATGCTGTTTGGGATGCCTATACATTCCATATTAGAGTGCCTGAGTTTTGAGTCGTGGCTCCACTTCCAATTCTAGCTTCCTGCTAATACATACCACAGGAGTCAGCAGGTCCTGGTTCAAGTTCCTGAGGTCCCTTCTACCCACATGAGAAATCCAGGTGGAGTTCCAGGCTTCTGACTTTGGCCTGGCCCCACTCTGGTTTTGTGTTGTGGACATTTGGGGAGTGAACCAGGAGAGAGAGACAAGATCTCTCTGTCTCCCTTTCAAACTAAACAGCTTCAACAAAAAATACATTTATCTTGATACAAAATATTTGGAAAGCCATGCATATTTTTTCTAATAATATGCATTTTCTTTTTTACTCCAGTATTGATTTGTGATCACAGAACTACTGTATAAAAATATTTAACTGTCATTAAAAATCCATTCTATTATCCGCTTTAAAATTACTTAAAATTTTAACCTCAAGCTAAGAGATACATTACTGAAATGTCCTTTTGCAAACTTATTTCAGGGTTAGCATTTTGTAAGATGTGATTTGCTTTTGGAAGAAAGCATATAATTCTGTAAAGATATTTAATGTCACAGATCTGTTGATGTTGATTGGGCCAATATGTGCACAGTTAATACATTTCTTTTCCTGTTAATTTGGAGTGGAGGTGGGTAGCCATTGAGCCTTTTTGGGATATGTACCTTCTAGGAAAACTGTGCTTAAGAAATGAAATTGTGTGTTTTGATAAAGAGAGGTCAAAGATGTTTATATTTCAGTAAAATGGAGAACTCGTACTGTATTTGGTATACTTTGTGTTTTGCCCACACAGAAAAAAAAACCTTATTCTGTATTTGTTCTCTGTGATCAATGTCCAGAGAGCAGAATGTAAGATTCTAAGAATTTGCAGCAGCTTAATTTGGCAAGGTTCTGATCTTTCCTTGATACTTAATTCGAGGCACGCAACTTCTGGCCTGTTGATTTGTGTAAGCTTGGTTAAGAAATTACACTGAGGGAGTTATGCTGCTTCATCCACACTAATTCCTGCCCGCCATGTATCAGTGCCTCTGGAATTCTGTTACCAGACCAGATCACATTGTTAAGGGAGCCAGGAGCTTCAGAGAGGGGTGCTAGACAGGAAGATGCAGGGCTGGGATGTGGCCTCTTTTCAACTTTCTGGCAGCAAGTTTTTCATTAGCAGAGTGCTGGGATTTTCTTGGCAAAGGAGGAAAATCCAAGAGGCAAAAAGCCTTGAAGAAAACCCAACTCTTGTATCCATGCCCGGAATGTTGTGTTGCTGGCATACAGCCAGTTGTAAAAGGAAGAAATCCAACCCGAATGTGGAGACAAGTTTCTTAGTGCTTTTGTTTCCCTGTTTAAAGTTTTTCTCTCAAGCAACTTCTGCAGGGAGGTATTAGGCAGTGACTGTGCATAAGGAAATTGTATTTGGAAAGTTTTTTTTTAACTGAAGCTACTAAATATCCTTGTGTCTGTGCCCTTAATGACTACAGTGGCTGTAGCTACACAGCCTCTTAGTTAAGAGAAGGAAAGTGATCCAGGCTATACTTAGAGACTGAAAACTTTATTGGCCACAAGAAGCAGAACTGAACGTGTGTCCTGGGACTTGAGTGTGTTTTGCTCTCCTTTATACCATCCTGGTAAATGGACAAGAAGAGAGATTGAGCAGGATGTGGCAGGATTCTTAACTACTTTTATTTGTCACATTTTCTCAGATGGTATTGTAGAGTGCTGCTTGTCCTCACCTTCTGATGCCCAGTTTTGACCTGGGCGTTTGAATACCCTCTGAGATACAGACTAGGTTCTTAGTGCCTGGTGTAATGGCTTGGTAAGTTCTAGCTAATCTCAAATGAGAGGAAGTGTCTTTGTGACTTCCCAGAAATATCTCTGTGGAGGGAAATCTTCCTACTGTGTGCTAACTGGAATCAGGCATGAGGGCTGGTGTTTGAAGAGGTTCTTTACAATATGAGGTTGACTGTACAAACAAACAGCAGTGAAGCGAGCTAGAAGGAGCCCCTGTCACTCTTCTGTGGCACCCAGGCAGGGGGCCTCTGGACCTACTACACATGATAAACTTCTCAAACTTCAGACCACTCTTCTCTGGGGATTTTCTGCCACTGATGGCTGAACCTAATCCTAAAGAATTCAGGGGACTGTGGCAGTGGAAGTAGAATTGAAGATGGGTAAAATTCAGTCAGTATAGAAGAATTTTTACTATACACAGTGTTCAAAACAAGAGAGACTAAGACGGACTAACAAGTCCTGGGATGAAGGCATTAACACATATAACATAAAGATAACCAGGCTAACCCACTTGTAATTCTTTTTACATAGAAGTGAGACTTTTAAACCTGGAAGATTTTTGTAACCCTGTAGTTTTATGAAAGCTGTGAAGTTATTTTGAATTTCTCCAGTATATTCACAGGCTTCTGGAAGTTTCAGGTGTGTGTGTTTGTGTTTGCGTATTTTAAGATCAATTTATTTATTTGGAATGCTGAGTGACAGGGAAGAAGAGAGAGATACCTTCCTTCTGCTGGTTCACTCCCTAAATGGCCACAACAGCCAAGTCTGGGCCAACCTGAAGCCATCCTGCTGCTCTCCCACGTGGGTGGCAAGGACCCAAGGGTTATCTTCCTCTTCCTTCCCAGCTGCATTAGGGAGCTGGATTGGAAGCAGAGCAGCTGAGACTTCAGCCAGTGGTCTTACAGGATGCCAGTGTTACAGGTGGTGGCCATCAGAATCAACCCTTAAGGCATTCGGATCTGGCTGAAGAGCCCATGAGAGTTTCGCAAGAAGGGAAAGCCAAGACACTATTGCAAAAAAAAAAAAAAAAACACTAAATGAAAGATCTTTGTGAGTGAGATCCCAGGGGAAAAAACAGACCATCAAAGAAGGAGGTACCTTTCTCTGAAGGGAGGAGAGAACTTCCACTTTGACTATGGCCTTGTCTAAATAAGATTGGAGTTTGTGAACTCAAGAGGCTTCCATAGCCTTGGCAGCTCATGACAAGAGCCCTGGGTGATTACTGACGTTATAAATAAGAGTGTCAATTGTTAAATCAACAACAGGAGTCACTGTGCACCTGCTCCCAATGTAGGATCTCTGTCCTTAATGTGTTGTACTATGCGAATTAACAGTAAAACTACTACTCAAACAGTACTCTATACTTTGTGTGTCTGTGTGGGTGCAGTCTATTGACATCTTTACTTAGTAAATACTAAGTTGATCTTCTGTATATAAAGATAATTGAAAATGAATCTTGATAAAGAATGGGATGGGAGAGGGAGTGGGAGAAGGGATGGTTGCATGTGGGAGGGAGATTATAGGGGGGAAAGCCACTATAATCCAAAAGTTGTACTTTGGAAATTTATATTTATTAAATAAAAGTTGAAAAAAAAAAAAAAAAAACAGGTGGTGGCCAAACTCACCATGTCACAGTGCTGGCCCCCAGATGTTTGGGGTTTAAAGTGCATTTGTGATTGACCAGACAATCTGTGTTGTAGTCAGATTGGGGTGATGAACAGTTTCCTTTAAAATTTGCTTAATGGCCTAAAGTTTTTGTAAACATTTCTCATGGATTTGAAAACAGTGTAGATTCCCTAATTTCTGGGTACATATTTCTGGGTATGTAACTCCTATACATTGATTTGTGTATTTGTTAAATTGCTTGGCTCCCTGCCTAGGATGTAATTTTTATGAGGGTAAGGACTTGATTGTGTTCACTGTTCCATCTCCAGTGCCTAAAACATAGTCCCATCATAACACTGCTTCCAAGTGAAATACAGTGAGTTAATTGTGCTGCTCAAACCACCTGTAGCATTGATAGTTTTCTGTAATTTTAGTATCAACTATTAAAGGGGAGTAAATTGAAATCTTTCACTATAGACATGCATGTGTCAGCTTAACTAGTTCTTACAGCTTTTGCTTCTTGCATTTTGAAATTATTAGAATCTGTACATTTGTAATAATTTATTAATAACAAAGTTATTATGTAGTAGTAATAGCTCTTATTAGACTTTTATCCTTAAACTCTGTTATATCATATTAATATAACCACCTCTGTTTTCTTTTTTATTAGAAGTTATCTGGCTTGTTTAATTATTATTATTATTAGCATCTGCTTGGTTGTCTTTATTTGTTATTTGTATTTGCCTAGTGGTTCTTTCTCCATCCATCTACTTCCAATATTTTTCACATTCTTTTGATTTGATGTATCTCAGTGATAAACTATGTAACTGGAATTTTAAAAATTCCAATCTAGTACTCTTATTTTAATTGGAAAATTTTCTTTTTTTAAAAAAAAGGGACTTATTTATTTATTATTGAAAGGCAGAGTTGGGGGGAGGTTATATCTTCGATCCGCTGGTTCACTCCCCAAATGGCTACAATGGCCTGAACTGGAGCCAGGAGCTTCTTCCAGGTCTTTCACTGGAGTACAGGGACCCAAGCACTTGGGTCATCTTCCGCTGCTTTCCCAGGCCATTATCAGGAAGCTGGATTGGAGATGGAGCATTTTGGACTTGAACCAGCACCCATATGGGATGTTGGAGCTCCAGGCAGAGCCTGAACACACCACTGACTCACCATACATACTTTAGAAACAGCCTCTGACTCTTTTTCCTAACAGCAAAGAATTTAGAATACATGTAATTACTGTGTTTTGTTTTAGTTCATGAATGCTCTTTAGCTGTGTCTAATGCGCTGTTTAACTCATTCACTGTGTTTTAAATTTCTATAATTATATTTTTCCAGGAGGTCTGTTTGGTTCTTTTTAAAATCTGTCTGGTTATTTTGTTAGTCTCTTGTTTTGATCCATATTTTGAAATTCGATCTTTTATTTTTATCAACATTTTTTCAGTGTGTTCACTTTAAATAAAAATATGTAGACCTTAATATCACCGTGGAATGTAAGTTTAGATTAGGCAAGAGAATTTCACAAGTACAATAACGTATTCATGGTATATCAGAGTTTGTGTATAATGTCTCACAAACCAGCTTGCTTATAAACTATTAATCACTTCCACTGAGGGTAATTTAAAATTTATGAATTTTACACAGAAAATAATTTTAAAAAACTGCACACATTTTAAAAGTGTTAATTTACCTTTGTATTAGCAGTCAAAAACATGTTTATTTCAAGATGATATTTAAAAGTTACTCTAATATAACAGCAGCAAAAATAAATACTGCAATTACAAAAGAGCTAAACTAGAATCTATAATTAAATCAGCCTCAGGTTTATAAGTGTGATTCTGATATAAACACTACTATGCAGGTGTCTTAAAAGCATGCTGGCTTTTGCCGGCGCCGTGGCTCACTAGGCTAATCCTCCACCTTGCGGCGCCGGCACACCGGGTTCTAGTCCCGGTTGGGGCGCCGGATTCTGTCCCGGTTGCCCCTCTTCCAGGCCAGCTCTCTGCTATGGCCAGGGAGTGCAGTGGAGGATGGCCCAGGTGCTTGGGCCCTGCACCCCATGGGAGACCAGGAAAAGCACCTGGATCCTGGCTCCTGCCATCGGATCAGCGCGGTGCGCCGGCTGCAGCGGCGGCCATTGGAGGGTGAACCAACGGCAAAGGAAGACCTTTCTCTCTGTCTCTCTCTCACTGTCCACTGTCCACTCTGCCTGTCCAAAAAAAAAAAAAAAAAAAAAAAAAAAGGCTTTCGTTTAAACACACACACACATGCACACGCACACACCTCTTCAGTTGTGGGAGGCTGTACAAGGTACAGTCCATGAACTTTAAAAAACAGTTCGAGACAACCAGCTCTAAATACTGGAACACTCAACCAGTTTATGAGGCAGGCAGAAAAAAAAGTGAGTTAACTGAGGTAAATAGGACTCCTATCTAACACCCAAAGCATGTGATATTCTGCAGCAAACTGGGAGTAACTTCAAGGTTGGTCTGCTGTGTTCTGTAGGACTGATTTCATCACAAGAGTTTAAGAAGGGGGCATTAAAATGTGACATTGTGTTAACTTGACTCCCCTGAGTGACCTGGTGGTGCACTAGTCAGGCAAATCAAGCCTAAAAGAAAAAAGGTCAGTATTCAAAATTATTTTCTAAATCCACTCAAATTACTTACTTTTGACATAACATGTAACCTCATTATGAGATGTCTAAGTAAAGGAAGCATCTCCAGCAAGGCCAAGCCAGCATCTCTCCTTCTGAAGTTTAGGTTTCACTCAGAATTCCTGATACATGGAATAGCCCATACCAAGATTCATTGCTCCTAGAGCAAAGCCTTGAGCTGCCACATACATGTGGATCAGGTGCAGGGACATCTTAGTATTTCCTCTGCTTTCCAGTTTGTGTAATCCACATACAACAGTCTCTGCAAAACCTGCCATTCCAATGGGGTCAAATGATGCCTTTAGCTTCTCCAATAAGTTTGGATCCCTGATCTGCATACTATGAAGAAAGAAGAAAATCCATATTGGTTGAAATAATGAGTGCTTGAAGAATCTTCCAACATCGACAAATCTCACATACACTCCAACTGGCTTCTGGCCCAACTGTGCATCTTTTCAACTTTTCCTATATTGTTATTCCATATGCTTGTCTGAGATTTCCAGTATGTGAAGTCCTGGAGGTTTGTTTGTATTCTTTGTTTTGTTTTGTTTTGTTTTGTTTTGTTTTGTTTTGTTTTGACAGGCAGAGTGGATAGTGACAGAGAGAGACACCGAGAAAGGTCTTCCTTTTGCCGTTGGTTCACCCTCCAATGGCCGCCACAGCTTGCACGCTGCGGCCGGCGCACCGCGCTGATCCGAAGGCAGGAGCCAGGTGTTTCTCCTGGTCTCCCATGGGGTGCAGGGCCCAAGTACTTGGGCCATCCTCCACTGCCTTCCCGGGCCACAGCAGAGAGCTGGCCTGGAAGGGGGGCAACTGGGACAGAATCCGGTGCCCCGACCGGGACTAGAACCCGGTGTGCCTGTGCCACTAGGTGGAGGATTAGCCTATTGAGCCGCGGCGCCGGCCCTGTATTCTTTGTTTTATTTTTATTTGCCGTACTTTGTTGAGGGGTGGAAGGTAGATATTCCATCTGGTTCTGTTCTCAAATTCCTGTACAGGTGGATGGAGCTGTGTCAGGGCTGGGTGAGGCTGAACCTAGTACTTAATGCAGGTCTCCCATTTGGGTGGTGGGAACCCAATTACTTGAGCCAGAACCATGAATTGAACCAAGTGCTTCAGTGTAGAACGCAGGTATCCTAACTGGTGTCTTTGCTACTTGACTAAATGACCATCCTAGGCATTTACATATGTTGTTCTGTTGACTCTTTTTATATATATTTGTTTGTTTGTTTGAAAGTCAGAGTTACACAGAGAGAGGAGAGGCGGGGGGCGGGGGGGGGGTCTTCCATCCACTTGTTCAGTCCCCAGTTGGCCACAATGGCTGGAACTGTGCCAATCTGAAGCCAGGAGCCAGGAGCTTCTTCTGGGTCTCCCATGTGGGTGCAGGGTCCCAAGGACTTGGGTCATCTTCCACTGCTTTCCCAGGCCATAGCAGAGAGCTGGATTGGAAATGGAACAGCCGGGACTTGAACCAGTGTCCATATGGGATGCCGACACTGCAGGCGGTGGCTTTACCCACCCCCTACGTCACAGCTCCAGCCTCTCTGTTGACACTTAACATGTACATGTAGTGGTTTGTTTATTATGTTGTGTTTTGAAACTTTTTGTTGTGAATTCATATTTTGTTGAATTTAATTCCTAGGAATTTTAGAGGCCTTAAACTGGTGAGCTTTCCTCCAAAGATGGTTTGCATTCATGTATTTCAACATACTAGGGATCTATTTTACTAGGTGGACAAAAGTTTTGCTCACCTGGGCTGCATTAGTCCCTGATGTCCTGCCCAGGCATGGTAGAGTGGTTTCAGCCTTCTTACCTTGAAGACACCTGAGGCTTCACATCTCCGTGGGCACGTGTCTCTCATGACAGCTCTCCATCGACTCACCTTCTTTCATCTCATTCATGTTCATCTGCTTCTGTCCTCTCCTCATTCTCTGCCCTCTGAAATTTCTGTCACTTTCTGCTCAATCCTACCATATTATTTTTAATTTATCCCAAGTTTAATTGTGTTTTTGTAGGAAAGCTCTTAGAGTATCCAGCCTACTGTACTTATGGAAATAGAAAATCTCTATCATAATAGTGTATATACATTTCATAGTTTTCAGTAATCAACTATGATATGGAAAAAATACCCTTATACCTACAAGGTTTACCAATAGCTTATCTTTGAAAGATTCAGCTTCTGATTTCCAGAATGTTAAAATGTAGATAGGGTATCCCCAGTCCAAAACTCAGAAATCTGACATGCAGTGAAATCCAAAACTTTGAGTGCCAATGAGTTCAGAAAGTTTTGGATGTTGGAGTTTTGGATTGCAGACTCTGCAAATATTCCAAAATGTGAAATCTGAAACCTTTCTGATTCTAAGCCTTTTGGAGTAGGGGCATTCAACCTGTACTATTTGAACCTGCCTTCAAAAGACTGCAGTGTCAGTGTGCTGATATTTGAGCATAAGAAAATTTTATATAAAGAAAGAGAACCTTTGTGGTCCAAAAACACAATCAAGGATTGGTTTCATCTTTAAGTATCTCTACTTGTGGGGTTGGCAGCATGGCACAGTGGGTTAAAGCCACCAATTGCAGTGTCATGCCAGTTCAAATGCATGCTGCTCCACTTCAGCTACAGCTCCCTGCTGATGAACCTGGGAAGGCAGCAGAAGATGGCCCTGAGTACCTGGGTACTTGCCAACCACGTGGGAGACCCAGATGAAGTTCCAGGCCTCTGACTTTGGCCCAACCCTAGCCATTGCAGCCAGCTGGGGAGTGAACCAGTTGATGGAGAATACCCCCCCCCACACACACACACACTGCTTTTCAAATAAAGAGAAAAATAAATTCTCTTTTAAAAATCTATAAAAAAAATCTCCACTTTTAAATTTCTGATAAAAACAAAAATATGTGTTTCTACAGAATCTCTCAGAAGGTGCAGAGAGGAGAGTCTGCCCTTTGGTCTTACCCAGTTTCCCCTGAGGTGACTGCAGGGAACAAGTTGCAGAACACTGTACTTAGCCAGGCAGTGTTAGACACCATGGAGGAAGGGGGTTTTTCCCTCTCCAAGCATCAAAAGGTACCATGTCAGGTGATGAGTTGTTGGACACGGCGTTGTGGCATAGCATGTAAAGCCACCACCTGCGATACTGGCATCCCATATGGGCACCAGTTCATGTCCCGGCTACTCCATTTTTGATCCAGCTCCCTGCTAATTGCCTGAGAAAAGCAGCAGAGAATGACCCATTCCCCTCTAACCCATCTGAAGAACTAGCTGAAATGTTTGCTGTGTTTATATACAGAGATGTGACTTTGACGCCTAGCCCTGATTTTTTTTGTGTAATTGCTTGCAGCAGGAGTAAAAGCCTCATAGCTACAGTTTGCAATCAGGGACAAGTTTTCAGCATGCGTAACTCATTTCCCCATGCTATTCACTGTTAATAGTGATAACACTTTAACTTTTGGAAGTGGAGAAATTACCAAAAATTATTGATTGGGGCAAGAGTCAGGAATGACTCAGAGCATAACTCTGTCCCTAAATCTAGATGATGTTGTATCTAACGTGGGACTGTTTCCTACATGTTTTCCCCGACATGTGTACTATTAAAATTAGCCTTTAGCCCAGTGGAGAAGTTTGCCTTGACTTTTTTAAGGTAAGTAGTATCCTTCTTTGGGTGCCTCATTAGAATTCATTAGAATGGATATATTCATTGTGTGTATTCCTCTTTTAAAAAAATGTTTAGGAGTAATTTTTTAAAAAGTAACAGATCTGGGGCGGCGCCGCGGCTCACTAGGCTAATCCTCCGCCTTGCGGCGCCAACACACCGGGTTCTAGTCCCGGTCAGGGCGCCGGATTCTGTCCCAGTTGCCCCCCTTCCAGGCCAGCTCTCTGCTGTGGCCTGCGAGTGCAGTGGAGGATGGCCCAAGTACTTGGGCCCTGCACCCCATGGGAGACCAGGAGAAACACCTGGCTCCTGCCATCGGATCAGCGCAGTGCGCCGGCCGCAGCACGCTGGCCGCGCCAGCCATTGGAGGGTGAACCAACGGCAAAGGAAGACCTTTCTCTCTGTCCACTCTGCCTGTCAAAAAAAAAAAAAAGAAGTAACAGATCTGATATGTTAATTTTTGTGATTGTAGTAACTCAATCCCATGCATTTTAATCATCACGTTTTATACCTTAAATGTATATAATGAAAAAAACTGTGAATATGAAACAAATGGCACAAAACTTTGGCTGTATTTATTAGCATTTATTGCATTTTCTTCTTGTTTCTCAACAGATTATCTTTGCACTCACACAACAGTGTCCTAGAAAAAGGACAGCACACAGATAGGGGTTTGGACATGTGAACTGTAGGAGTAGTCAGTCCTGAGGGAGGCACAGGTGATAATCTGAAAGGATTTGTTTTATTTGGACAATGATATGTTTGCCTTTAAATTCTCATGGTGGATGTCTACGTGCCTCCTTAGTGACTGGCTCTGTTGAGTTCGCTCTTAGGGTACATGAAGCAACTAGGCTGTGAGCTGAGATGATGAAACATTGTTTTCCTGCTTGCAAACAAGGACATTTCCTACAAGCAGGGTTTGTTGAAACCTTCCTGTGAAAGATTCTTAAACAAACTTGGTCTTTGTTGACATCAGATAAATGAAATAGGCTGAGTAGTGAAAGTTTAGGAGTTTCAAACAGTTTATACAAGTTACACCTCTTTGGCAACATTCATAAAATGTTGGTCTTTTAGTGATAAGGAAATAATTGCTGATAGCTTAGAATATTCCCTAATGACTAGCTAGTGGATTCAGTCTACATACACTAGAGTTTTTAAAAGCATATTTCTAAATACGCAGAGAAAATGTAATGTAACTGCAAGGACTGTAACCCTAAAAAGTAATACTGTTTAGAAAGAAGAAAAAACAAATACAATCAAAATCCTAGTTAGAGAACAATGGTCAGAGTGAGGAACAAAAAGGGTAGACATCAGAAGCATTTGTTATGGCTGCCATGGGACTTGAGAGGTTCAGATTTACAAAATCAAAGAGGGGACAGGCATTTGGCACAGCCATTAGAACAGTGCCTGGAACACCTACAACCCCACATTGGAGTGCCTGGGCTTGAGTCCGGCTCTGCTTCTGATTCCAGCTTCCTGTTAATGCACACTCTGAGAGGCCACAGTGATGACTCAAGTAATTGGATCCCTGCCACTCTCCTGGGAACCCTGAATCCAGTTCCCTAGTACTGGATATTGTGGGCATCTGGGGAATATCCTAGAAGGTGCTGGATCTCTGTCTCAGCTTTTCAAATCAATAGTAAAAATAAAATACAAAAGAGTAAAGTAAGTAGTGTGAAGTTGTGGAAAAAATTCCACAGAAATGTGTGATTTGAAGTTATGTGAAATACTTTTAGGAAGAAGGTGACCAAAAAAGAGAACCTGTGTAGTAGCAATACTGCAGTACTAAATCCAATTTTGCTTTTCTCTGCAAAAGAAGAATGGTCAGATACCTGACCAGAAGGAGAGAACAAATGACCATGAGCAAACCTGAAGCCCACATTGATGAGACAGAGCCAAGTGGTTTTAAAAACTAGTTTGGTGCAAGCATTGTGGCTCAGTGAGTTAAAGCCATGGCCTGCAGCACTAGCATCCCATGTGGGTGCTGCTTCAGTCCTGGCTGCTCCACCTCCAATCCAGCTCCCTGCTAATGAGCCTAGGAAAGCAGTGGAGGATGGCCCGAGTCCTTGGGCTCCTGCACCCAAGTGAGAGACCTGGAGGAAGCTCCTGGCTTTGGCCTGGCCCAGCCCCTGTCATTGCAACCATTTGGGGAGTGAACCAGCAGATGGAAGTGCTCGTTCTCTCGCTCTTGCTCTCACACTCTCTCTCTAACTCAGCATCTCAAATATTAAAAAAAAAAAAAAGCCTAATTCAGGGTCAGGTCTGGATATTGAGATCTCACTGGTAAAAGAATTTGTAGATAGGTGTGTGGAGTGCCCATCTCTAATTTTGGAGGAGGAGCTCTGATGTATGGAAGAGGAGGCAGAAGCAAGGAGGGAGAGGGCTGTCCTTATTGTCCAACTGTAGACCAGTGTGGATTCTGCAAGCCTCAGATTGAGGATGTGGACACTGCTCACCCAGCAAAATTCCAGCAATTTGTGGTATGGACTTGGAAAAGAAGTAGTTGATCCCCGAAAGGCATCATGATTTCTCCAAGAACAATTCATGCCTAACAAACCCCACATCTTTTTACATGATTATTAGAATGATAGATTTGGGAAATTTAAACATATACTGTCGGGATTTCTGCAAAGCATTTAACAGCATTTTGCTATCATAATCTTCAGAAAAGGTTAATAGGAATGTCAGTTTCTAATTGGTTTTATGATATATGCAGAGTGTTGATTAAGGTCAGTGTCAGTTAGGGGGGATATTTTTGGTGGCAGGCCATTGTACTCTGCCTGTGGCTGTCAAGTTTAACATTTCAGGTCCAGCACCATGGCTCACTTGGTTAATCCTCCGCCTGCGGGACCGGCATCCCATATGGACGCCAGGTTCTAGTCCCGGTTGCTCCTCTTCCAGTCCAGCTCTCTGCTGTGGCCCGGGAAGGCAGTGGAGGATGGCCCAAGTGCTTGGGCCCCTGTACCCGCATGGGAGACCAGAAGGAAGCACCTGGCTCCTGCCTTCGGATCAGCGCGGTGCGCCGGCCGCAGCGGCCATTTGGGGGTGAACCAACGGAAGGAAGACCTTTCTCTCTGTCTCTCTCTCTCACTAACTCTGTCAAAAAAAAAAAAAAAAAGTTTAACATCTCTTTGTATCAGTGAGTCAGGTTTAGATAGAAGATAAGTTTATCATGTTTGTAGTGACATAAAGGTAGGATAGTTAATACATTGATGGACTTGTATTACAGTGTGATTCTTAAAATGCTGGATTTTAGATTTAAAAAACATCAGTAAAACCCAAAAGAATTGAGGAGACCTCTCCAAAAGGACATGAGGTTTTAACTGACTGCAAACCAAATTTGAATCTTTCATTCATTAAACAAATGTCTACTGCACTCTGTTTTATATTTGAAAAGCTATGAGGACACTGGAGATGCAAAATTAATGAAACATAGGCTTTCATTTCAAGAAACTTAATAGCCTAAATGAGTATTAATTTCCTAAAATTGTCATTAATATATCACAAATTAGGCAGCTTAAAATAGCATAAGTGTACTGTCTCATAGTTCTGGAAACTAGAAATCCAAAATCGATAGCTGGCCTATGCTTCCTGTAAAATCTGTAGGGGAGAATCCTTCCTCAAGCTTCTGGTCATGGCCTTCAGTCTGATGGCTTTGTGCTTATAGCTGATTTGCTCCAGTTTCCATCCCAGTCATCACCATGCATTCTTGTGTGTCATGTGACAATCTCCTATGACATTAGTCATATCAGCTTAGGAACTACCATAATAACCTCATCTTAATTTGATGACATCCACAAAGACCTTATTTCCAACTAAGGTCACCAAGTAGGATACCCAGTTTAGGATTTCAACATATCTTTTTGGTGAACACAATTCAAACTATAACAAGGAGTGAAACATGCTCATCCAAATTCTTACCTGTGATTGTGGTAAATATAGGATGTGATTGTGATAAACATAGGATGTTAAGGCCATCTGACTACCACATCTGTCACTCCATTGATCGCCAGGGTTGATTCGGCTGATCCGGATGGGTAGGCAGGTGTCCCCTCCCTCCCTCACTGCTCCATGTGCGTCCCTTCCGAAGCTGCATACTCAGTTGACAAGAACAACCTTCCCCTCTAGAGGAGGACCGGTCTTCGGTCAAGGGTATACGAGTAGCTGCGCTCCCCTTCTAGAACCTCCAAACAAGCTCTCAAGAAAGGGGATATAAAAACACATGATGCTGTGAGAACAAGTAATGCAGTCCTAATAGTTTAGGTTTAGGGAGTGTCTAGAGTGACTGGGAGCTCTCCAAACAATGAAGAGGAGTAACTTTCCAGCAAGGAGAAAGAATGGTGCAGAAAGGCTTCAGCCGATAACAGGCTTCCTGTTCTGAGGAAGTTAAAAGGAAACCCAGTGTAAGTCAAGGGTAGTAGGAGGAAGCAGAAGATGGGCTGAGAAGACAGGAGCAGACCCAGCAGAGCTTTGCATGGGATGTTGAAGCAATTTGTGTGGGCCCTTAAAGAGTAAGCAGAAAGAATTCATCAGAATATGTAGGATGAAGTAAAGTCATAAGCAAATTAGACTCTATACTTGACCACACCAGGGGCTTTGTCTTCTTGGGAGTATCATTTGCTTTCCCAGATTTCATTGTACTAGAGAAGTCTTGGGAAGATGGCCATTTGGACTTATTTGAAAGAGAAGGTTTGTCTGTATTTGATCTTGAGGCAGAATTAAACCATTGGAGGGGAGTTATAGGAGGAGCGCTCCATGTGATGAAAGACCATCTAGCAGGGGAAGCTCCCTAGGGAGGAACAGGATAACTTGAAAGTTAGGATTCTCCTGGTACATAGGAGGTGGCCACCCATTAATGAAAGGAATCCTCAGCAAAACGAGATGGGAGGTGATTTCCTTGCAGGCACCCTATGAGAAGTAGCCACTTGGGTTTCAGTTGTGTGGTTAAGATTTCTAAATGATATCTACCATGTACTATATAGTTAAAAATTAAGGGGTGAGAATTTGACCTGGTGGTAAAGATGCTAGCTGAGGTGCCTGTGTCCCTTATCAAAGTGCCTGGGTTCGATGCCTGGCTCTGCTCCTCCCCGAAGCTTCCTGCTGATGCACAGCTTAGGAGACAGCAGATGAGGGCTCAGATATTTGGCCCCTGCCACTCATGTTGGGGACTTGGATTTTGACTCTCTGCTTTGACTCAACCCAGTCTTTTTAGGCAAAAATTTATTTTTTTTAATTAAGAGAATACTTGAAAATGAAATCCACTCAGGGACTGTTAAGTAACTGAATGTACTGACAGACATCCCAGGAGTTTTTCTAACAGTCTGCTGCCCCTGCTCAGCATTGCTTGTCTTCTCCACACTCTGCTGAGACAGCAGGAATCGCCCTGAACCTCCTGTCTCAGTTACAGTCCTCTTTTCTCTCGGCCTCTGTTCCCTCAGCTGCTCCTGGTGCGCTTGTTCTATCAAGCTGGTTTCTAGGAATCAACTGCCAAACATTTATGTTAAGCCAAATACATCCTCTTTAGAAGTGATGGTATGTGAATGTGTACATTCTGTTGTGCTCCCCCAGGGCAGGGAGGAAGCAAGAGGGGACACAGTATAAGCAACACTGTTCATCCTCCTCAAGGGCCAGGTGACCCAGTCTCTGCAGGCCGCATTTCAAGGCGGCACTGACCAGCTGTCGCTCCCCCTCTTCGTGGAGGAACGACACTAAACCCTGCCTAGGCTTCATATCCGAGTCACGGCACCAATATGTCGCTCCCCCTCTTCGTGGAGGAACGACACAGGACCCTGCGCTGTTCTTTCGTCTGCTCGGCCCTCCCCGGGTTTGCTGCTGGTTCTTCCCGGGTTGGCTACTATCCCTTCCACCTCCGTGGAAGGGCAGTTCCCCCTGGCCACATTCCCCACTTCCGCAGGGGAGCGGCACACCGCCGGCCGGCTCTTCTCGGGGGCTGCACAGGTGTTCCTTCAGCTAGATGTTCCCCTTAGATGTTCCTGGTGCATGCCGTCTCTCTCCTCCTTTATAGTCCTCCTCCGCCAATCCCAACTCGGCTGCCCACACGCCGAGTACGCTGCTCTCCTCCAATCAGGAGCGAGTCCTACAGTTTATTGGTTGAACTGGAGGCAGCTGTGTGGAAGCTGTTTACTTCTCTCCCAGCGCCATATTGTGGGAGAGCAGATGCATAGAATAAGTCTTAATTCCAGTAACTCAGTCCAGTCCGGGCTGCTCCCCACAGATCCTCCTTTCTTTTTATTTTTTGGCGTTGATACGCGCCTGTCTTCGGTGTCCCGTGGCACACACTCTGCTCTACTTGCTAGAGTTGCCACAGGTTCTTACAAGTCCTATCAATCAGGCAAACCGAATCCGGGTCCTCTCTTCGCCATGTTGTGAGGAGGTTTTTAGGCGCTGATGCGTGCCTGTGTTCGGTGACCTGCGGCTCATACTCTGGTCGAGCCGCCTGCTGGCGCTTACCGCCTTAATCAGGCAGACCGAATCCAAGCTTTCTCATTGCCGTATTGTGGGGGAGACTTATTAGTGTTGGTTCGTGCCTATCTTCGGTGATCTGCAGCTCATACTCTGGTCGAGCTGCTTGCTGGTGCTTACCGCCTTAATCAGGCAGACCGAATCCAAGCCTTCTAATTGTTGTATTGTGGGGAGGCCTTACTGATGTTAATTCGTGCCTGTCTTCGGTGACCTGCGGCGCATAAGCTGCTAGCCGCCGCAGGTGCTCATCGCCTCACTTAATCAGGCAGACCGAATCCAAGCTTTCTCATTGCCATGTTGAGGGGAGGCCTTTCTATTTCTCTATTTCTCTATCTCCGGGCATTCCTATTTCTCCCATTTTACTTCTATCTTCCAGCATTCCTATTTCTCTCACTTTACTTCTAAACTTCTGTTTCTCTTATCCCCGCGGCTTCCCGGCGCCTCGCCCTGCCGGCAGCTTCACGGCTCCGCGCAGCTTCCCGGCGCCTCGCCCCGCCAGCGGGCTCCGCCCCGAGGCTGCTTCTCGGCGCCTCGCCGGCTCTGAGCCGCTTCAGCCTCTCTCATCTGCGCGGCTCGGCTTTGCGCGCACACTCCGCGGTCTCACACTTAGCCCAGCGTTCCCTATGTACTTGAGCCCCGCACGCTCTGTCTGCGCGCGGCAGCCTCCGCGAGTCACACAGCGTAGCTTACGTGTCCGCCACTAGCATTCAATCTAAGTTCCCCGGGCTAGCCTGGCGAATTCAACCCAGCATACGTCTCCGCCCCACGGTTTGGCTTCCCGTCCTTTGCTCCCCAGGCTAATCAGACGGATCCCAACCAGGCTTACGTTTCAGCTTCTGGTTTTAACTTTTCGCCCCCTATTCCCGGGCTAACTTGAGAATCCCAAAGTGGCTTTCGTTTCAGCCTCGGCCTGCCCCCCGCGGCTTCAATTTCCCTAACATTTTTCTCTACCCGGTATGTTTCCCCAAGCTTTCCTCCAACAATACTCCTCCCTCATTTCTCCTGGCCTCTCCCCACAGTCCGCATCCGAGTCTGTTTGTTCTAACTTTCACTTTCGCTTTCGACCTTAGAGATTTCTCCCAGCTTCCCCCCGTAGTCCGTATCCGAGTCTATGCCTAGGCTTTCAATAGCTTCTTCCAGCACCCTTTTCGTCCGGCTTTTCCCTAGGCTGTTTGCTAGTCTCTCTCTCCGATATTTTCCCAGTTCTTCCCGTTTCTTCCCTCCTAAGTTTGCTATCCGTCCTGGGTTTCCTATCCGAGCTAGGTTTCCTATCCGAGCTAGGTTTCCTATCCGTTCTAGGTTTCCTATCCGAGTCACGTTTCCTATCCGAGTCACGGCACCATTATGTCGCTCCCCCTCTTCGTGGAGGAACGACACTAAACCCTGCCTAGGCTTCATATCCGAGTCACGGCACCAATATGTCGCTCCCCCTCTTCGTGGAGGAACGACACAGGACCCTGCGCTGTTCTTTCGTCTGCTCGGCCCTCCCCGGGTTTGCTGCTGGTTCTTCCCGGGTTGGCTACTATCCCTTCCACCTCCGTGGAAGGGCAGTTCCCCCTGGCCACATTCCCCACTTCCGCAGGGGAGCGGCACACCGCCGGCCGGCTCTTCTCGGGGGCTGCACAGGTGTTCCTTCAGCTAGATGTTCCCCTTAGATGTTCCTGGTGCATGCCGTCTCTCTCCTCCTTTATAGTCCTCCTCTGCCAATCCCAACTCGGCTGCCCACACGCCGAGTACGCTGCTCTCCTCCAATCAGGAGCGAGTCCTACAGTTTATTGGTTGAACTGGAGGCAGCTGTGTGGAAGCTGTTTACTTCTCTCCCAGCGCCATATTGTGGGAGAGCAGATGCATAGAATAAGTCTTAATTCCAGTAACTCAGTCCAGTCCGGGCTGCTCCCCACAACCAGCTGCCAAAAGCACACTTAAAAGGAGTTGCACCTTCCTGTGTATCTCTTGATACTCCTTAAAATCCCTTTCATCCTCTCTCTCACTTCTCCCTACCAAGGATGCCATTTCTTACTGTTTATATAAGTAACTACACTTGCTATTAAATGTTTATAAGCAAAGAAACCCTCAGGATCTTTTGTCAAGAGAATTGTTTTCAGTAAAGTTAAAGGACCATTTAAACTTTTGATTGATTTTAAGAAGTGACTGATTATGTAAATCGTCAAAATTCCATTTGTTTAACATTTTATTTTTATATTAAAGAGGGTAAGACATTTTCATCAGCTGGTTCACTCTGCAAGTGCCTATAGCAGTCCAGGCTAGGCCAGGCCAAAACCAGAGGATTATGACAACCCACTGCATATCTCCCCTATGGGTGGCAGGAACCCAACTATTTGAGCCGACACCTAGTGCCTTGCAGAGTGCATGCACATTAGCAGGAAGCTGGAATCAGGAGTGGAGCAGAGACTGAAACCCAGGTACTTCAGTATGGAATGCCAGCACCTTAACCCTAGACCAAATGTCTCACTTCCATAAAGTTCTTGAAGTACCCATTTATTATAAAAATTGAGACAAAATCTGATGAAAATGTTTTGGAGAAATTGTTTATGGTTACAGCATATTAATAAGTAGAACAGAAATGTGACAAGAATGACAGACTTCAGTTTGAAAGACTTAATCATTTCAGATTGTTCTAATTTGTAAAATTGTTCCTAGTTTGCGTATTTTACATACACATTTTTTATGCTCTGAATCATGATGATGTAGAAATGGTACCCGTTTAATTGCTTTCTCTAAGCACACAGTAGGAATGCTTTAAGTTTAGTTGAAGCCAACAGGAACTTGGAAACTTCCTTGAGCCAATAGCAGTGTTTCAACAATCTGCCAAAGTGCTAACTTTGAAATTCTGTGGTCACACAATGTTTCTGTATTTTAAGAACAACCAAATTGGAACATGCTTTTCAAAACTGAAAATATAGTTTGGAAAATGAACATTTTTAAAGAAATGGCTTTTCAGCAAAACCAAAAACCATAAATCATAACTCAGTATCCAATCAGAATTTATGAACTTGGAAGTAAAAATGAAATGTGAATTCTTGTTAAATTCCTTTTCTGCCACAGTATGATGGAAGGAATGTTGTCTAGGATTTCAGCAAAAGTGGTTGGGTTTTAAGTTAGGTAGCTGTCTGGGGAAACTTGTTTGGATGGCAGATTGAAAAGGGCACTTTAGCTGTGTTTGGAAAGAAAATGATTAAAGGAAATGAAGGTGTCGTCTCTCAGTTCTTTACCTTTAGACAAAAGAGCTTTCTTACACTTGACCGCCCCTCAGAGTCCAGGCATATCATCACAGCGTCCTTAATCTGAAACTTAGCTACTCACTCAAAAATAAGTCAAGATTTCTTCCTGAGCAGTAGCTGTTTAGAAAGACGGCAAGAGTGTGAGTTCTTCTGGGTCCTCTGGTTTTCCTTGGCATCCTGAAATTGGCCCCAGTTTGTGTGGACGGTGGATTCAAAGAGGAATGGGGGCTGGCATCCCATATAGGTGCCAGTTTGTGTTCTGGCTGCTCCACTTCTGATCCAGCTCCCTACTAATGGCCTTGGAAAAGCAACAGAGGATGGCCCAAGTATTTGGGCCCTTGCCACCCACGTGAAAGACCTGGAGAAGCTCCTGGCTCCAACTTGACCCCGCCTTGGCCATTGTGGCCATCTGGGGAATGAATCAGCAGGTGAAAGATTCACATTCTCTCTCTCTCTCTCTCTCTCTCTCTCTCTCTTTCTCTTTCTCTTTCTCTTTCAGATAAGTAAATCTTTAAAAATATTTTAAAAAGGAGAATGAAGATAGTATTATTAGTCTTAACACTGTTGTGTGTGTGTGTGTGTGTGTTTTTTTTAAGGTTTCTTTGAGAAGTTACACTGAACGAATCACCCTCGTGTGAAGGTGAGAAGTTTGGATGCCTGTTACTGCAGCAGGGGCCACCTAGAATTCAGCAGCATTTACAGGATTACTGAATTGTGGCAAGATTTACTCCACAATAGTCAAATATTTAGATTTAAACTTCAGTAATCTAGAAACCCAGTCCCTTAAAATATTTTGTTGCATGAAAGTGTCATCACAAATATTACTGTTTTCTGACAATTCAGAGAGCCTGTCATTTTAACTGTATGGTAGATGCATACATTAAAGTGTGCATTTATTTTTTTCATTTGTAGAATGGGAATATAGTTTTTTTAAGATTTATTCATTTATTTGAGAGGCAGAATTACAGAGAGAGAGGTCTTCCATCTGCTAGCTCACTCCCTAAATGGCCACAACAGCTGGAGCTGGGCTGGTCCAAAGCCAGAAGCCAAGAGCTTCTCCTCGGTCCCCCACATGGATGCAGGAACCCAAGCATTTGAACCATCTTCCACTGCTTTCCCAGGCCGTTAGCAGGGAGCTTGATTGGAAGAGGAGCAGCCAGGACTTGAACCTGCACCCATATGGGATGCCAGCACCACAGACAGAGGCTTAACCTACTGTGCCACAGCGTTAGCCCAGGAATATAGTTTTAAGTAGTAAAAACAGAGATGGAGCGAACTCTGTTTTGCACAAAGTTATATTGAAATCCATCTGATGCAACTTGGTTATTGCTTTTTATAAACTATGATCTATAAGCCATATACTATTTGAACTTTAGGATCTCAGTCTTCCACTTTGATTTAGAACTTACTTTGCCTCTTCTCCCTTCTGAACTTCTCCCTTGCTACAGGTACCTTCCCAACAGTATCTAAGTATTGTAAGTCTCCTCTTTATAAAAAATCTCCCTCCCCTCCATGTACCTCTCATGTCATCTGCTTAAGAAAGCCACCTGCATATGCTCCCTTCATTTCCCCTCCTCTCATCACCTCAGTCCATTGTAGCCTGGCTTCCCCACCTACCTCGCCATGATACAGAAACCTCTCTCGTCTAGGTCACTGGACTTCCTTGCCACTGAATCCTAAGAGTATACTTCATTCCTTTTTCAAAGCACCACCATGAGGCCGGCGCCATGGCTCACTTGGTTAATCCTCTGCCTGTGGGACCAGCATCCCATATGGGTGCTGGGTTCTAGTCCTGGTTGCTCCTCTTCCAGTCCAGCTCTCTGCTGTGGCCCGGGAGGGCAGTGGAGGATGGCCCAAGTGCTTGGGTCCGTGAACCTGCGCAGGAGACCAGGAAGAAGCACCTGGCTCCTGGCTTCGGATCGGCGCAGCGCCGGCTGTAGCGGCCATTTGGGGGTGAACCAACGGAAGGAAGACCTTTCTCTCTGTCTCTCTCTCTCACTGTCTATAACTCTGTCAAAAAAAAAAAAAAAAAAAACCCACAAACACCGCCTGACCCTGATGACTACTTTCTTGAGAAACTCAGTCGCTTTTGTGTTGGACCATCTCCTGGTTCCTTCTACCACTCTGGCCTCCTCTTCTGTCTCCTCTGTGGGCACATACTCAGGGCTGGGCCAGGTGAAAGCCAGGAGTCCTGCACTGCATCCTGGTCTCTCACATGGGTGGCAGGGGCCCAAGTCCTTGGGACATTTTCCACTGCCTTCCCAGGGTCATTAGCAAGGAGCTAGATCAGAAGTGGAGCAGGCAAGACTAAAACTAACCATCACGTAGGATGCCAGCATAGTGGCTTAACCTGCACATGACACCGGCCTGCATATCAGTATTTTGATTCCCCCTATGATATCTGTGCATTTTATGACCATCTCTATTCTAGTAGTTCTCAGCTCTCTGTCATCTTCTGTGCTGTCCTGAGCTCTGTTGAGAGTACATGACAGTTCCCCACATACCTGCAAATCAGTGGTCATAAAGAACCTCCTTTGTTTTGCTCCTTATTTAACATGAAGAGCACACACAGACTATCCAGCAACTGTGCCTCCAAAATCCAGTCTCTGACTTTTGTATCCTTTGCATCCTTCTCTTCCCCACTTCCTATAGCCTAGGGAAGCTCACAGTCCCTCTTGCCTAGATTACTGCAGTAGTCTATTTACCTTCCACTGTAACTCTGGTCTTGATCCTTCTCATTGCTTCCCTACAGTACAATCAGAATGGTTTTCCCAAAGTCTATATCTGGCTTAAAGTCCCTCAGGGACACTGCCCTAATGACGAAATTTAGGTTCCTTGCGTGACCTTGGAACCCCTCTGCTTACCTTTCCTCACCAGTATCCTTTCCCTCATCCCAGTAACCTGGGTTTACAGAATTGCCTTCTGTTCCCTTGCACTTGCCAGTCCTCATTTAAACACTTAATTCCCACCATCCTCTCCTGCCCTCCTTCCCACTATACATTCACATGGCTGGCTCCAGTGCATCCTTTATTGCTCGAATTAAACAGTGCTCTCTGTAGGAAAGCTTCTCCAACTACCTGAATTCCAGTCAAAGGCTGCTTTTGGAGCCTCCATATCCGTTGTGCACAAGTGTTTGCTGTGTGATGTTATAGTGGCTTCATCTGTGCCACTTTGTCCACACTGAGTACCATGAGGGAGGGATTTTGGCAGCTTTAATGTATGGTTGTTTCAGTGCCTAGTAGAGAGCACTGCATTATTTGTGGAATAAATAAAGCCGCATCTTTCAACAACAACCAAAAAACCCCCTGATGGGGCTGGCACTGTGGGTAATGGGCTAAGCCTCTGCCTGTGGCACCAGCATCCCATATGGGCTCAGTTTGTGTCCCAGCTGCTCCTCTTCCTATCCAGCTCTCCGCTATGGCCTGGGAAAGCAGTAGAAGATGGCCCAAGTGCTTGAGCCCCTGCACCTGTGTGGGAGACCCAGAAGAAGCTCCTGGCTCCTGGCCTTGGGTTGACTTAGCTCCAGCTATTGCAGCCATTTGGGGAATGGGCCAGCGGATGGAAGACCTTCTCTCCTTCTCTTTGTCTATAATTCTACTTCTCAAATAAATAAATAAACACTGACTAACATTAAAGTGTTAAGACACAGATGTTGAGGAATTTTTCAGGTTCAGAAAATGTAAAACCTTTTGTCCAGTGTAATAAAGCATTCCAGTCTCCTGTATCCATCTCTCCATTAGATAAACAATAATCTACTATTATCTCATTCCTGTGATTCATTGGCTCAGAATGTTTGAAACCTTGGTGGTAAGTATTCTTGACCCCTCATTTACTGCTCTGTTTACTGTGCAGGGTACCTTCAAATGGATTTCATGTATGGCTAAAAGGAGAACATTTTCTCTGCTGGATGTCCACCTCTTTGCAGTTGAAGCAAAGAGAAGGACTGAGGCTTGTTAAACTCTCCGAGTACCTTATGGGAAAAGTAAGCCAACTTCAGCTGTTCTGTCAGATAATCTGCCCTTAGAAAGAAGGGGAATTATTGGAGAATGTAACAGAAATAACAGGTGGTAGCAGATTTGAAGAGTCAAAAGAAAAAGAACCTAGCAAAGCAGGCCTCCCCAAAAACACTTTGACCTTCATTGGTGGGTGCTCCTTTTAAGGAGCAGAGACCACTCAAAATAGCTTAAGTGTGCAGGAGGTGTGTCAGAACCATCCAGGGGAATCTCACACACCCAGCATCAAAAGTGCAGTAAGGCCTGGGAGAAGAGAGGTGACCCACTCTTCCCACTGTTTCTCTGCTGGGGCTGCAGATTTTTTCATCTCTGCTTTCCCGAGTGCCCGCAGTGCACCTTGAACTGCCAGCTGCTTTGTTTCTGCATCGTGTCAAACTGGCCCCCAGTGTGCCTGACTTCAGCCTGAGCCCTGGATCAGCTGACCGATCTAGTCGTGTTATTCAGAGTTTCACGAAACTCAACTGAGTGTACACAGCCTTTGAATACTAACCCCTGAGTCAGGTGTCTTTTTCTGGCTTGGGCGTGGGAAGGCAGTGCCCAGTGCTGTGAAAGGGCAGATGATCTTGAGAAGGGGTGCGAGCAGCCAAGCTGCGACAGGACCCCTAATAAGGTGGTCATTAGCCTACGGGCCGTGACGGAAGGCGTGAGTCACACATGCTGGGTTTCATCCCTGGCACCACCACATGCTGAACTGTGATGCTGGCTAACAGTTCTGCACCTCAGTTTCTTCATCTCGACTCTGAGATTAATAGTTCTGATGTTACAGGGATATTGTGAAGATTCGGGAAAGAATGGAAAAGGTCCTAGATTCATGTCTAGCACACAGTAAGTGCTCCACAAGCCTTGGCCTTTGTTAATCGTAGCACTTGTAGATTAGTGAGGAGTGTAAAATAACTTCGGAAAGGGCATCTCCTGATGTTTGCAGTAATGTGTATAGGATGACCAGGCCCAGTGGCCTGGCAGGAGGAAACAGGTGGAACTTGCTGGCACTCAGAGTGATTTAGGAGCCCAAGACCTTCTGGGGATGGTCTCTGACTGGCGCAGGAGCGTGCCATGAGCTTTGTGCTGGCAAAGCTGTCATGCTGACTGGGTGGCTCTTCTGGTTACTTCGCATTCTTCATTTCCCCTTCTTCTTCAACCCTGAAAGGACGGTTTTCTCATTCTACTTCTTCAGAGCTTAATTTCTCAGAAGACGCATAGAGAGAATGATGTGGGATAAAAGATAAACACAAAGGGTAATTATTCAGCCTTAATTAGTGAAAACAAGCGGCAGCAAACCCTTGTGTTCAAACCCAAAACCTTTATTTTTCTGGAAAACAAGAGCACATTTTCACATAGAAGCACATCTCGCTTATACTTGTCCCAAAACTTATTTTTTTTCCAAATCAAATTTTGGATGCAGAATTTGTTTTATGCACTGCAGCTATTTGAAGCGGACAACTGGATGTGACTTGTGCTCTATTTATGTTTTTATTAAAGTTAAGTGAATTCATATGTTTTGAAGCACCAGTTGCCTTTGCAAAGCTTTCCAAAATTCAACTGTTTATTTGTCGGATGTCCTTACGCAGGAGGCTTGTCTGTGTCTGGACTGTGCATCAGACATTTTGAAGTAAAATGATTTTACTTTACTTCCCAGCAGTACTGATTGACTATAAAAGAGAGAAAATATAAACATTAACTACACCAATGATTGTATAGAGGCTTCAATTCTGTGCTTACTTATTGCTTGTATCTACATGTCTGGAGAAAACTTTGAAGAAAGAAATTGTTTGGAAAATTTGATTTGCAGAAAAGATAAATTTGGAACAAATATAAGTGAAATAAATTCATCTAGGAAAAGAGGTTCTTGTTCTGCGAGGAAAAAAAAAAGGTTTTAGGTTGAATGCAAAGGATTGTTGTTGCTTCCTTTTGTCTTTTCCTAATCCAAGCTGAACAGTTAGTTACATTTCTGGTTATCTTGTCCTGCATATTTGGTTATATTTGCGTGCAGAGGGAGCAGAATTAGTCTCTGAAAACAAAATAAAAAGAAAAATGAAAGAAAAGTCAGTAATTCCAAGGGATTGATGCCCATGTCTCCCCCACTGCCCCTTTATTGAATTACTTTACCTGCAGTTTGAGTTGAAATTTTATCTTGGAACTTTAAACTTGTAGAAATGTATTTGATGTTGGGTTTGGAGATGGCAAAACCAAAAGCTGTAGTTTGGAATGCAGAAACAGTGGGACAGGGATCCCTGTTCTGTATGTTTTAGTTCCTGTTTTCCCACTGGTCCAAAAACAAGGTGCAGATGTCTCATCACTGCGAAACCAGCAGTTGGAATGAGGAAGGGAAAAAATGGGTTGCAGTTGGGAGAAACTAATTTGTTGAGGATCTGTAGGAATGCCTGCCCCACTGACTGATCACAGCTGGTCTCTATTGTAAGATTTATTGTCAGGACCTGTGATACCAGTACAGAGGATTATGGCAGAGATTTCAGCTTTTCTTTAGGGCAGGAGGGGTGAGATTTGTTTTTGTGTGACTAAGGGTGCATTGAACTATTACTGAGCTAAAATGAAGATCCAGGATGGACATTTGAGTAATTAGCAGGATTTTGAAAGATTTCTGAGGGCAGTTGATAGGAAGTCTTCTGTACAGTGTGTTCTTTGATCAAGGCTGAGGGTTTTACAATAGCTAAAATTCTGCACTGTTGAGTTAAATTTTTGAAGGAGAGTTTCCAAGTTGCTGAGGAAGGAATTTAGGGGTTTTTTTGGCAGGAACTAATAGGAGCTTATCAAGAAGTGAGATGCCCAGAGACTGCTGTACTTGAGGTTGAGTGGGGCAGAGTGGGGGGTGAAGAAGGTGCCCCTGTATCATCAGCATCAGTAACATTGTTCAGAGGCGTTGCTGCAGCAAGGTCTGTTGATAATCCCTGCCAGACTGATTCTACTTTCACATCTAAGCTACCATGTACGTGTTTTTTTCCTCAATAGGGAGTCCGCTGTTGTTGTTTTAAGATTTATTTATTTATTTGAAAGGCAGAGTTATAAAGAGGCAGAGGCAGAAAAAGGTCTTCCAGCTGCACAGATCCGAAACCGGGAGCCAGGATCTTTTTCCGGGTCTCCCACGAGGGTGCAGGGGCCCAAGCACTTGGGCCATCTTCCACTGATTTCCCAGGCCATAGCAGAGAGCTAGATCGGAAGTGGAGCAGCCAGGACTCGAACTAGCGCCCATAGGGGATGCCAGCATTGCAGATTGGCGGCTTTACCCGATATGCCACAGTGCCGGCCCCGAGAGGCCACTGTTTTAACAGTTAATAGAATAATTGTCTACTGAAGAAAGATCCATGTCTGTTTCTGGTATTGCAGAATCAAGTTAGGGCCTCATGAGAATGTTGGTGGTAGAGTCTTGATGTTGGAAGGCCAAGGACATGGGTGTGAAGTTTTGCCTGGGCCTCTTGGCACATTCTGGCTGGCCGTCCTTCCTATGTGGCTGTAGGTTTCATCCTAAATACGGATCCTGGGTTGCAGCAGCAGCTGCAGTGGGTGTGGCAGTGTAGATCCGTGCCCTGTGCCTCCCAGGTCAGCAGGGGCCTCCAGGGTCCATGTCTGTTATCTCTGTGTGTGGATTTGTTGTAAAAGGGATGAGAGTGTGTGGATTTCTTTTAGCAATGAAAAGCACCTTATTAAATTGAAAGCTCTCATAACCACTTCTGCTAAGTAGCTCTCAAAATTTTAAAATTAATTAGTATATTAATATTAGGTTAAATTGTTAATATTAGACATACGTTTTCCTCTCCCTTGTTGGGACTCTGTTTTGATCAGTGAGTCTCCACAAAAACATTTTCTTTTTTTTTTTTCTTTTTTTTTTTTTTTTTTTTTGACAGGCAGAGTTATAGACAGTGAGAGAGAGAGAGAAATGTCTTCCTTCCGTTGGTTCACCCCCAAATGGCCGCTATGGCCGGCGTGCTGCGCTGATCAGAAGCCAGGAGCCAGGTGCCTCTTCCTGGTCTCCCATGCAGGTGCAGGGCTCAAGCACTTGGGCCATCCTCCACTGCCTTCCCGGGCCACAGCAGAGAGCTGGACTGGAAGAGGAGCAACTGGGACAGAATCAGCACCCCAACAGGGACTAGAACCCGGGGTGCCAGCGCCGCAGGCAGAGGATTAGCCTAGTGAGCTGTGGCACCGGCCGACACAAAAACATTTTCTAAAAGCACAAGATTATTTCTTTACTAAACACTGATTCAAGGGACTCAATAAATGTTTAATAATTACTCATTAAATTGACCCTGTGTGTTTTCACATTCCTTTTCTCCCATCCCATTATATTTCTACAAAATTAGTTCCATGACACAGCTTTTGCAATCGGTATTTTACCAGGCTATGCGTAGTTGAGATTGTTTACAAAGGCTGTTGAGTAACTGTCAGTTCTGAGAAGTTTCTGACGCATGCAGTGCTGTTACTCAAAATCAAATGGGGCAGGGATTTGCCCTAGCCATTAAGATGCTGCCTGGGAAACCCACAGCCCTTAATGGAGTGACCAGGTTCAAGTCCAAGCTGCACTTCAAATCCAGCTTCCTGCTGTTGCAGACTCTGGGAAGCAGTAGGTGATGGCTCAAGTAGTTGCATCTCTGCCACCCAGACTGAGTTACCGATTCTCAGCTATGGTGCAGCCCAGACCCTGCTATTGTGGGTATCAGGGAATGAACCAGCAGGTGGGAGATATCTGTCTGTCTGTCTGTCTGTCTCTCAAATAAGTAAAATAAGTTAAATTGTTTTTTTCAAAAAATAAATTAAAGCATGATGGACAAATGAAATTTTTGTCTTATTTCCCCAGAATAACAGAGAAACTAACTGCACATAAAATACTTAGTAGCAAACAAGCAACACAAACCAGATTTTACCAGATCAAAGCTATATATTTCTATAAGCGTGATCCTGTAAGAATAGTTCTACTTCCTATGTAATCTGGACTGAATTCACTTCAATTTTATGTTGAAAAGATGACCATCACTAATTTATTCTTTTTGGGTTACTTAACTGTCATGCTCATTTGCTTTCATTTGTATGCTACTTTTTCTTTAAAATTTTCATAAACAACATTGTGACCATAGCTCCAGAAAAAAGGATTTCAGAAATGAAAATTCAGCCACAATGCTATAACCGCCTCCATCTCTTGATTTCTTTGCTTCCTTCCAGACCTTTTCTCCTTAAATATGTGTGATTGTAGCATTTGTGTCCTTTATTCACACAAATTGAGCTAATCAAATACTCCATCCGGGAGTGTTTTAGCTAAATGACAAGGGCACCTAATTTTGTCTTCCAGGTGTGTTCCTAAAGTGGAACACAATGTCCCGTTTCCACTTGATTTTAAACCATGAGTGACATGCAGTGGGTCTTCATCTCTGAGTACTTTTTAGTTGGCAATGGTCCCTAATTCTTGATCTTTGTACATGTCTGTTTGTATAAAAATGCTTACGTTTATGAAGTTTAGCCTTTAGTAAATACCCTCTTCCGCCCCGCCCTCCCCCCTCAATTGATTTTTAAATTTTTATTTATTTGAAAGGCAAGCAGACCGAAACCTTCCATCCACTGATCTATTCCCCCAAATGACCAGAACAGCCCCTAGCTGGGGCCAAGTCAGAGGCCAGGAATTCAGTCTGGATCTCCCATGTGTCAGGGACCCAACTACTTTGAGCTATCACTATTGCCTCCCAGGGTGTGTACTGCACATGAGCAGGAAGCTGCATTAGGAAGCAGAGCTAGGACTCAAACCCAGATACTCTGAAATGTGATGCCAGAATCCTGGCATTACAGCTACTGGATTGAACATTTGCTCCACAGTTAGCTTTTATATAACTTCTACATTTCACTTGTTGATTTTTTTATAAGCAGAACATTTCACTACTTTATCTTCTAGGTAGAGAAATAGCTGTTTCAGGGTTAGCTCTTGGTAGAAAGTGATACACTTTTGATTTATGGAGTGTTGATGAGTTTTAACTTGGGGAACCTGATTGCAGTATTAGCAAAATTGGGGCTATCATCTGTGATCTTTGCATCATGCTTTGGCCTTCTGACAGGCAGTGTGGAAGACGCTGAAAATGGGTAAAACTTTTTTTTTACCATCAGGGAGATTTCCACTCCTTTTCATTTTATTTATTTATTTATTTATTTTGACAGAGTGGACAGTGAGAGAGACAGAGAGAGAGGTCTTCCTTTTCCGTTGGTTCACCCTCCAATGGCCGCCACAGCCAGCGCACCGTGCTGATCCGAAGGCAGGAACCAGGGGCTTCTCCTGGTCTCCCATGGGGTGCAGAGCCCAAGCACTTGGGCCATTCTCCACTGCACTCCCAGGCCACAGCAGAGAGCTGGCCTGGAAGAGGGGCAACCGGGACAGAATCCGGCGCCCCGACCGGGACTAGAACCCGGTGTGCCAGCACCGCAAGGCTGAGGATTAGCCTATTAAGCCGCAGCGCTTCCACTCCTTTTCATTTTTTAAAAATTCTTACTTATGTTTGAATTAGCTGCTTTCAATATTGAGAACTTGCAGTTATATTTATGTGTGAATGGTGTTCAGTCAATGAGTTAGTTTTAGTCTACTGGGTTTAATATGAAACTGAATATGAATTAGTTTATAAATATTAGTCCCATCCCAGTAATGTCTCTTAAATGAGAAGTCTTTTAGACTAAGTGTAGAAAATTAGTCTTATATTTTTGAATAAACTCAATGACAATATTAGAGTAAGGTTAAAACCTTATTTATAAAATATCTGTTTTTCACAGAAAATGTCAAGCTCATAAGTTTAGGTTATTGGCAGTGAAGAAAATGAAGGGAATAATACTCAATGTTTGTAGACAATTGTACAGTGGAAGTGCAATGCATGAAGCAAAAGCAAGGCTAACTTTTAATGTTTTTCTTTAATTTTTATTTATTTACTTGAGGGATAGAGCCCCTATCCACTGGCTCACTCCCCAAATGTCTGCAACATGGCTTTTTGGTTTTGGGGGTGTTTTGTTTGTTTTTTGGTTTCATGTGGGTGGTGGATGTGGCACATGAAGCCAGGGGCTGAGAATTCAGTCCAAGTTTACCACATGGGCAGCAGGAACCCAATTACTTGAACCATTACCACTGCCTCCCAGGGTCTGCATTAACAGGAAGCTGGAGTCAGGAACTTGAACCAGGCATTCCAATGTGGGACACAGGCATCCTAGCTGGAGGCTTTATATACTGGGCCAAACACCTGCCCTGCACTTCTGAAAGTTAAATACTTGTAGTTTTTATTGACTGATAACAGCATACACTGTTACAGCCCTGTTCTTCAGTTATGTCCTAGTCTGCTTGCTTAAATGACTTATTAAAGTCATGTGGAACTTTTTCATTTTTTTATTTAAGTTGTACATGTTCATTGGAATTAAAAATAGATATTGACAATATAATATATGAACTCCTTAGAAGTAAAAATTAACCCACCACTTAAATATAACTAGTTAATATTTTGGCTTATTTGACTTGAGACCTTTTTACTGTAATGTGTGTGTATGTATCCATGCGTTATTTTATAACCTGTTTTTCTTTTCAGTATTAGAATTAGCCAACATGTGAGAGATGAGATTTTTTTTGTCTTCTTTATTCATGCCAGTTAAAATATATATGTATGATACTTGATATGGACTTCGGTTTATTCATGTATAAAAATCAAATAAATGTAATAAATATGTGCGTTTTAGTACAAATTCATATTTAAAATAGTTGATAGAAGTTTTAGTTAGAGGGACTGGCACTGTGGCGCAGCGGGTTGACACTCTGGCCTGAGGCACTGGCATCCCCTATGGGCGCCAGTTTGAGATCCGGCTGCTCCTCTTCCAATCCAGCTCTCTGCTATGGCCTGGGAAAGCAGTGGGGGATGGCCCAGGTCCTTGGGCCCCTGCACCCGCGTGGGAGATCCGGCGGAAGCTCCTGGCTCCTGGCCTCAGATCGGCGCAGCTCCGGCAATTGTGGCCATCTGGGGAGTGAACCATCGAATGGAAGACCTCTCTCTTTCTCTGCTGCTCTTCTCTCTGTGTAACTGTGACTTTCAAATAAATAAATCTTTAAACAAAAAAAAGTTTTTGTTAGAAAAATCTAAGCACGTGTTGGGAGGTTTATTTATTTATTTATTTGAAAGAGTTACAGAGAGACGGAGAAGCAGAGAGATTGATCTTCCATCCACTGGTTCATTACCCAGCAACCTCTAGGGCTGAGCTAGGCTGAGCTAGGCCAAAGCCAGGAGCTTCAGTCAGGTGGCCCACATGAGTGGCAGAAGCCCAAGTACTTGGACCATCTGCTGCTGCTTTCCCAGATGCATTGTAGGGAGCTGGATCAGAAGTGGAGCAGCTGGGACTTTGAGCTCACACCATTTGGGATGCTGTTGTTGCAAATGGCAGCTCTATGCCACAGAGCTGGCTGCGAGAATTTTTTTTTAATTCTAAAAAGTTCACATCTGCTCTTTCCTTGGGAATGAAAATGGAGAAGCTCATGTACATTTGATAAGGTAAGAATAATGTAAGAAGCACAATGATCATGTTTTTTTACCTGCTTTTGTCCTGTGCTAGACTGTAATAAGTCCCATAAACTAGAAACCACATTGGTGTAACACCATTCTATATATATTCATACCATGACCCCTGGCTCTATTAGGTCCTGAAGAATCCGAGTTCAGTGAAGGAAGAAAAGACAGAAAATAGAAGACCAAACAATTCACCATTTTGCGAGAACTTAACTAACAAGTGCAGCCATATCTTGGAATACATTTCTGTGAACTTCTCTTTAAAACTTGTATTAAGTGAATAAAAATGGCAAATCTTTTTAATTGCCCAGAACTGCTATTCCTTTGCATCCCAAATGGGCCACTGTCTGCAGCCCTCTGTAAAAGGGAATGTATAAGCAAGGTTGAGCTTACTCAGCCCTCCCGGGACTGCTCTGCACCACACCTCTGTTCACAAGTTGAAAAGAAAAAAAAAAGTATTTTGTCCTTAGGCCTGGGAGCTGCATCACTACCTGGAGGCAGGATGGGTCCAGATCCACGTAAAACCTCCTCCCTTCTCTCTCTCTCTCTCTCTCTTTCTCTCTCTCAGGTTGTCCTCTTCAGAATGATTCCCTGCAGAGCAGCGCTGACTTTTGCCCGGTGTCTGATCCGGAGGAAAATCGTGACTCTGGACAGTCTAGAAGAGTCCAAGCTGTGCCGCTGTCTATCCACCATGGACCTCATCGCCCTGGGGGTTGGAAGCACTCTTGGTGCCGGGGTGTATGTCCTTGCAGGGGAAGTCGCCAAAGCAGACTCCGGCCCCAGCATCGTTGTTTCCTTCCTCATTGCTGCCCTGGCATCCGTGATGGCCGGCCTTTGCTATGCTGAGTTTGGGGCCCGAGTTCCCAAGACAGGGTCTGCGTATTTGTACACTTACGTTACTGTTGGAGAGCTGTGGGCCTTCATCACTGGCTGGAATCTCATCTTATCCTATGTGATCGGTATGTTTCAGAAATGAACCTCAGTTCTGTAGAGTGGCACCCTGAGTGAGAGGCCTTGGTGCTCGGTGGCAGATCTGCATTCATTAGCTGCTGAGTGATCCGGCCGCTTCATTCTACTCATCTCTGAATGTCTTCTCCTGAAACTGCAGAATTCTGTGCTTCTGCTTCATTTTGGTATCTTTTAGTGGGCTTGAGAATCTGTTTGCTTTAAGTTAATAGTTCTTTATTGCAAACAAAGATTCCACACCTTAGACTTGAGCATTTGATTATGGTTATATAATTGAGAAATTACTAAGACAATTCTATATGTCATTAAAATTTTCAACCTATGGAAACTAACCCATGTACCTGCTAGAGTGGCAAATGATGTTCTGTTAGTTGTCTGCCAGTGATCTTGTGTTTTCTGAATGTTATGTGTCTTGGGAAGGTACCTCAAGTGTTGCAAGAGCCTGGAGTGGCACCTTTGATGAACTTCTTAACAAACAGATTGGACAGTTTTTCCGAACATACTTCAAAATGAATTATACCGGTCTTGCAGAGTATCCAGACTTTTTTGCTGTGTGCCTTATATTACTTCTAGCAGGTAAGAAAACAAATTATGCTTCTCCCCATGATAAGCCAGACTAATTGTCCCAGGAAAATAGGTCCCTACTACATTAGAGACCTGAGTTCTTAACCTCCCCAGCTCTACTCACACTTATATGATAGGCGTGTTTCAAAAATAAACCTAGATTGTGTGGAATGGTAGAAACTTTACTTCTGAACAAATGGTACCTGGCATGCACTAAATAACAGAATGAGACATTTCATAATTTTTCATCAATTTCATAATTTTGTATTTAGAGATTTGCAGGAATGGCAATGAAGTTCCAATAAGGAGGAATGTGTAATTTATTGGTGCAGGTTTATCTTGTAAATAAAACTAAGGATACTATTTCTGGAATGAATTCTGTTCTTCTGTCGTGCTTTCATCAATATAATATAGACATCTGTTTGAAAAGAAAGCTTTCCAATTACTGATTGTCTTTGAAGGAGACAAGCACACTTGAAACTAGAATTTTCAGTAATGGTTAGTGATTTAGGAAGGCACAGGAATAAGAGAGAAACAAGTTATTACCCTATGATGCCACTTACTACCTTTGGAACACTGAATGATTTCCTTGCTCATCCATGAAATTGAGCTGTCAGTGATATTGCAAACAACGTTCTAAGAGCTTAGTAGATAGCAAGCGCTAAGATGGCAGCTTTTTTTTTTTGTAGGCATAGGTAATCTCTGATGTTCCCTAATATTTGCTTTCATTATTTGAAGCTGTTCTAGCTTGATTAATATTCCTATGTACAGTCCTCCTTAAGCCCATCAAAGATTGGCTGAGAATAAAATCTATAATCACTCCAAAAAGACTGTGAAAAATAGAATTAAATGAGAAGTTGATGCAAAACAAAAAAAATGAAACCCACATGGGAGCCTGCACTGTGACTTATTAGAGGGTTAAGCCACCTCCAATGCTGGCATTACATTTGGGTGCCAGTTTGAGTACCGGCTGCTCTACTTCCAATGCAGTTCCCTACAAATGTGCCTGGGAAAGCAGTAAAAGATGGCCCAAGTGCTTGGGCCCCAGAATCCACATAGGAGACCTGGATGAAGCTCATGGCTCCTGGCTTCAGTGTTGCCCAGCCCTGACTGTTGGGGCCATTAGGGGAGTGAACCAGTGGGTGGAAGATCTCTCTCTTTCTCTCTCCCTCCCTCCCTCTCTCTCTCTCTCTTTCTTTCTCTCTCTGTCTCTCTCTGTCTCTCTCTGTAACTGCCTTTTAGATAAATTAGATCTTAAAAAAAAAATGTGTATGAGAGATCTTCAAACAGTTCATAAAAATGTGTATTATGAAAAAAACTATTCATGAATTTCAAAATTCAAAATAAACTTACCCTCTAATTAAGGTTTTTCATGAGCATTTGGCAATACCCTCAAAGGTTTGTTACCACTTTCTACTTGACTTACCCCAGGTAACCGTCCCTTCCCTTTCCCATCTCACCTTATCTCTGTTTTCTCCCTTGCTTACAACAATGTGACAGAGGTAGCTTTCTATTATGAAATGTTTATCTGAAGAATTCCATCATATAAAAATAGCTTTACCCTTAAAAAAGTCACTAATTAAGTATGTTTTATAGAAATAGGGATAGGGTCATCAACAAAATTTATAGGCCTAAAATATTTTTGCTTCCCAATATCAAGAAAATTCACACCAATTATTTTTCAATGAATGATAGATTTTCTGTTTAAGTTTCTAAACAGCCTAGCTAACATTAAATTAGTTGCATCATGTTTTATTTAGGGATGTTTTCAGCAAACTTAAAATATCCCACTTTAATCTCTAAATGATGTGAAGCATGCAACTATGACAGTTATAACTTAAATTCCGTGGCAAGACCAAGAACTTGCCTACGTCAGGTGTCCTGTGTTCTTTGACTATGATATCTCTCCATAGGCTGAGTTGCTACTTTGATCTTCAAAGATGGTAACAAGAAGGTCAAAACCCTGTACTGCAAATTTCTTACCACTGGAAATTCTTGAGTTATTAAAGGTATAACAGAAGCTTATGCAATATTTAGATGAGATGTTCATTGGTCTCCAGTCTGTTATTAGAAAATGAGACCTTGGGCAAGAGAGCACATGTGGCATGTTGGGAAAACACTGGAGGCTTTGTTATTCTCTGAGTATGTATCAGTCATTCTACATCTAACCAGCTGTCACAGGCATTTGAGGAGCAAACCAGCAGATGGAAGATCTCTGTCTCTGCCAAGTAAATACAAATGTATATACTGAAATGTTTTAAATAATTAAAAGGTATGGAAAGCTGTTTTTTAAGATACTTTATTTGGCTGGCGCTGAACCCTATGACCCAGCAACAAATAACAAATTTAAAAAATACAATGGAGGGGGCCAGTGCTGTGGCACAGTAGATTAATCCTCCACCTGTAGTGCCGGCATCCCATATGGGAGCTGATTCTAGACCCAGCTGTTCCTCTTCCAATCCAGCTCTCTGCTGTGGCCTGGGAAAGCAGCAGAAGATGGCCCAAGAGTTTGGATCCCTGCACCCATGTGGGAGACCTGGAAGAAGCTCCTGGCTCTTGGCCTCAGGTTGGCTCAGCTCCAGCCATTGCAGCCATTTGAGGATTGAATCAGCAGATGGAAGACCTTTTGCTGTCTCTCCCTCTCTGTCTATAACTCTGCCTCTCAAATAAATAAATCTTTAAAAAAAGATCTCAAAATGTTGATTTCTCTCATATGCGTTATATTTTTTGTACTCTGTATGTTAGTTACCACAAATCAGGGGAAATGTATGATATTTATCTTTTGAGGACTGGCTTATTTCATTGAATGTAATGGTTTCCAGTTGCATTCATTTTGTTGCAGAAGATAGGATTTCATTTTTTTTTTTTTTTACAACTGAGTAGTATACCAGGGTCTATATATACCACATTTTTCTTTCTCCAGACATCAACTGATGGACATCTGGGTTGATTCTGTATTTTAGTTATTGTGAATTGAGCTGCAGTAAGCATGGGGGTACAGATAACTCTTTCATATGCTGATTTTATTTTGTTTGGGTAAATTACTAGTAGTGGCATGGCTGGGTCATATGGTAGACCTATTTTGAGATTTCTGAGTAATCTTCATCTGTCTTCCACAACGGTTTTACTAGTTTACATTGCCACCAACAGTGGATTAGGGTACCTTTGTGCCCACATGCTCGCCAGCATTTGTTGTGTTTTTTTATTTTTGGATGATAGCCATTCTAACTGGAATGAGGTGAAACCTCACTGTGATGTTTGTGTGCATTTCTCTGATGTCTAGTGATCTTGAGCATCTTTTCACATGTCTGTGGGCCATTTGTATTTCAGCTTCTGAGAAATGCCTGTTCGTATCCTTAGCCCATTTCCTAATTGAATTGTATGGTTGGTTGTTTTTGAATTTCTTGAGCTCTTTATAGATTCTGGATTTTTTTTAATTTTTTATTTAGTAAATATAAATTTTCAAAGTACAGTTAATGGATTACAATGGCTTCCCCCCCCCCATAATTTCCCTCCCACTCACACCCCTCCCATCTCCCGCTCCCTCTCCCATTCCATTCACATCAAGATTCATTTTCAATTATCTTTATATACAGAAGATCAATTCAGTATATATTAAGTAAAGATTTCAACAGTTTGCACCCACACAGAAACACAAAGTGTAAAATACTGTTTCAGTACTAGTTATAGCATTACTTCACATTGGACAACACGCTAAGGACAGATCCCACATGAGAAATAGGTACACAGTGACTCCTGTTGTTGACTTAACAATTTGACACTCTTGTTTATGGCGTCAGTAATCTCCCTAGGCTCTAGTCATGAGTTGCCAAGGCTATGGAAGCCTTTTGAGTTTGCGACTTCGATCTTATTCTGACAGGGTCATAGTCAAAGTGGAAGTTCTCTCCTCCCTTCAGAGAAAGGTAACTCCTTCTTTGATGGCCCCATTCTTTTCACTGGGATCTCACTCTCGCAGAGATATTCCATTTAGGTCTTCTTTTTTTTTTTCCCCCAGGGTATCTTGGCTTTCCATGCCTGAAATACTCTCATGGGCTCTTCAGCCATATCTGAATGCCTTAAGGGCTGATTCTGAGGCCAGAGTGCTGTTTAGGACATCTGCCATTCTATGAGTCTACTGTGTATCCCGCTTCCCATGATGCATCGTTCTCTCCCTTTTTGATTCTATCAGCTAGTATTAGCAGACACTAGACTTGTTTGTGTGATCCCTTTGACTCTTAGACCTATCAGTGTGATCAATTGTGAACTGAAATTGATCACTTTGACTAGTGAGATGGCATTGGTACATGCCACCTTGATGGGGTTGTATTGGGATCCCCTGGCATGATTCTAACTCCACCATTTGGGGCAAGTCCGATTGAGCATGTCCCAAATTGTACATCTCCTCCCTCTCTTATTCCCACTCTTACATTTAACAGGGATCATTTTTCAGTTAAAATTTAAACACCTAAGAATAATTGTGTGTTAATCACAGAGTTCAACCAATAGTACTAGAACAAAACAAAGAGAAAATACTAAAAGGGATAAAGTATTAAACTGTGTACATCAACACTCAGGACAAGGGCTGATCAAGTCACTGTTTCTCATAGTGTCCATTTCACTTCAACAGGTCTCCCCTTTGCTGCTCAGTTAGTTGTCGCCGATCAGGGAGAACATATTAGATTCTGGATATTAATCCATTATCAGTTGCATAGTTTGCAGATGTTTTCTCCAATTCTGTGGTTGCTGCCTCATTTTGTTGAGTGTTTTCTTTGCAGTGAAGAAGCTTCTTAGCTTGATGTAATCACATTTGTCTGTTTTGGCTTTGATTGCCTGTGCTTCTAGGGTCTTTTTCAAGAAGTTTTTGTCTATGCCAGTATCTTGCAGAGTTTCCCCAATGTTCTTTTCTAGTGATTTGATGATATCAGGTCATAGATTTAGATTCTTGATACATTTTCAGTTGATATTTGTGTAAGGTGTAAGGTAGGGTTCTTCTTTCATGCTTCTGCATGCATAGATCCAATTTTTCCTAGCATCATTTGTTGAAGAGACAATTCTTTCTCCGGGATTGATTTTATCTTGTTTGTCAAAAATTAGTTGGTGTAGATGTGTAGATTAATTTCTGAGGTTTCTATTCTATTCCATTGGTCTACATGTCTATTTTTGTGCCAGTCCCAGGCTGTTTTAATTATAGTAGCCCTATAGTATGTATTAAAGGATGATTATGTCAGTACTGCTTATGATTATAAAAAGCCAATAGTGATATCAGTGCCTATAAAAGAAGGCATTAAAGTATGGTACCTCAATGGATTAGAAGACTATGCAGCTATTAATAAAGTTATGTGGAAATTGTGTGTGTATATGTATATGTATTGTTTGTGTGTGAGTGTGTGTGTGTGAGAAATTCTGGGGGGAAACCCACAGTTCATCTTTATTGTCTTCATGCTTTTCTGTATCCTCAAATTACTTTAGTAGAAAAATTGATTTAATAATCAGAATGTAAAAATATAGTAAAATGAGAATCAGTTTAACAAAGTGCTTGTCAGCATGAACATTGAATAATGCTTTCCTATTCATGTATATCCAGTAATTACCTGGCAGAGATAATGACTGAGCTTTTACTTTTTAAAACTTTATACCCAGGGGCCTGCTCTGTGGCATAGCAGGCAAAGCCGCTGCCTGCAGTGCCAGCATCCCATATGGGCACAGGTTCTAGTCCCGGCTGCTCCACTTCTGATCCAGCTCTCTCTGTGGCCTGGGAAAGCAATAGAGGATGGCCCAGGTGCTTGAGCCTCTGCACCCACGTGGGAGACCCAGAAGAAGCTCCTGGCTCCTGGCTTCAGATTGGCACAGCTCCGGCTGGTGCAGCCAACTGGGGAGTGAACCAGTGGATGGAAGACCTCTCTTTCTTTCTCTCTCTGCCTCTCCTTCTCTCTCTGTTTAACTTGACTTTCAAATAATAAATGAATAAATCTTTCAAAACAAGTTTATAACCAATAACCTTGAAAGCTTTGAAAGGCTTTTTTAGAACAGCCTTTCATTAAAATTAAGTGTTACTTTACATCTCTCTACCATTGGTAATAATAGCCAAAGTTACCAGATGTATATGTTTCTTAGCAGAAGGCATAGACTGCCATCTGAGGTTGACCTGGTTCTGTGCAGCAGCCCTTGTTTCACAGTCAGATGACTGATGGGTACAAACTAGCAATGGAAATGGGTAAATGGGAGTTAAATACAACAGGACTTTAAAAGGTCATGAAAAATGAAATTAAAAGATGTTTTAGCACCAAAAAAGTTGAAATCCATGAATAGCTTTTTCATAGTGCTTTTATTTTTCATAGACTTTTTGAGGTCATCTTATATAGAAATGATGGTGAAATGATACCACAGATCTTATATTTGCCACAAAATGTCATGGCCTTTACTAAAATTTTAGGTAAACACTGAAATGCTTTCTTTTTTCCTATAGGACTTTTATCTTTTGGAGTAAAGGAATCTGCTTGGGTGAACAAATTCTTCACAGCCGTTAACATCCTGGTCCTTCTCTTTGTGATGGTTGCTGGCTTTGTGAAAGGAAGTGTGGCTAACTGGAGGATTAGCGAAGAGTTTCTCAAAAATGTATCAGCAAGTGCCAGGTATAATACTTGGCTGTCTCTGTGTCTCTTTCTATCTCCCTGCCTTTCAAATAAATGGAAATAAATAAATAACATTTTTAAAGTGGGTGGGCATTTGGCACAGCAGTTAAGCTGCCTCTTGGGACACTTGCATGCCATGTTCAAGTGCTGGGTTCACGTCCAGGCTCCTGTGCCTCAAATCCAGCTTCTTGCTAATGCACACCCTGGGAAGCAGCCGGAGATGCTTCAAGTCCTTGGGCCCCTGACACGCAGGTGGAGACCCAGATTGAGTTCCAGACTCCTGCCCTTAGCCTGACATTAGGTCAGGTTAGCTCAGCTGTTGCAGGCATCTGTGGAGTAGACCGGTGGATTGAAGATCTGTTTCTTTATTTCTCTCTCTCTTTCAGACTTTCAAACAAATTAGAATTAAAATTTTTTTAAAGATTGCGTTTTTTCCCTTCTTTTTTATAATGTTACATTTTAAAGAGGTTATGGGTGACAGCTTTCCTCTGAACAATAGTTGTCAAACTTTCTGCTCCCGAGCCCTGTCTGAGGGGGCTGCTGTATTGCAAGACTTCATTCCTGGCTCCCCCAAACTGTACTCACAGTTGAGCAGCTATGTGAGGCCACGGCTGCTGTTCCCAACCTCAAGCTCTGCTCCCAGTTTTGGGGAAAGAGCAGGGGCTGGATCCTAACTGTTCATTGGAAAGAACTTCCTCTGTTCCCCAGTGATTCACCACCTCCAAGTGATGAGCATTCTGAAGTCATATATCCTTATGTTCATCCTGTGGGGCCACCGTTCAGTTCATTGCATTCTTTCAGCCTTGTAGTAATTTCCAGGCCTTGTTTTTTGGAGAATGTTGTTAGTTGCATAAGCAGAACTACGATTACAGGAAGTTTCCATTACATAGACTGAATTACATCTAAATGTTTTTCTTTATATTATTTATACTCATTCTGATGAGGGAGAAAGTTGGCATCCCCTGACTTTTTATACCATTTTTAACATAAAATATTCAACTTCTGTAATATTCATGAAGCCTAGAGAGTTTGGCTTTACTTTCTCAAATGTCTCCATGGTGAATTGGAAGGACTTACACCATGCCTTACTTTGTGCTTTGGAATCCATATATTGTTATAGGGAAAAACATCCACAGGAAGAGAAAGTTTCCTGTCATTATCTCAAAGCATGGCCTACTTTAGTCTCTGTTTTTGAAATCTTGCCTGACTGGGGTTCCTCCCAGTGTGGGGCTGGCCCTTCTGCAAGTGCTGTGGGTGCAAGGTGACATTTTCAGGGGCTCCACCAGTCTGTAGGACAGAATGAGAGAAAAAGGTTTTTGCTTTAGTTTTATGAACATCACCTCCAATGAGCTGATGAAAACAGCAGCCTTCCAAGGATGGGATTCTACATAAGTCCCCAGAAGGAACAGTTTCCCATGAAAATGACTTTCCAATGCATTTGTTCTCTTCCTTAGAGAGCCTCCTTCTGAAAATGGCACAAGTCTCTATGGGGCTGGTGGCTTTATGCCTTACGGCTTTGCAGGAACTTTGGCTGGTGCTGCAACTTGCTTTTATGCCTTTGTGGGATTTGATTGCATCGCAACAACTGGTAAGAGCAGTATCTTGACGCAAGGATGTGGAAAAAGGTGTTCCTCCCACCGTATGAGTAGTCTTGTATTGCAGTAGGGAGTCCAGTGAATAGGAGAGGGATTTAGGGTAAGAAGATCATTTGTTCCAGAACCAGTTGTGACACCTGCTGTATATGAGCAAAAGGAACCTTAATGAAACTCCCTCAGCCTTGATTTCTATATCAGTAAAACTGAGAGAGCAGTACTTAGCTGTCAGATATGATGAAGATGACCTAAAATACGACATATGAACAATACTTTGCAAGCTGCTGAATACTTAGTGTTAGTCATAAGTACCTCTTGTGGCCTTCTATCTGGAAGTACCATCAAAATATGTAATAACTGATGATCATCTTCAAAGTTGTCTCTACTTTCATTAAACAAAATATATTGTGATAGTTCTTTCCTCATTATGCCACACGGAAAACAGTTATGCCAAAATGAGTGCTTCCTCTGTGTTCCTGTCCTTGTAAGGCCCTCTAATTGACTTTATTTTTTTTTTTTTTTTTTTTTTTTTTTTTTTTTGACAGGCAGAGTGGACAGTGAGAGAGAGAGACAGAGAGAAAGGTCTTCCTTTGCCGTTGGATCACCCTCCAATGGCCGCCGCTGCAGCCGGCGCACCGCGCTGATCCGATGGCAGGAGCCAGGATCCAGGTGCTTTTCCTGGTCTCCCATGGGGTGCAGGGCCCAAGCACCTGGGCCATCCTCCACTGCACTCCCTGGCCATAGCAGAGAGCTGGCCTGGAAGAGGGGCAACCGGGACAGAATCCGGCGCCCTGACCGGGACTAGAACCCGGTGTGCCGGCGCCGCAAGGTGGAGGATTAGCCTATTGAGCCACGGCGCCGGCTCTCTAATTGACTTTAAATGCCAAATTTTATTAGAATAAAAAACATACTTTTTTTTAATTGAAGCTAGAGTTTCTTATACATAGATGAAATAAACTTACCTGAAGCCTATTTAAGGGTCTATAGAGAACCTTAATAGAGATTTAGCCTCTGTGGATGAATTGTTTTCCCAAAACACTTGATAGTGATGTTCTGTCATTTTTGTCTGATTGGTTTTCTTCTTCTGGAAGCAGGGAGATGCCTCACATAGCTTCTCTTCTCCCTCTGTGAATTGAATTTTTATGTAATGGCAAAGCACCTTTAAGAAGAGAAGAAATTTCTCATAAAATGGTTGATCAAGAGAAGAAAACAGAAGGGACAAAACCAGAGTAGATTTACAGTGGAAGAAAGGAAGAATCTGATGCAAATTAAGTTCTTTGTCTGTGAATGTCTTACTAAACATGCACATTGTTTATTTATATTTCCCTAGGTGAGGAAGTGCGGAATCCTCAGAAAGCTATTCCCATTGGAATTGTGACTTCTCTGCTTGTCTGTTTTATGGCCTATTTTGGGGTCTCTGCAGCCTTGACCCTCATGATGCCATACTACCTCCTGGATGAAAAAAGCCCCCTTCCTGTGGCATTTGAGTATGTTGGATGGGGCCCTGCCAAATACATCGTTGCTGCGGGCTCCCTCTGTGCGTTGTCAACAAGGTACATGGCTTGGCCTTTGCAGCAGCGGCTGTTTGAGGTCCTTCTCAGTTTGGTCGCTGTCTAAAAAGTTGCTTTTGTGTGCTTTCAAAATATCCAATCTTGAGGAACATATTATGCAACTATGTGTTCACTGAATAATTTGCCCAGGATTACATATACATATCCTAAATCATGGAGAACTGCCCCTCCCCCACATTCAGAGACCATTTTTCCAAGATGGTGATGGGCCAGGCTTCAGTAGGAATGCTTATAGCACTTGTACACACAGACATACATACACACACACACACACACAGATACCCCAAACATATGTACGTCACACGTACACATATATGGAGGTTTTATAAAACCCAAGATGCTTCTTCTAGTATGCTTCTCTGCTGATTTTGGTGTTTCTTTAAGCACTATAGACAACCTGAGATTATGGACGCAGATCAACATTTCTTGCTCTGTTTTTAAGTGACTATGAGTCTGTGTGAGAAGCAGCTATGTGCACTGTCCCGTTTAAATACCATGTGCTTTTAATTGTGGAACACTGACAGTTCCCTCTTAGCACCAAGCTGAGTGACTTGGTCTAGAAACAGCAATGATCATTCTCAAGTTAATGGTGGAAATTCTTAAAATATGTATGTGAAGAGAAAAAGGTAGTTGATGTTCAAGGGTCTAGATCTTCAGTAGCTGCTTGTTTTAATAATTATGCTTGTTTCTCAGATTTTCTGAGCTACTCATATTTCAAATTCACATAAGATCATAAGAAATACATTTTATTCTACTTTTGTATCATACTAAATGTTGACTGTTCTCATAAAGTGAAAATTAATCTTTTTATGTGATCTCTAATTTTTAAAGTGAAAATAATTGTCTAAACGTTTGAAATTAGAAAGCTAAATTTTAAAATTAATTCCAGCTAGCTTTGTTTTGCCTTCAAATCCCTTATAATATTAAGTGGCAATTAAAAATTACCCTTTTTGTTTCTCAATCATCGGCCAGTGCTGAAATTTATTTTGAGTCACTTCAAATAGTTCCAAAGTGTAGAGTGTGAAAGTACCACACCACAATGGTCCAGAGAAGGGCAGAGATTCAGGTCTGTCCAGGCTCACCCCAGATGTGTGAAGAGATAAAATGGCTTTTTTAAATAAAGTACTTGTTTTCTTTTTCTTGGTCACTTTTTACATTTAATTCATGTATGGAGTAGTGCAGTCAGTACAAGTAATTCAAAAGCAAAAATTGTCCTGTTAAACTTCACTGTTACTAACTTTTTAATTATGGCTACTTCTGTGTACTAAATTTATAATTTTTTTATCTTTCTTTGATTGTCTTTATCATGCCAGGAATTATTACTAATTTGATAAAGATTGGGTTATATGGGAAAAAATAATGGTGAATACAAAATTCATAGTTACTGAGTAAATGAGTTAACTGTCATTATGAAATAAAATTATTTAATCTCTTTAATTACCTATCAATTTAGGAATTTTTTTCTCAGTTATTGCCACTGAAATTGTCTTAGTGGTATTTTGCAAAACCTTAATTATTTGGTTGAAATTCAGTAATAATCATGGGTAAACACAAATTACTTCTGATACTGTGATACTAATTTTTCTTGGTAGATATCTGCAACAGAATAATGAATAGCACAGTGATCAAAGTGACAGATATTTGTAAATGCCCAATCCTGGTGCATTTTAAAATAATATGACTTTGTATTCAAAGCTACTATGCTGAGTTTTATACAGTTCAGTTCTGGGATGTAATCTTGCATGAATTTGTCTGCTCTACTGCATGTCTTTGCTTTTTATTCAGTCTTCTTGGATCCATTTTCCCAATGCCTCGTGTAATCTATGCTATGGCGGAGGATGGGTTGCTTTTCAAATGTCTAGCTCAAATCAATTCCAAAACGAAGACACCAATCATTGCTACTTTATCATCGGGTGCAGTGGCAGGTGAGAGTGAGTTGATTTTATTAAGAAAAGGGGGATCTTTTCTCATCAAGGACTCTAGAAAAAAAGAAAAAGAAACTTAGGTAGTTTTCTGTTCGGCTTTACGTGATGCTCAGTCACTATTTTGTGAATGTTTTCTATTTTGAATTATTTGGTTCTGCACTATGGTGTGTCCAGTCTTTACCTGTGTATGCTTTTCTAGAATAATATTTTGGGTTATTCACATGGATTATGAATTTTTCTGTTCTAGTCTTCTGGGCTCTATGTTTCCTTTACCTCGAATTCTGTTTGCCATGGCCCGGGATGGTTTACTGTTTAGATTTCTTGCCAGAGTGAGTAAGAGGCAGTCACCAGTTGCTGCCACGTTGACTGCTGGGGTCATTTCTGGTAAGCTTTACACACATAGGCTTCTTCAGCATTGGTCTGGAATATTTTATGCACATGCATGAACTTACTAAGAGGGTCTGCATGCTGTGCATGTAAGTTAAGAACAAATTCACTGATAAATTTGTGTATGAATATTGGGATTAACACCTGAAAATTGTGGTGGTGGTGATGTTCTGAAATTCATTGTTAATTGACTCTTTGGGATTTTTTTTTAACAATTTTGTTATTTTAACCTTTTGGGCCTTTAATAGATGTGCAAAGGATTATAATGGTATTGCACTATAGATCACCTATTACATTTCCAATCGATGAATGAATTGATGAATAAAAATTCTTCTGGGACACATAAAAATTTAATTGATGAATAAGCCATTCCTGAAATGTTCATTTAAAAGTAATAATTACATATGTTATTTTTCACTTGTGATGTAAGTTGAATATTGCTGAAGTACCATTGGGCTTTTGAAAAGCAAAACTTTCTTATTCTTAATTAAGTATAATAAATGTCAAAGATAATTTATCCTTGACCCTTGTATCATTGCCCTCCAGATGAACTAAGAGGTGCTAACATACACATCCTCTCAACCCCATTAGAAGTCTGTTTTTCCTTTCAGAGGTGTCAGGACTTCAGTTATGGTCAGAAAGTCAGACTGCCTACATTATGACATGTCTTAATATAAAATGCCTTGGCCTAGATTATTTCATGCAGAAGTTTTCAGAGATTCTGTAGGTTGAGAGAATGACTCTAAAAGTACTATAATAGAAAGCAACAGATAGACTTTCACAAAGTTTATGTATAAAACAATAAATAATTGTGGCAATAGAAATGCAACTCAAAATGTTAATTTAGTTGAGGCTTCCTTTTGTTGGAAATTAAAGAATGGTCATGCTTTCATTATGTATGAAACGGAGTTTTTTCAAGGTCAGAAAGTATTGGCCTCAACAGTTTCACTTTGTAAACATTTTGTAGTACTGGCACTTACAGGGCAAGTAACTTATTTTATCAGGCTTAAATTTCTACTGCAATACAATGAAGAAAAAGTTCATTTTATTATTAAACAGTACATTCTGGTATTGAAAACAGTTCATAAAGATTTCTTGTCAAAAGATCACATATTTTATTTAGTGCAGGGAAAAACTCGCTATTTTATCCAGTTAAAAACTTCAACAAAATACTGTATTTTAAAATTCTTCCCCATTTAGGATGATAATTATAATTGAACCTTTTTTAAAATGTTCTGAAATGCTGGCTGGCGCCGTGGCTCACTAGGCTAATCCTCTGCCTTGCGGCGCCGACACACCGGGTTATAGTCCCGGTCGGGGCACCGGATTTTGTCCCGGTTGCCCCTCTTCCAGGCCAGCTCTCTGCTGTGGCCCGGGAGTGCAGTGGAGGATGGTCCAAGTGCTTGGGCCCTGCACCCCATGGGAGACCAGGAGAAGTACCTGGCTCCTGCCATCAGATCAGCGCGGTGCGCTGGCCACAGCACGCCGGCCGCAGCGGCCATTGGATGGTGAACCAATGGCAAAGGAAGACCTTTCTCTCTGTCTTTCTCTCTCACTGTCCACTCTGCCTGTCAAAAAAACAAAATGTTCTGAAATGCTTTTATTGTTTTGTACTTTCACACCTTACTTGACTTGTTTTTAAACTTACCTCAGAGAGGATCTATGGATAGTTAATTGTTTTCTTCTCTTTTGGCTGCCATATTTGGCTATCTGTGATTTTTTTTTAAGATTTATTTTATTTATTTGAAAGACAGAGTTACAGAGAGAGGTAGAGACAAAGAGAGAGGTCTTCCATCTGCTGATTCACTCCCCAGATGGCCGCAACTGCTGGAGCTGCGCCGATCCAAAGCCAGGAGCCAGGAACTTCTTCCGGGTCTCCCATGTGGGTGCAGGGGCCCAGGGACTTGGGCCATCCTCTACTGCTTTCCCAGGCCATAGCAGAGAGCTGGATCGGAAGAGGAGCAGCCGGGACTAGAACTGGCACCCATATGGGATGCCAGCGCTTCAGGCCAGGTCTTTAACCCGCTGCACCACAGCACCGGTCCCTGGCTATCTGTGATCTTAAAAACACACTGAAATTTTAATAGTCTTAATGTATACATACTTGTATACTAGCAATGAAGGATTTTCAAAGTAAGGCAGGCAGTGCACTTAAAGTAACAATGGGATATTGTAGAAGGAGCATGGGGATGTGTTTTGGGTAGGAATCTGTCTTTACCTAGTAATTGTAGCTTTCCCACATTAACCTGTTTATAATACGATGAAGATAATCCTGCTAGGTCAAACCATGTAAACTGCTGAGTTTAGGGGGTCAAAAATAGTGAAATGTTGACTGCTTTATATGGCTAATCCTAACTAATAGCCTCTGTCCCATGGACTTGAAGAAATGAGATCATAGACATACCAGGTTTGCAAAGAGGAATGGAACATCACAAATGGAATGTGGTATTATTTGCTTCCTATAATAGGGGTAACTACATGCTAAATTTGAGGTAATGTCATCACTTTTTTCTTGAAATGGTCCTTTTAGGAGAAAACAATTGCCAGGTATAAATTTACTAGTCAGTTATATAAAATATGTCTTGCCTCTGAACATCATTAGGATTTGGAGTACAGGACCATAAATTGATCTCTATTCAATCTACCTGAAGTTTGTAATTTGAGTCAGAGTAGAATTTAGCCTATTAAAAACAGATTTCAATTTTGTTAAATAATACTGAGTTGTGAATGATATACTTTAAAATACACATGGAAAGTAAGAAGGATTATGTAACATCTATAATGAAACTGTTTTCTGTTTAAATTTTTATAGTCTTAAAAAAGGACCTAGTCAGTATATCCAGCATTGTTCTAAAGCATCAAAGGTCATTCGTCTCTCATTTAATATTTTCACTCTTTGTCAGGCCAACTATTTTTTAAGTAATCAAAGTATTTTGTGCAAAGTATTTTGTACTTTGTAGGGAGTGGAAGACTTTTGAAGTCTCACTACCAGTTTTTAGAACCTGAAGAACATCTTCTGAACCATGAGATACATATTTTCTGTCCTGTGTTTGACTCACTGTCATTGGTATTAAAGAGAAAAGCATCAGTTGCTTGTCCATGATGTGAAAGTACTGACCGCACAGAATTCCATCAGAGGCTGTTGGCTTCACCTTTCATTTCTCCCTGCAGCTGTGATGGCGTTTCTTTTTGACCTGAAGGCGCTTGTGGACATGATGTCCATTGGCACACTAATGGCCTACTCTCTGGTCGCAGCCTGTGTGCTCATCCTCAGGTGAGTTGCAGCTGGTTCAGAAGGGTGTGTGCCAAGTGGGACCTAGGGAGTAAAGGAAATGGACTCAACACCTCTGCCTCCAAGGAGCCACAGTCTCGCCCAGACGCTATGACCATAAAACATCAGTATAAAATGTAAGAAGGAAAATTGGTCACTAGAAAAAGTACAGTTTGACCCAATCTGTATGAAAAGCAGTTTCTCATCATGTACTTGTATAAAGACACTGAAAAATACTATACTTTTTGTCTCAGTGATGCAACTGCTAAGATTTTACACCAAATATTTTATCAGAGAGGCACACACAACAGATTGATGATTTCATGGAAAAGCCAGTTGACTTTTGAATGGAAAAATGGAGCTAACCTAAATCTCAGTAGGACAATTAAACAAATAAGGGAACATTTATTCAGTGGACTCTTCTTTAGCAAATAAAATGGCATTTAATTATATGAAGAAATACATGAGTTTCAGAATGTAGTACAATATAGCATCTGAACTCATGTATAAAATTTACATGAAAAGTCATGCATACACATATATAGCCAGATGAATTGCATCCAAGTGCTGCTGTGGGCAATGCTATTTTGGATGATTTTCAGCTTCTTCTATATACTTTTGTATATTCTCAGTGAGCATATTTCCTTATATGGAGGGGAAATATTTTCAAAAGTAAGTAAAAGCTGCTGAAAAGGAGAAGAGGCACATTGGGAAGACTGGGGCAGAACTAGCAGGCTGATAATGTTGACGCAGACTATAGAGGAAGAGAACAAAAGAACACAGGGAAACAGTGTGCATGGAGTGGAGAGTCGCAGAATGGCTGGATGCGCTTGTGGAGGAAGAACTAGCAGAGTGGTGTAGGAAGAACTAGCAGAGCGGTGTAGGAAAGTTTCCAGAGATGGGGCCAGAGAGTCAGACAGATCTCTGAAGGCCAAACTGAAGAGAGGACATTATTCTGTAGCTGATATTTAACGAGAGTTTCCTTGCTATTTCTGTGAATTGTGTTTCTTTTAAACATAGATGATTTCTGAATAATCACCCTGTTAAAAATTTAACTTCCTATTGCATGTAATCTATAACTTTCTAAGAAAGTTGACTACCAGAGGAAATTCAGAGTTGCTGCAGATACCTAATTGGAAAGGCTTGCTGGTTCAGCAAAATGTGGATCGAATCATGAGCATGTCTTTTGGAGAATAACAGTGCGTCCTTATTTGGGGATAGGTACCAGCCTGGCTTATGTTACGAGCAGCCCAAATACTCTCCTGAGAATGAAGGTCTGGGATCATGTGCCAGTGCAGCCTCAAAAAGCGACTCTCAGGTCACCATGCTGCAAAGACACGGCTTCAGCCTGCGGACTCTCTACAGTCCCTCTGCTCTGCCCACGCGACAGTCCGCATCTCTCGTGAGCTTTCTGGTTGGATTCCTGGGTGAGTCTTCCCTGGATACATTGTAAATACCCAGCAGGTGCGAAATGGAAAAGAGGACACTAGGCCTCACATTGCCCTAGGATGTGGTAACAATCAACCTGAGCCCTGAAATACCCACTTAAAGAGTCCCTAATATTTGAAATTACCTTTACCTTAGCAAGATAAAGTCATCACATTTTAATTATTGAAGAAAGGAAATTCCTTGATGTGAGTGTGGCAGATATACAAACTGGCGCATTTCACTCGTGTTTGGATGTCGTGTATGTGAAAACATCAGGCCACGTACACCTGCCCATAATGGAACCAGAACCCAATGGGATGGGAAAACAATATAGGAAGTCCTGCCGGCACCGCGGTTCAATAGGCTAATCCTCCACCTTGCGGCGCCGGCACACTGGGTTATAGTCCCAGTCAGGGTGCCGGATTCTGTCCCGGTTGTCCCTCTTCCAGGCCAGCTCTCTGCTGTGGCCTGGGAGTGCAGTGGAGGATGGCCCAAGTCCTTGGGCCCTGCACCCCATGGGAGATCAGGAAAAGAACCTGGCTCCTGCCTTCGGATCAGCGCGGTGTGCTGGCTGCAGCACGCCGGCCACGGTGGCCATTGGATGGTGAACCAATGGCAAAGGAAGACCTTTCTCTCTGTCTCTCTCTCTCACTGTCCACTCTGCCTGTCAAAAAAAAAAAAAAAAGGAAGTCCTTGTTTGCTCACCCATATTTATGTAATCATTCATATTTTAGCAGCATTTTCTCTATTTTTTAATTCAATTTTATTTATTTAAGAGGCTGAGAAATAGAAATCTCCCCTCCACTGGTTTACTCCAGATACCCACAACGTCCCAGATTGGGCCAGACTGAAGCCAGAAGCAAGGCCCTCAATATGACTCTCCCGTGTAGGTAGCAGGAACACAACCACTTGAGCCAACATCTGCCACCTCCCCGGATGCATGTTAGCTAGGATGGGGACTGAACCCAGGCATGCTCATATAGGATGCAGGTATCCCAAGCAGCATCTTAATCACCAGGCCAAATGCCTGCTGTCAGTACAAGTTTTTGAAAATCATCTATGTGCCAGGCACTCCACTTAGCATCTGGGCTATGAGGAGAGATGGAGCTCAAACACAGGACTTTATGGCACAGGATAATTGGGCCTGGGGAGTACATTTTCTCTGACAGCACATGGGACAGGTTCTAATGCAGGCTAGATGTCATTCTCTAAAACAGCAAAGGTGCAGCTCATGTAATGTTACTTGTTTACATTAATACTCCATGTTGACAACTGCTCCAAGTAGACACACTTGCCATTTCTCACTTGCAAGAGGGGAGCTGCCAACCCCTGGCGACATCCCACACAGCCTGTAATGCTGTCTGAGAGTAGCAAATGCAAACAGAGCAGGCATATGGCAGACAAAGCAAGGTGGTCACTACCCAAAGAGGAAGTCAGCTTCTAGATGGAGGTGGTGATGCGTCAGCAAGCAGTGTCTCGAATCAGTGAAATCATTCACGTCTTTCCACAGTGAAAAAGAAGAAAGGACAAAGTAAAGACCCTATGTTTATCAAAGTAGGGACATAAAGAATTTGATGTTATATCAGAATAGACTTTAAAATTTTTTAAAACTCATTTGAAAGACATGCCTGGTATGCAGGGATGGTTCAACATTCGCAAATCAATGAATGTGATACATCACATTAACAAACTACAGAAGAAAAACCGTATGATTATCTCAATATATAATGGCAGAGAAAGCATTTGATAAAATACAACACTCTTTCATGATGAAAACTCTAAGCAAATTGGGTATAGAAGAAACATTCCTCAATGCAATCAAAGCAATTTATGAAAAACCCACAGCCAGCATGCTATTGAATGGGGAAAAGTTGGAGGCATTTTCACTGAGTTCTAGTACCAGACAGGGATGCACACTCTCACCATTGCTATTCAATATATAGTACTAGAAGTTTTAGCCAGAGCCATAAGGCAAGAAAAACAAAATTTAAGGGGTACAAATTGGGAAGGAAGAAGTCAAACTATCTCTCTTTGCAGGTGATATGATTCTTTATTTAGGGGATCCAAAGAACTCTACTGAGACTATTCAAACACATAGAAGAGTTTGGTAAAGTAGCAGGATATAAAATCAATGCACAAAAAACAACAGCCTTTGTATACACAGGCAGTGCCATGGCTGAGAAAGAACTGCTAAGATCAATCCCATTCACAATAGCTACAAAAACAATCAAATACCTTGGAATAAACTTAAGCAAGGATGTCGAAGATCACTACGATGAGAATTACAAAATCTTAAAGAAAGAAATAGAAGAGGATACCAAAAAATGGAAAAATCTTCCATGTTCATGGATTGGAAGAATCAGTATCATCAAAATGTCTATTCTCTCAAAAGCAATTTATAGATTCAGTGTGATACCAAACAAAATACCAAAGACATTCTTCTCAGATCTGGAAACGATGCAGAAATTCATATGGAGGCACAGGAGACCTGCAATAGCTAAAGCAATCTTGTACAACAAAAACAAAGCCGGAGGCATCACAATACCAGATTTGAAGACATACTACAGGGCAGTTACAATTAAAACAGCAAGGTACTGGTACAGAAACAGATGGATAGACCAAAGGAACAGAATAGAAACACCAGAAATCAATCCAAACATCTATAGCCAACTTATATTTGATCAAGGATCTAAAACCAGTTCCTGGAGTAAGGACAATCTGTTCAACAAATGGTGCTGGGAAAACTGAATTTCCACATGAAGAAGCATGAAGCAAGACCCCTACCTTACACCTTACACAAAAATCTTCTCAGCGTGGAATAAAGATCTAAATCTACAACCCAACACAATCAAGTTATTAGAGAACCTCGGAGAAACCCTGCAAGATACAGGCACAGGCAAAGACTTCTTGGAAAAGACCCCAGAGGCACAGGCAGTCAAAGCCAAAATTAACAATTGGGATTACATCAAATTGAGAAGCTTCTGTACTGCAAAAGAAAGAGGAAAGTGAAGAGGCAACCGACAGAATGGGAAAACATATTTGTACACTATGCAACTGATAAAGGGTTGATAACCAGAATCTACAAAGACATCAAGAAACTCCACAAGATCAAAACAAACAACCTACTTAAGAGATGGGCCAAGGACCTCAATAGACATTTTTAAAAAGAGGAAATCCAAATGGCCAACAGACACATGAAAAAATGTTCAGGATCACTAGCCATAAGGGAAATGCAAATCAAAGCCACAATGAGGTTTCATGTCACATACAGAAATCAACTAACAACAGATGCTGGTGAGGATGTGGGGAATAAGGAGGCACACTAATCCACTGTTGGTGGGAATGCAAACTGGTTAAGCCACTATGGAAGTCAGTTTGGAGATTCCTCAGAAGCCTGAATATAACCCTACCATACAACCCAGCCATCCAACTCCTTGGAATTTACCCAGAGGAAATTAAATTGGAAAATAAAAGAGCTATCTGCACCTCAGTGTTTATTGCAGCTCAATTCACAATAGCTGAGACATGGAATCAACCTAAATGCCCATCAACAGAAGACTGGATAAGGAAATTGTGGAATATGTACTCTATAGAGTACTATACAGCAGTAAAAAAAAATGAAATTCGGTCATTTGCAACAAAATGGAGGAAGCTGGAAAACATCATGCTGCATGAAATAAGCCAGTCCCAAAGGGACAAATATCATAAGTTCTCCCTGATCGGTGACAACTAACTGAGCACCTAAAAGGAAACCTGTTGAAGTGAAATGGACACTATGAGAAACAATTACTTGATCCGCCCTTGTCCTGACTGTTGAGGAACAACTTATTATTTTATTTCTTTTGGTATTTTTTTTGTTCTACTTAATACCATTGGTTGAACTCTTTAATTAATACACAGTTATTCTTAGGTGTTTAAATTTAACTGAAAATGATCCTTGTTAAATATAAGAGTGGGAATAAGAGAGGGAGGAGATGTACAGTTCAGCACATGCTCACTCGTACTTACCCCTAGTGGTAGAGTTAGAAACGTGCCAGGGGATTCCAATTCAATCTCACCAGAGTGGCATGTACCAATGCCATCTTACTAGTCAAAGGTATCAGTTTCAGTTCATAATTGATCATAATGATAGGATTAAGTGTCAAAGGGATCACATAAACAAGGCTAGTGTCTGCTGATACTAACTGATAGAATTAAAAAGGAGAGAACAATCCAACACGGGAAGCGGGATACACAGCCAACTCATAGAATGGCAGATATCCTAAACAGCACTCTGGCCTCAGAATCAGCCCTTAAGGCGTTTGGATCTGGCTAAAAAGTCCATTAGAGTATTTCAGTCATGGAAAACCAAGACACTGGCCAAAAAAAAAAAAAAAAAAAAGAAGAAGACCTAAATGAAAGATCTCTGTGAGTGAGATCCCAGCAGAAAGAACAGCCATCAAAGGAGGTACCTTTCTCTGAAGAGAGGAGAAAACCACCACTTTGATTATGACCTTGTCTAAATAAGATTGGAGTTTGTGAACTCAAGAGGCTTCCATAGCCTTGGCAGCTCATGACAAGAGCCTCGGGTGATTACTGACGTCATAAATATGGTGTCAATTGTTGAATCAACAACAGGAGTCACTGTGCACTTACTCCCCATGTGGGATCTCTGTATTTAATGTGTTGTACTATGTGAATTGACGGTAAGACTACTACTCAAACAGTACTCTATACTTTGTGTGCCTGTGTGGGTGCAAACTATTGAAATCTTTATTTAGTGAATACTAAGTAGATCTTCTGTATATAAAGATAATTGAAAATGAATCTTGATGAAGAATGGGATGGGGGAGGGAGTGGGAGATGGGATGGTTAGGGGTGGGAGGGAGGTTTTGGAGGGGAAAAGCCGCTATAGTCCAAGAGTTGTACTTTGGAAATTTATATTTATTAAATAAAAGTTAAAAGAAACCCAGTTTCCTAACAAAAGATCTTAACAAAAGATCTTAACAAAAGATCTCATTAAGAATAATAACCTTGGAAATAGCAGGAATATGCTATTCACTCAGAGAAGAAATTTTACTCTAAAGTGTTTGATTCACCTTTTCAATATTTTGTGGATATAAATAGAATATCAAATTTTTGATTGTAAAAATTTTTTTTAACTGATTTGAAAAACCGAGATGTACAGATAGATCTTGCATCCTCTGGTTCACTCCTCAATTTCTTGCAGAAGTGATGGCTCAGCCAAGCAAAAGCCAGGAATTAAGAACGCAGTCCAGGTCACCCAATGGGTATCAGGGACCCAAATACATGAGCCATTACCTGTTGCCTCCCAGGGCACACATTAACAGGGAGCTGGAATCAGGAACAGAACAAGGACTCAAACATAGGCCCTCTGATATGGGATGCCGGAATCACAAGTGGTATTGTAATTATTGTCAGTGCACATAATCTGGGTGGCACACGTTGCTGACTTTGTTTTCTGTATATACAAAATCTCCTTTGCAGCTTTTCTCGTTTTGGGCCTGAGTATTCTGACCACTTACGGAGTCCGTGCCATCGCAGGGCTGGAAGCCTGGAGCCTTGCTCTTCTTGTGCTGTTTCTTGTTCTCTGTATCACCGTCATTCTCACCATTTGGAAGCAGCCCCAGAACCAGCAGAAAGTAGCCTTTATGGTATGTGTAATGAGGCTCGGCAGTCCCCAGTGCTGTGTGTGCTTTCTCCATTATGTTAATTTTGTAGTTATTTCTTGAAAAAAAAAAAAAAAAGCTTCTAACAAAGTTCACCCATTGAACAAGTGTGGCCCAGCTGTTGCACATGTTCCTTGGAGTTGTAGTATTGTCCCTATGTTAACTGCTTTTTTCAAAAACTTGAATATGCCCCGTGACAGTATTATGTATTCACATAACAGTAAACAGATTTCTTACTAACTAATCTGTAATATCAGACAATAAGAATAATTTATTTTTAAAACTTCATGAGGATTGGTTTCCACCTAAAACCCTTGCCCTGTACATGGCATGTCCCTGTCCCATTTGACCTCAGAGCAGGCTCGGGCTTGAAGAGGCAGCCTGGCAGTGAACTCGCAGGATACTATGAGAGTTCAGTTGGGAGGCCTCAGTGTATTCTAAACGAGATGATGGTGCAGCTGTTAACAGCTTTGATAAATGCTGTTTTGAGTTTCAGTAAATAATCTAAAATATGATTCTCCTTGTAGTAGTCTCTGGAAGAGTAGCTTTTACTCAGGTCCAGGTTGTCCTTTTTGTGAGAAATGTATACTGCCGTGTGACAGTATGTATGTCAAATCAGTTGCCATCATGTTGAGATAATTTCAGGCATGTGTTTTCAAAATAGGAGTACATTCAAAAATATTTTTCCCCTTTAGGTCCCCTTCCTGCCGTTTTTGCCAGCATTCAGCATCCTGGTGAACATATACTTGATGGTCCAGCTGAGTGCAGACACTTGGGTCCGATTTAGCATTTGGATGGCTCTTGGTAGGTCTTTTCTACGTGTTCAGGCTGAACTCGGCTTGTCTGCATCCTGTTTCTTGTGCTGTGCTGTTCTTTGTCAAATGTACACTCTCTCCCTCCATGGAAATAAAGGCTTTTTTACATTTTCTTCCTTTCCCAGTTCTTCTGTCTTAATGCTTGCTTTCCCAGTGTTTTCAGATATCTTTTAAAATTAAAATATTTCTGCAGAACCATGTTGAGGTCTATTTTCTCCAGTTTATGGATGAGAAAAATGAAACTCAGAAAAAGTCATTTCACATCAACCCAAAACTCTCAACTAGTTTTCTGAAATAGAACTGACGCATCGGAAAATGCCTGCATATTAGTAATGATCTTTTGAGGATACTGAAAACTCTGCTTCCTAACACCTCCCCTCCCCCATACACACATAAACACAATGGTTAGCATGACTGTTACTAAACAGTTCCTTTGGGCACAATTCTGGTGACAGTGACATGTGCAAGCCATGTCCATTAACCCTTTGTTAATACAGGGCATGTTTTCCAAAGTATCTTACCATGTCTCTGATGACACGGCACTTGATGTGTTTAAAGTATGGTGTTGAATATTGTGTTTATAATTTTTTCCACATAAGTATCAACTAATAAATATTTGTTGAGAGAAAAATACTCCTTTTTGAAAAAGATTTTATTTATTTCTTTTGAAAGGTAGATTCACAGAGGGAGAGACAGAGAGAAAGGTATTCATTCCATCACTGATTCACTCCCCAGATGGCCATAATGGCCAGAGCTGAGCCCATCCGAAGCAAGGAACCAGGAGCTTCCTCTGGGTCTCCCCAGGGATGCAGGGGCCCAAGGACTTGGGCTGTCTTCTACTGCTTTCCCAGGCCACAGCAGAGACCTGGATCAGAAGTGGAGCAGTCACGTCTCGAACTGGCACCCATATGGGATGCTGGCATTGCAGGCAGAGGATTAACCGGCTGTGCCACAGCGTCGGCCCTGAAAAATACACTCTTAAAGTTTGTATAAAATGAAGGTGCACATTCTACCAGAAAGACAGTTATCAGCAATACCTTCTGTATGGTAGCTTGTATTTGCATACCATTCTTTTAACTTAGCACAGAAAGATAAGGGAGAAGATCCTGTTAAGTTCTATGTTAAATTTTCTATATTCAAACAGTCCTTTCCTGACACACCTAGAACTCTGATTTTTGCCTCTCTCCAAAGGTTTCCTGATTTATTTTGCTTATGGCATTCGTCACAGCCTGGAGGGAAATCCAAGGGATGAAGATGATGATGAGGATGCTTATTCAGACAACATGAATGCAGCCACAGAAGAAAAATCTGCAATTCAAGCAAATGACCATCACCAAGGAAAACTCAGTTTACCTTTCCTATTCCATGAAAAGACGAGTGAATGCTAAATGATCATTGGAGCAGAGATGGCCCAGTCTTAACACGCGTGCCCTACATTGAGTAAACCATGACAGGATGTTATCACATTGTGCCGTCATGGGTTTGCTGCAAACATAGTTCCCCTAATTTATACTTACTCATCTGAATAGAATAGCATCTCTTCAGATGGTAAATTGTGTTCTGGGGAAACCCTCTGAGCCCTCTTCTCAGTGATGGAATAGCTCCAAAAATAATGGGAATGTGTAGGAGTGTGTGTGTATGTGTTTGGGAACATGAACTTCAAAAGTTATTTGGTGTTTTACTACTATTATGTTATATTTTCCCAGTGTTGTCATTGTTTGGTGATAGATACTGCACATACTGAAATAGAAGCAAATCACTGAATAGAAAGGATTTTGTATGTACCCCATGTGGTTGGGAAAGAATCCTTGCTTCTCCTTATTAGGCCTTATGAATGTCCACTTAGAGCATGCTAAAAATGAATTCCCCCTCCTGGTGTCTGTTACCCTTCAGGGGTAGGAGGAGGGGATGGAAATGAGCCTTTTCTGTAAGTGAATGCCAGCAGTGGGCTCGGTATGCAGTTGTTTCCCATGAGGTGTGACAGTTTGCTACAACTTTAGCCATAATTAGGGGTGTTGGCTTCTGCTGTACCACACAGGATAGGAGCATCAGTCTGTGTCACTTGCTGGCATCCTTCTGAACTCTCTTCTTTGAGAGCAGTGGCCCTTAGATACGTGGCCTTTACCTGCTGGGAGTGATGTACTCCTGCCAGCCCCACAGGGCTTGAGAGAAGAACTGTTATTTATCAAGACCTTTAAGCCAGAAAGTAAAGGGGCCTCCAAAGTCCAGAACTCATTTAAGTGGTAGTGATGTGGATGTGTTTGGAGATCAGAGAGTGAGATGCTTGGGTACACGGATACCAAGCATCCTGTTTTTAAAAGTCACTCAAAATAAGCCAGTACAGTCTGCCTGATTCACACAGTTGGTGGAATGATTCATACTTTTCCCATTACTTAGTAATTTGTGTCGTTTTTTGACCTCATTAGTCACAGAATTCACTCCTTTGTTTCTGATCTTATTTTTCTTGTCCTAGCTTTAAGAGACACAAAAGAGGCCAAGATGGAGGTATTGTAAGAAGAGAAAATCCCCTATTCTGGTATCAAAGTGCCTGTTCAGATGTTAAAAGGCCTTTGGCCTACTTTAAAAAGGGTTTGGCTCTAATTTGCTTTGGGTGTTTCTTTTGGAAACGTTTAAGGATGTTTTTCTCCCTCATCCCAAAAATTGTTTAGCACTTTGTATTTCGTTTGCTTTTAAATGGCCATTCTAAATTTATTAATGTTAGCACCAGTATTATATAGTAACCCATCAATGACTAGGGAATAATAAAATATTTTTTCTTAAAAACATGATTATTTAAAACTTCAAGCTAAAAATATAATGAAATCTATATAAACCCAGTAATTCTTGTATATGAGTAAATAAAGTTTAATATGTAAGATTCTATAGTTGCTATATTTTACTATGGAGTTCTCTCTAATAGCAAATTGTTTATCTTTATTGTGTTTTGCTTCTAGTGAGTTTGTTTTTGTTCTTTAGTTGAGACTAGTGGTAAGGCACTTAGATGTGGTGACATTCCCAGGATAGGATACCGTGGCGAATGCTACCAGACTGGGTGACCTGTGTAACCCAAAGGCAAGGAAGACATTTGCCACTAGTACTTCTAAGAGATTGGTTATTTTGTTGATGCATTAAAAAGCAGGTTGCAATTGTTTTGTGCAGCCAAATGTGACTAAATGTCAAATCAACAGGTGGAAAGCCTGGGTTTCTGGCTACTCACGTTGCAGCATCCCTGGAACAGAACTTAATGCTTACATTCCAGTTTCCAGGGTGCACAAGGTAAAACCTGAAGCCCAGAATTCTCATTCAAGCTGCTTGATTTACAGGAGAGAGAAGAGTTGGATGAGCATGGAGTGAAATATTTGTGTGAAGACTGTAGGCATGACCATAAATCCCTGCTGCTCCAGCAGTGCTCTGAGGGCCCCTTTGAGTCTCTAATCAGCCTAGGAAACGTTTCCCTCACCCAGGAAACATAAGATTTCATATATGAATGTTTAAATATTTTACTGTAACAAAATCAAGACATTTCTTTAGAACATGATAGGCAGCTAACAACTGATATGCCCACTGTGTTCAATTAGCATAATTTTGTTAAAAATTGTTTTCCACCTTGAAAACACTTGTTTCTTTGTTTCCACTTTGGAAGCACAAATAGCTATGAAAAGATGCTGTGTCAGTCAGTGTGTTCCTCTTGTCTATGAAGACCCAAATGGATGTGTGTATCTATGTGTGTAATCACATTTACATGTGCAGTGTGAAAGTGTATAGCTATGTGTGTAATATGTGCATGTATTTCAAATGTCTGTGTAAGGAAGTTGGGTTGATGATGGGCTTTGGATATATCATTATGTAGATACGAAAAAAACCCAACTGATATGGAAGAAAATCATTGTTTTATATTGGTAGATATGCTGATACAAGATTTTTAGGTTTAAAACTATTTTAAAACATACAATTTTATATGTGTATTTTCTATAGATTCTTTAAGAAATATTTATCATGTTTCTACTATGAAATCACTAAACTCTAATATGTTGTAACAGGTGCCTTATATTTAATGGAGCAAGGGTAGTGGGCAGAAGGCCATTCCTGCCCACTTGTTTCCATTGTACCTTTTTTGACACACCTGTCCAGTTATATGTTTGTTGGTAAAAGCCAGAACTCCCATTTGGATCTGTAACCCTTTGAACAAAATTTTGTTTTATTTTCTTTGATTCCCAAAATATTTTGTATGGGTTTGATTAGTAAATCACACTTTTATATAAAGTCTTCTCCATAAATTAAAAAATACATATATGCTTTTATTTAGTTGTAATTGAGTAAAAGCAGTTTGAGTTGCCTTTTTCTTTTACACTGAGAAATGTGCCACTATTTTCAGTGAGAAATTCTCATAATAATAGCACCTTAGTTTACTCTTAAAAAAAAAACTGTTTGTAAATTACCATAAAAGGCAATGCCAATCCTACCTTTAAAAGAGGGTGGCTGGGGATGGCACTGTGAGCTGTGGCATAGCAGGTTAAGCCACTGCCTGTGACACTAGCTTCCCAAATAGGCGCCAGTTCAGGTCCTGGCTGCTCTGCTTCCCATCCAGCTCCCTGCTAATGTGTCTGGGAAGGCAGCAGAGGATGGTCGAAGTCCCTTGCACAGGCACCCACGAGGGAGACCTGGATGAAGCTCCTGGCTTCAGCCTGGCCCAACCCCTGCCATTGCAGCCATCTGGGGAGTGAACCTGCGGGTAGAAGATTCTTTCTCTCTCTCTCTCCCTGTCTGTGTGTGTGTGTCTGTCTGTGTCTCCCTTTCTCTGTAGCTCTGCTTTTCAAATGAATAATCTTAAAGCGGAGGGGGTGCTGTGCAAACTCAAGAATCAAAACTATTCCTGGCAAAAATTTATGTTAGAACCTTTGATCTACATTAAAACACAGGTTTTTTGTTTGTTTCTTTGTTCAATCACATTTTCCCCAGAGGTGAACATCAAGAAAACTAAGATAAATACAGCAGTTGCGATATGAGTCCTTTTTTTTTAAAACTTCTTTAACAGTTGTCAAAATATTTTTCTAAGCCTTGAGAGTTGACAGGTTATTGTTAAATTATTCTTTAATAAAACACTCTGAATTAGAATTTGTTTTTACCAAATTATTTTCTAAATGTATTTGAATGCTTATTAACAGGGAGAATAAGGAAATAATGATCACCCTCAATACCGATGGTGACAAAGAAAGCTGATGAGCCTTCTCTCCTAATCAAGGCATAATCCAAGATCATGAAATATGGGAAGTTGTGCCAATGTTCCGATTGTTCCTTCCTGTGATGTTGCTTATGGTTTCTCCTGTGCTTCAGTCGACTGTCAGTTAACACTTGCAACACAACTTCTGCAGGACTTCAAACATTGGGTTTAGAGTGCACATCGTGGATTTCAGAACACAAGATTTGTGTGATGTTGGGAGATGGCAGGTGAAATTGTTCTTTTTTTGCTAGTGCCAGCACAGTGCCTTCTCTATTCTTTCTCCACCTTATAAAATTCTCTAATACGTCCTTCAACAGTAAGGGGGAAAGTACTGATGTTTATTGTTCATTTAATACTAGCAAAGTCATTTTTTACTCAAGTACATGTGAAAATGAGGCTTGACTTGGTTGTTTGAGTGTTTTTGTTGTTCATTGCATAATTATATTTAAAGGCCTTAGATATCTTCATGGTTTCTGGATTTCGAGAGGCCTGATCTGTTATTGTGATGGTTGGTTTTTGTAATGTTCGTTATCATTAGTATGTATACAGTTCAGTCTCATTGATTTCAGGTACATTTTGTTAAGGCTCAACCCAGTTGGTAGTGCTATTTGCTGGGAGCACTGTGCTTAGCTTTTATTCACCATGGCTGAAGCTGCTGCCAAACCTCTGGGCCTTCAAGAGCCTTTCCTGATTCCTGTCAGCCCTGTGAAGACCCTAACCAGGACCCCAGGCTGGTTCCAGGGTCAGGCAGCCTGTGATGGGAAAGCATCTGTAGCTGTCCCTGTTGGGTGGAATCTTAGGATGATGGGGTAGGGTGCTGAGTGGAAGACTTCAAATGAGTGTAAGGTAGTTTGGGGTTCTTAATTTCAGGTCTGAAGTAAGGACCAAGGAACTCAGTGACTCATGGAAGGGATGGGTAGCTGCCTCCTGGAACTGGCATGGCAGGGGCAGGCCTGCTGCAGTCCTGTGTGTGCACTGGTGTGGTGCAAGTGCATGGCCAAGCCACAGGTGGTAAAGAGCCTTGTTTTGCCAGTGTGGTGGGTTTCTCTGGCCTACACCTGGTTAATGGGCTCTTCATCCCTCATGTCCACAATCACTTTGTTCTTGAGCATAATAGAAATTGTTGATAGAGCCTAAACCCTACAGAAGTTCTAGGTCCCTAAAAACCAACAAATATATTGGGCTTGTGCAAATATAAAGATTTTTGTTTATTAAGTAATTTTGAATTTAAATGTTTTTAATGATAATCATTGTTTGTACTTCTAAGGTTGGATTATTTTTTAGAATTTCTAATAAAAACTGTTGCTGCTTTACTACTGTAAAACATGCTTTCTAATCTGACCATGTATTTTTTAAAATAAACTTTAATATTACTTATTGTATATGTATCACACATACCAAAAGCATTTAAGTCTTACCTAATTTAAACTCCTTTTTTATGTGGGAACCTCTAAAGCTAGAAATAAAATCCATGCTACATTGAAACAATTACACGGTTTGCAATACTCACTTAGCAGCTTACTGTGTGACCACCAAGTCCTATGACAAAAGAGATGTCATAATATATTCTCATTCTTTGTGGCATGAAAATTACCAGTTATTCCTGAAGTGTTTCACCCCAGTGCACTGGTCACTTTAGCACTGCTTTGATCTGCAGAGAGCACATTGGGTTCCTCCTACCAAATCATAGCCTTCAATATTTGCTGAGACTAAAGCCGTTTTCAGTATGATGAGTAAATATTTACTTATTTCATCCTTTTTATCCTCTTGTAAGGAGAAGTCAAAGAGCTTTTAAACATGAGCCTGAGTTATTTAAAATGATAAATCTCTTGAATTAGCATATCTAATTATGAAATATCTCTGTGTATATAGTCATTTCCAATTGATTCTAGACAGTTGGAGAGAATACATTACATTTTCAATGCTTTAATATCAATTTAGCCTGCATTGAAAACCAACCTAAGAGGCCGGCGCCGTGGCTCAATAAGCTAATCCTCCACCTTGCGGCGCCGGCACACCGGGTTCTAGTCCCGGTCAGGGCGCCGGATTCTGTCCCGGTTGCCCCTCTTCCAGGCCAGCTCTCTGCTATGGCCAGGGAGTGCAGTGGAGGATGGCCCAGGTGCTTGGGCCCTGCACCCCATGGGAGACCAGGAAAAGCACCTGGATCCTGGCTCCTGCCATCGGATCAGCGCGGTGCGCCGGCTGCAGCGGCGGCCATTGGAGGGTGAACCAACGGCAAAGGAAGACCTTTCTCTCTGTCTCTCTCTCTCACTGTCCACTCTGCCTGTCAAAAAATACAAAATAAAAAATAAAAAAAAATAAAAAACCAACCTAAGAGAGCCAGCACTGTGGCGCAGCAGGTTAATGCCCTGGCCTGAAGCGCTGGCATCCCATTTGGGCACCGGTTCAAGACTTGGCTGCTCCACTTCCAATCCAGCTCTCTGCTATGGCCTGGGAAAGCAGTAGATGGCCCAAGTCTTCGGGCCCCTGCACCCGCATGGGAGACCCAGGGGAAGCTCCTGGCTCCTGGCTTCTGGCTTCGGATCGGCACAGTTCTGGCCGTTGTGGCCAACTGGGGAGTGAACCATCAGATGAAAGACCTCTCTCTCTTCTCTCTCTCTCTCTCGCTCTCTCTCTGTAACTCCGACTTTCAAATAAATAAATAAATCTTTAAAAATCACAAAATATTTGCCAAGTGGAAGACTGAAATAATGTGTCTAATCACTGGCTTGATAGAATTACTACTAAGTCTTGGTATTTTGTTTTGTTTTTTTGAGAAGCAGAGAGAGAGATCTTACATCTACTGGTTCACTCCCAAAATGCCCACAACAGCCAAAGCTAGAGCTGGAGCCAGGAACTCAATCCACATCTCCCACAAGGGTGGCAGGAACTCAATTACTTGAGCCATCATTGCTGCCTTTCAGGATTCATTTTAGCAGAAGGCTGGAGTCAGGAGCCAGAGATAGAAATAAAACCCAGATACTCCAGTGTGGGACAAGGGCATGCCAACCAATGTCAACCACAGTGCCAGGCCCCTGCCCCCGGGTTGCTACTAGGTTTGGGAGTCCCATCTCTGCTGCTGTACCATGGGATCACATGACGGAAGACACAGCCCAGGATCTGCGAATGGGCTGGGTCCAGCCAGGAACCCCAGGGGCGCAGGAACACCATCTCCTTTGTGTTGTTTTAGGGCTACAGAAGGCTTCCTTTTGGTCTGAGGACTGAAAAGTGTGTGGCTCGCTCAGGGATTGCGCCAAGAAGTCAGCATGTGCCTGTATGGAAACAGTGATTCATTTCATCCCATAAAGCATAGCTAAACATTCTCAAAGTCATACAAAAATAACTCCCATTAATTTACTATCTTTTAAAGTAGGTCAGAGTATTATGAAACCAAGAAGAAACTTGGCTCGAGATTTACTTATGTGAGCCCTGCTCGTAATAGAGTGGTGGCCACCTCTGACACACTGAGGTACCAGAAATTTCCGATGGCAGAACCCTGGGTGAAGAGCACTTGTTACTCCCATGAGACTGGCACAGGTGACAGGAAGAGGAAGACACAAGACAGTGTCACCCAGGAATGCTGTGCAGCCCAGTGTGGGCCCGTTATTTCCACAATGGGAAGCAGACTGACTAGAGCATGGAGTCTCTTTTTATTGTGTGTGTGTGTGTGTGTGTGTGTGTTTTTTTGACAGAGTGGACAGAGACAGAAAGGTCTTCCTTTTTCCGTTGGTGTCTCTTAAGCCACTGTGAACACTGCCGCGTTGTCATGATTCAAGAATCGGGGGTTCCCCAATGGCTGAGACTCGCAAGTTAGCAGAGTCCCCCAATGTCCCACTGAGGCTTGATAATTTTTGAAACTTTTTATTTTCATTTTGTTTGAAAGTAGAAAAACACACAAATCCTTCCTCCAGTTCATTCTCTAAATGCCTGCAACAGCTGGGGTTGGCCCAGGCTAAAGTCAGCAGTCTGGAACTCTCTAGGTCTTCACCTGGGTAGCAGGGATCCAAGTACTTGAGTCTTCACCTGCTGCCTCCCACGGTACACATTAGCAGGAAGCTGGATCCAAAGCAGAGGAGCCAGGACTCAAACTAGGCACTCTGAAATGGGATGCCGGTGTCCCAAGTGTCTTAACTGTTGTGCCACATACCTGCAGCCTGAAAATACTGACACAAAAACCAAGGGCTTTACTGCCCTGCTCAGAATCGGGCTTAAATCCCATCATTCTTGGGACATTCATTGACTTGGTACCAAGGTGTAAATGAATGATAGTAGATTCTTTTCAAAATGAGTGTTTGGAGCCAGTAAGCAGGAGAAAGCAAAGTTTGAAGGAGCAAAGGGGGAGGAGAAGCCGATGTCTTAAATCACCAGTTTTGTGTTTTACATTTTAGCTTAACATTGCCCCTTTTTCTCTTACCATTTACAGACCCTTGCAAGTATTCAACAAGTGATGTGTCTTCACACATGCTATGTCCCAGAACTAGGAAGGTAGTTCCTTTTGCCTGTGATTTTAAGTAGACTAAGGTTCTGCAATCCTTGCCGTACCCTCTAGTATTCTCTCCATGAGCTGCTCAGGGAGCATCAAAAATGTCTGGCATTTCTCTTGGAATGAGATTTGCAGTGAGTGCTATATTTAAAACCACCAAAGTTAGCTCCTGCTAAAACTATGAAACATTTAAGTCTTATTTAAAAAAAAAAAAACATATTGGTTATATTTCTATACTTAATGAAGAGTAGCTAGAGAAGTTAAATGTCTTGGGGGCAGGCATTCAGTGATTTAAACACTGCTCGGAGTGCCCATATTGCTTCTCAGTGCCTGGGTTCGAGTCCCAGTTCTGCTGTCAATTACAGCTTCCTACTAATGTGTACCCTGGGAGGAGCATGTGATAGTTCAAGTACTTGGGTCCTTGCCACCTACATGGGAGACCCAGATTGGTGCAGGCATTTGGAGAATGAACTAGTGGATGGGAGATCTCTATCTGTACGTCTCTCCCATTTGAATAAATAAATGTAAGAAAAGACGCTGAATGTCCTTCTCTTAGGGATATCCAAATCACAGGCCAAATTCCTAGGGGTATTCTCCACTTGGAAGGAAATAAAGTAGAGCAAGGGTTTTTCCTATGACTTCTAAATAGTGCTCTATTTAAGGCCACCAAAGTTAACTCCTGCTAAAATTTTGAAGCATTTAATTTTTGTAGAAAGCTCATCTTGGTTGTATTTCCTTAGTTAATGAAGACTAGTTAGCGAAGTTAAATATCCTGGGGGCAGGCATTTGGTACAGTGGTTAAGACTACCATGAACTTCCATTAATTAGGATTTGTAATGAAAATGTTGCATCGGATACAATTCACAAGCAATGAGATCATTATAATAGAAGCACTGAAATTTCACTGTGACTTCTCATTATCCTAAGAGACTGCTAACCTTTTCGCTCTTCATCTGCCAGTTACACTTTGTGTATAAACCTGTGCTTCCAAGGAAAATGGAAAGAAACATGCTTTTGCAGGCTTTGGTCTGTAACTGCAAGCTGATCCTACCCTGGGATCACACTTGGTTCTCTCACTGCTCCACTCCTTTTTTTCTTATCCCTCCTCTGCTCTTTCTTTTCCAGTCCCTACTTGTTAAGCAAATGCTTGGAGCTACTACCCTCCCTCTTCAGAGCCAGGGAGCAATGCACAGCTGCTCAGATCACATGGTTCCATCTCACGTGTGAGTGTGGTTCCCCGGGAACAGTTTTCTCCAAGGGGCCCCTGTGTTTCCAGCTGCCTCTTTTCCTATATAAGGAATATATTTACTTAGGACAGGTATGGGGCCCCTGGTTGGTTCCATCTCTGAGGCACTCTGCTTTATGGGGTTAGTATCAATAGATTATAAACTTTAAATCTAATGTATGGAGCCGGCGCTGTGGCGCAATGGGTTAACGCCCTTGCCTGAAGTAACGGCATCCCATATGGGCACCTGTTCAAAACCGGCTGCTCCACTTATGATCCAGCTCTCTGCTATGGCCTGGAAAAGCAGTGGAGGATGGCCCAAGTCCTTGGACCCCTGCATGTGCGTGAGAGACCCAGAAGTTCCTGGCTCCTGGCTTCAGATGGACGCAGCTCCAGCCATTGTGGCCAACTGTAGAGTAGACCATCAGATGAAGACCTTTCTCTCTCTCTGCCTCTCCTCTCTCTGTGTAACTCTAACTTTTAAATAAATAAATAAATCTTTTAAAAAATAAAAAGCTAATATAAGCACTGGCCTCAGAATCAACCCTTAAGGCATTCGGATCTGGCTAACAAAGCCCATGAGAGCATTTCAGGCATGGAAAGCCAAGACACTGTGGCAAAAATTGAACTACCTGAGAGATCTCTGTGGGTGAGATCCCAGTGGAAAGAAGGAGGTACTGTTCTCTGAAGGGTGGAGAGAACTTCCACTTTGATTATGGCCTTGTCTAAGTAATGTCAGAGTTTGTGGACTCAAGAAGCTTCCATAGCCTTGGCAGCCCATGGCAAGAGCCTTCATCACTGACATCATAAATAGCAGTATCAGTTGTTGAAACAACAACAGGAGTCACTGTGCACTTGCTCCCCATGTAGGACCTCTGTCCTTAATGAGTTGTACTATGAGAATTAATGGTAAAACTAGTCTTCAAACACTTTACACTTTGTGTGTCTGTCTTGGTACAAACTGTCGAAAGCTTAGTGTAGAGTTGATCATCTGTATATAAAGATAATTAAAAATGAATCTTAATGAAGAATGGGATGGGAGAGGGAGTAGGAGGTAGGACGGTTTAGGGGTGCGAAGGTGGGTATTGGGGGAAGAACCGCTATAATCCAAAAGTTGTACCTGTGAAATTTATATTTATTAAATAAAAGCTTTCTATAAAAAAAAAAACCTTTGAACTTGAACTGAAAAAAAAAAGCTAATGTTAGAGTAAGGTAGAGAAAATTAGAAATCAGGAGCTAATGTAAGAGGCAGCAATAATGAGAAATCAGGAGTGGCAGGTAATGTAATAATTTATCTGAAAACCCAAGAGATCAACTGAAAACTATTTGGACTAATAAGCCCATTAAGAGGACTGGCTGGCCGGCGCCGTGGCTCAATAGGCTAATCCTCAACCTGCAGTGCCGGCACCCTGGGTTCTAGTCCCCGTCAGGGCGCCGGATTTTGTCCCGGTTGCTCCTCTTCCAGTCCAGCTCTCTGCTGTGGCCCGGGAGTGCAGTGGAAGATGGCCCAAGTCCTTGGGCCCTGCACCCGCATGGGAGACCAGGAGAAGCACCTGGTTCCTGGCTTCGGATCAGCGTGGTGCGCCGGCTGCCGCAGCATGCTGTGGCCATTGCGGGGTGAACCAACGGCAAAGGAAGACCTTTCTCTCTGTCTCTCTCTCTCACTGTCCACTCTGCCTGTCAAAAAAAAAAAAAAAAAAAAAAAGAGGACAGGCTACAAGCTAACCATACAAAAATTAATTAGCCCTTAGGAACCAGGCTTCCGGCTATATTTGATTTAGAGCTGCAAGAATATGCTTATTTTAATTGGCCAACATTACAGCAATTTGAGAAAGAATGGGAAAGATCAACATGAACAGAGATTCTAATAATAAAATTCCTTCTCACACTAGAAGTACAAGGATTTTCATAGTGAAATAAAAACCATTAAAAATACAGCTTTGGCAGCTTATTTCCAAATTCAAAGTCATCTTGAGATTGTCTCATTCAAGGATAATAAGCCTTGTGATTAAGCAACTATATGTCTTGGAAAGCCTTTATACTTCTTGTAACTCCTTTTCTCATCCTACTACAGGCACCTGTATGAGTTTACTTTGGTTGCCATAATGTACCATTGACTCTCACTTAAACAATAGAAATTATTTTTCCATGGTTCTAAAAACAGCAATCCAAAATCAAGGTGTTAGCAGATTGGTTTCTTCTGAGGTCTGCCTCCTTAGTTTATTAGATGGCACCTTCTCGCCATGTGTTCACCTGGTCCTCCCTCTGCCTGTGTCCAAATTTCCTCTTCCTCAAAGGTCAGTAGACATATTGGATTAGGGTCCAATGTAACGACCTCATTTTAGTTACCTCCTGAAAGATCCTCTCCCCAAATATAGTCACATTAGCAGGAACTGAGATTTAAAACTCCAACATATGAATCGTAGTGGCCAGGATGGAGGTGGGGGTGGCAAGGGGTGGAGTGGGGAGACAACTCAGTCCATAACACAGAACTAGGTTTAAGTTTATATACCTACATTGAGCTGAAGTATATGTGATATAGAAGAGGCTTGGGAAGGTAGAATTCTAAATTTGATTTCTAAATACTAGCTTTAGCCAATTTGAAAATTTAATGGAGGAAATCTCATTCACAATACAAAATAAATAAATAAATAAGCAAAAAGTAAGAAATAGGCCTAACAAATACCAAGTAAGCCTTAGAAAAAATGTGTCAAAGTATAGACCTATGCATTTGTGTAACTATATAGGTACATGTGTTTACATATACACATATACATATATGTAGCTCAAATGTAGCCAACATACATTTGACATTAAAAGGACTTGAGAATGCAAAACTTGAAAATTATCATCTAAATGTCAGTATTAGCCAATTAAAACATAATTGGGACATAAAATAAGGCCTGCGAAAATGGAAAGATACATAAAACATTATGACCTTCTTCAGTAGGAAGACAGTACTGTAAATATGTCCATTTTTCCCCCAAAGACAAATTCAATGCAATCACAATCAAAACACTAAATATTTTATGGATAAACAAGTGATTTGAAATTCCTCTGGAAGAGAATATGTGCAAAGATAATTAGAACAATGTTGGAGACATCCCTTGCCCAAAGAACAAACCCCACCATCCATCAATACCACTGTATGCAGTGTGACATATCTGAAGGCACAAAAAGACCAGGAGAATAAAATAGAACAGAAATGGATCCATGAATGCTTGCAATTTAAGGGATAATGAAAGCTCAAAATGATGGGAAAAGGACCAATCATTTAACAAATGGTGGTGTAACATTGTCCAATGGGAAACACATAAAATTAGATTTCTAACTTTTGCTATCAAACTATAGGTGAATTTAAGAACTAAACATGAACAATTCAATAATATGAAACTAAATGATAATTTATTGACTTGCACAAATTTTTGAAATCCATGCATATTTTTCACATTATGCACTTTTCATGAATTTTTTTTACAACGCCTTGAATTTTCCTGATATTAGTGTCAGAATAGGAACTTTCACCAAACACACTTCCTGCCTTTGAACTCATGCAATAGTGCAGAAGAAAAGCATGAAAGGGGGCTGGCATTGTGGGGTAGCAGCTTAAGCTTTCACTTGGCAATGCCAGCATTCCACATGGGCACAGTTCATGTCCCAGTTGCTCCACTTCCAATCCAGCTATCTGCTAATGTGCCTGGGTAAGCAGCGGAAGATGGCCCATGTGCTTGGATCCCTGCCAGCCACATGGGAGACCCAGATGAAGCTCCTGGCTCCTGATTTTGTCCTGGCCCAGCCCCAACCATTCAACGATTTGGGGATTGAACTAACAGAAGGAAGATTGCGTCTCTCTCTCTCTCTCTTTCTCTCACTGTAACTCTGCCTTTCAAAGAAATAAATCTTTTTTAAAAATTAAATTTAAAAAAATCACCACCATATCCAGAGCGCAATGCTGGATTTGGTTTTTCCTGCTATGGCAGAGATATCCATTCACACCAGAGAAATGCTTAGCCCAACTAAATCTAGGATGAGTGAGGCCAGAAATTCAGGGGGTGGGGGTGGGGGACTGGTCAGAGAAGGGCAGCTGGGAAGGAGGCACTATGAGGGCAGAAGGAGCAACAGGAGTAGGGGACCACATAGTGCCCGGATGTGCAGAAGGTAGGGGTGGTGAGAGAAGGGAGTGTGCTATTTGTGAAGAGGGGTGGGCAGGATGGGGAGTGGCCACCTAGGGAGGCAGCAGGGGCTGAGGACTCTAGGATATAAGCCCTAATAAAGAGCATTTGAAGGAGTAGGGTGAGGTTTTATTGAATTTCATTTGAAGATGAAGCTGACTGCTGGGGCAAGAATGAATTCAAGAGCCAGAGGAGGGCCAGGGGGACCAATTAGGGTAGTGGGCTGTGGCAGCCCTTCTGACAAGGTAACATTTCTAGCCAGGGCAGAGAAGCCTTGTGTAGATGCTAAGAGAGGTGGCTGGCTATGGTGCCCAGGCAGCAGGCAAAATGGACAGGACCCAGCAACTGTGCAGAGTGAGGTGGAGGAATCAAAGACAGAAACCCAGGCTCCAACACAGTGCATGAACTCATCAACTCACAAAGTCAGAATGAAAAGAACAACAGGCTTTTAGCCTGGCAGTTAAACTTGCTACACAAATACCTACATCAGAGTTCTAGAGTTCAAGTCCTGGCTCCACCCCTGACTCCAGCTTCCTGCCAATGCAGACTCTGCACGGCAACAGTGATGGCTGAGTGACTGAGTTCCTGCTCTCTACACGGGAAATCTGGATTTACTTCCTTGCTCCTGTCTCCTGGCCTGGCCGGGTTAGGTATTTGGGGAGAGAAATAGCTGATGGGAGTGTTCTCTCTCTCTCTCTCCCTCCCTCCCTCCCTTCCTCCCTCCCTCCCTCCCTCCCTCATTCTGCCTCTCAAGTTAAAAATAAATAGGGGCCGGCACTGTGGCACAGCAGGTTAACACCCTGGCCTGAAGTGCCAGCATCCCATATGGGCGCCAGTTCGAGACCCAGATGCTTCACTTCCGATCCAACTCTCTGCTATGGCCTGGGAAAGTAGTAGAAGATGGCCCGGGTGCTTGGGCCCCTGCATGTGCATGGGAGACCCAGAGGAAGCTCCTGCCATTGTAGCCAACTGGGGAGTGAACCAGTGGATGGAAGACCTCTCTCTCACTTTCTCTCTCTCCCTCCCCCTCTCTTCTCTCTGTGTAACTCTTTCAAGTAAATAAATAAATCTTAAATAAATAAATAAAAACAATGAAAAGCAACCCTGGGGGAGGGGCAGCGAGGCAGACACCACCACTGTGTGCACCCCCGGGGTTCTTTGCTGGGAACTCTCAGCAGGATTTCCACTACACTGCGGCGTCTGAATGCTGGTCCCCACACTGCTGTCCACTCCTTAAAGGAACATGTCCTATCCTCCATATCCATAATACCAACACACCGTCAGCATCTGTTGAGGTCATCTCTGGACCAGGTTCCCTCCCTTTCTAAACAAGAGCCCCCAGAACCCAGGTGCGGGGAGTTGAGAGAAGGCAGGAGTTGAAAGCTCCTGGCAGAAAGAAGACCTGAACCTGGCTTTCCTGTATTCCCAGGTCACTGCTCTCTCCGTTCTCTGCATTGCAGCTCCAGTGAATGGCAAGGCTGGCATTCCAGCTGGCAACAGAATGTAGAATTCTTGGCCCCTCCTACACGAAGTGGCGAGAGACACTAGGTAGTGCTAAACTACGGCTCTGCTTGCCTTGTGTCCCGGCCTGTGGCTATGCACTGAGTTCTGCTTAGTCTTGTCTGGTGCTATAGACTGCGATGAAATGGGCTGGAAGCCCACGCCCTGCTCTTCATGGGGAAAACCCGTCGGCACCCTCTCACCTGCAAACTGCATTGATGGTGTGAAGCTGTGAGCTCAGTACCTATGCAGGCTGCCAGTAGAGGGCACCAAATGCCGGAGCCCCAACCCCACCACAGCCCCCAACTATCCGCTCTCCTTTGCCAGTCCACTCCCACAGTGAATCTGTGCTCCTCCCTTCTGGCATCGTGCTGTGGCCCACATTCTCTGACCAGACTGACGCACCCAGCAGGACACACTTCTCCCTGTCCTTTCCTCTGCTCTCCTAAGCCAAGCCATGGATTCCTGGGTTTTCCATGGCTCCCCCAGCCTGCCCTGATTACCAGCCCTGTGAGCGGCTCAAGTACTCACAGCACCTGCACTGAGTTGCATTTCTACTGGTATTACGGCTTGCACTTCATCTTACTCATCTCACCACGCTTCGCGGAAAGGGTGCAGAAGGAGCCAGAGGAGCATTCGTTAACTTTAGGGGGCTGGGGTGTCTTAATCTGTGTGTGTGTGGGGGGGGGGGGGTGCTACTGGAAAGAGCTGAGGAGCCTCCTGCGAGGAGGAGATAAATCCCACATTTGCCAGGAGCCCAGAGGGCTAATCTTGACTCAGACTAACAGGTGGGTGAGGGGAATTGCCGCAGGCCTGTTTTTCTGGGCACAGACCTCTCTAAAGTGCTACTTAACAGGGCTGGTGTGGCGCGATGGGGCTTCTGCAGGCAAGAGGACCCATCAGGTGTTCCAGCACCTCCTTGAGACCCTGGGAAAGGAGCTGTCTCCGCAGGCCCAAGGCTGGGAGCACAGAGCAGCAGCCAGAACAACTAACGACAGCGGTCCTATTGGTGAATGCCAGTGAGAGTCTCTCTGGGAAGAAACAGAAGTCTAGCGGGGCAGTGAGACCTCGCTGGCGACATGCGGGTAGTTATGGCGGGTTATGACCGCTCCGTACCCGCAGGATAACCCTGGATCTTTTTGACCTTGGTAAACGTGGTGAACACGCGAGCTTTGGAGAAATCGGAGGAGGGACCTGTAACTAACATCTGCTTTTAGCCCTTCCTCCGGGCGCTGGGAATACACGCCGCGCTCCACGGCTCCGCCAGGGGGCAGGAGAGGTCACTCTGCACTGTCGGGGAATTAAAAAAAAAAAAAAAAACACCACACACAGCTCCAACTTTTTCCCCCCAAACTGCCTTCCTCCTCATGAAACCGAATCCTCCAGCTGTGGCGTCCCAGGCGCCCGCCCCGACGCGCCGCGGCTCCCGCCCGGAGGCGGCGCCCCTCGCCCGGCTCCTCTGCCTGGCTCCTGCCTTCGCCCTGCGCAGCCAGCTGCGCCTCCGACCTGCCGGCGCCTGTCCTGCCTGAAGATGAAGGTGTGGCTGCTGCTGGGCCTTCTGCTGCTGCACCAAGCGCTGGAGGATGGTGAGCGACCCCGGGCCGGGGCTGTCCGGCTTGTGCCCTGACCGTCCAGCCAGGGCTGCAGCCAGCCCTTGCTCTAACTTCTGGTCCTGGGTGGCTCTGCCCCGGCGCCCACTTGCCCCGTGCACCTGCCTCGCCCCCCCTATAGGGTTTCCTCCTTCCTCTTTCTCCCTCCCCTGAGAGCCCTCTGGGAAGGGGGCGGCTACTCTGACCCTTAAGAGCCCACCAGAACCGCTCTGCCTATCCTGCGGGCGAACCGAGCATCCGCAGGCGGCGCCTGGTCCAGCCCCAGTGTCAACGTGTCAGCCTGGGAGGTGGCGCGCGAGCGGTGGATCGCTTCCACCTCGGCGCCGTGCCCAGGCGGGTGCCACCCAGGCAAGGCAATTGCTGATCCCTTCTGCGAAATTCCAAGCATCCTTCTCCCCTCCGCAGTCCGTGGTGTGTTTATCACCTTGAGCTTGAATCCCCCAAGATCAGTTGAGACCCCAAATTTCTGTGTATGAAGCCTCTAAACGAATCCAAACACCACTGTCGTTACGTTCCTTGTCTGACTGATGCGAAAAAGGTGAAGAAAAGACATTTTTTGTTTAAAATGTGTGCCTGTTAGCTTCATTTGTAAGTGTGTGTGCACGTGTGTCTATGTATGCATATAAAGAAGTCATGTACAATATTCATGTTATATTTGTATGACCGTTAGCATTTAATTGCCTTGCTTGTTCCATTATTTATTTAATTGGAGTTATTTGTACGGCATGGTTTTCATCCAGTTACATCCTGGTATCCTCAGCCCTCCCTTGAAATTCTTCCCCTCAGCCACAAAGTTGCTGAAAGTTGGTTGAAGCTCAGCCTTTGCTGTTATGCAACCTCACACCAAAGCCAGCTCAACCTGGCTCGCATTTTCTCCACTGCTCCATCCTGACCCGATCTTTTCTTTCCAGTGAAAAGACAAGCATCTGCCAGGAAAATACCACAGCTGAATTTGCAAAGTCCAAAGCCGTCATGAGTCTTCATGCTTAATAAAGTGTAGAGCCATGCTTAATAAAGTGCAGGGAGTGCCTCTCCTGGGGAGCAACACTCACTCCTGGTCCCAAGAGAAGTTGGCGTGGGTTTAGCTTTTAAAATGCAGTATTAAACCACTCCTGGCAAGTCTTGTATGTGCCTGCTGAAATGGCAGAAATGTAGCATTTGATATCATTTTTCAATAGGGCAGGAAATAGCCAGGCAAAAATCATTTCAAATAGTCCAGTCCCTTGTTTTTACCCAAGATGTCAGTCTCAGAAGCTCAGGCATGCTTTCAGCATGGCTCACCCTTAGCCAAAGCATGCCCAGACCAGGTCAGTGATTATGCAAACATCTGCCTAAATAAATTAGCATCTGTTTGAATAAAAATTTAATTCACATAAAAAGCATTTCAAAGAAAATCTGACAGGCGGCCAGCTCTGTGGCCTGAAGTACCAGCATCCTGTATGGGCACTGGTTCGAGACCCGGCTGCTCCACGTTTGATTCAGCTCTCTGCTGTGGCCTGGGAAAGCCGTGGAGGATGACCCAAGTCCTTGGGCCCCTGCGCCTGCGTGGGAGACCCGGAGGAGGCTCCTGGCTCCCAGTTTCAGATCAGCGCGGCTCCGGCCATTGCGGCCAATTGGGGAGTGAACCATCGGATGAAGGACTCTCTCTCTCTCTCTCTCTCTCTCTCTCTCTCTCTCTCGCTCAGCCTCTCCTCTGTCTGTGTAGCTCTGACTTTCAAATAAATAAATAAATCTTTAAAGAAAAAAGAAAATCTGACAGTGCTGAGCACAGACAGAATATTATACAAGGATAAAGTTTAGGTGTGATGATAACATAGTGGTTTTGTGTTACACAGAGAGACTATGGGTAAAACATGGGACACATACTTGGAAAAGTACATTTATTGCCTTAAGTAGGAGTTTTTATTTTTTCCTGTTTTGGGTGATGTGATGGGCTGTGGCCAGGAGGAAGTGATGGGAGTGGATCACACAGAAGCCTTTCCAGAGCCTGTCTCTGATGGGCAAGTTGGGCTCTGTTACCTGTTGGGCTGTCCAAAGCACCAGCTGCAGGCAGAAGGCCCCCAGCTCAGCCTTTCAGAGCTGGGGGCCACATCCAGGAGACCTACAAGGAAAAGGCTCTCCTCTGAGTACGTGCATAGAGGACTGGACAGCTGTCCCAACAGCGACGTTGGCCTTGCATTTTTAGAAACGACATTTCTCCTCATGAAGAGGAAGAGCTGGAAGGCCACTGAGGCATCAAGAAATTGAGGCATGAAAACATTAAATACCCCAGGATCTCACTTAGACAATACTCCCAGCACCTGATTGTAGCCGTTGTATGGAATTTGTGCCACTGTGTTTATTGGTATGGTGCTGTTGGTATCACATGACAATATAAAATCACAGGTGCTTACCAGCTTTTGGTTATCTCCATATTTCAATTCAATGCTAGGAGCAAATGAGGACGCAGCAGTATCGATTTGTTGTTACTGTTTTGTTGAACCACACCAGCCTTGATCTGTGCTAATTTGATCTTCAGTCTGATCTGGCTTTATTTTGGACTGTATGGAAGGGTTTCCTTCCTGGGAAGGCTGAAGAGATCAATTATGATGTGTAAGACAGGAAAGGGGTCACACAGTGACCCTGATTCTCAGACTTACGTCACTTCTGTGTCTCAATTTATCCCGTGGAAAAAGACAGAAAATAGTGCAAAAGCTCTGTATAATGAAAAGAGAATTTTAAATTCCCCATTGTTTACAAGTGCATATAATGAATGTTTCAAAGCCTTTAGGATCTTGGTTTAGGTGTTTGATATGTAGAATAATTTTGGCTGCGCAGAGCCAAAAGAGAGAAGTTAGAGGGCAAGAGAGAGTGGATGGTCAGGAGGGTAAGCAGAGGCCTGAGTAGTGACAGTTTCCCTGGCCGAGGCCGTGACACCTTTCTCTGTGGTGCTTACATCTAACGGAGAGGACAGACAGCAAATAAACAAGCAGAGCTAGAATCTCAGGAAGCGATCACTGGTATGAAGAATCACTAATCAGAGGGAGTTAGTGTCCTAAGGTTGCCACAGCACAGTTCCGGGACCACGTGCCTTAACACAGCAGAGGGTTCTTCCCTCAAGTGCTGGAGACTAGAAATCCCTAGCCGAAGTGCAAGCCTTGCCCTGATGCTTCTGAGACCCTGGCTGGAACCCTTCCTCACCTCTTCCTGCTCTCTGGTGGTGGCCAGTAATCCCAGGTGTTCCTTGGCCTGCAGCACTCTGATGTCTGCCTCTGTTGCCACTTGGCCATCTCCTCTCTTTGTGTGTGTGTCTCTGTCTTCCTGTGGCATCTTCCTCTCCGTGTATCCTTTGTCTTCTTATAAGGACATCAGTGACACTGGATGAGTGCCCTAGGACCTCATCCTTTTTCTTTCTTTTTAAAAACATTTATTTACTTTGAAAGAATTACACAGAGAGAGGAGAGGGAGAGGGGGAAAAGGGGAGAGGGGGAGAGAGATAGAGAGAGAGATAGAAAGAGAGAGAGAGGTCTTCCATCTGCTGGTTCACTCCCCAGTTGGCTGCAATGGCTGGAGCTGCACTGATCCAAAGCCAGGAGCCAGGAGCTTCCTCCAGGTCTGCCATGCAGGACTTGGGCCAACTTCTGCTTTCCCAGGCCATAAGAGAGAGCTGGATCAGAAGTGGAGCAGCCTGGTCTCGAACCGGCACCCATATGGGATGCCAGCACTGCAGGTGGCCGTTTTACCTGCTACGTCACAGCACTGGCCTCTTTCTTTCTTTCTTTCTTTCTTTCTTTCTTTCTTTTTAAGATTTACTTATTTATTTGAAAGAATTGCAGGGAGGGAGGGAGAGAGCCCGCTCCCCAAATGATCACAGCAGCCAGGGCTGGGCCAATCTGAAGCCAGGAGCCTGGAGCTTCCTCTGGGTCTCCCACATCAGTGCAGGGGCCCAAGGACTTGGTCCATCCCCCACTGCTTTCACAGGCCATAGCAGAGAGCTGGATGAAAGTAGAACAGACAGGACTTGAACTGGCGCCCGTATGGGATGCTAGCACTGCAGTTGTTGGCTTAGCCCAGTACACTACAGCATCCTCAAATCCCACCCCAAATGATCTCATCTTAAGTTGATTACGTCCACAAAGACCCTATTTCCAAAGGCCACTGTGGCTGAAGGGCTGTGAGGTGTGACACTAGAGGGGGCGAGGCTCACTGCTAACTTAGGTCAAAGTCTGGCAGAGAAGAGCCCATGATCTGACAGATGTTGTCAAAAGTAGGAGGGTTGGGGTGGGCAGCTGGAGCCGCAGCTTAAGGGGCCTGGGTGGAAAGCTTGCCCCAGTGGGTAGCAGTAGATGGAGGCAGAAGGCCCTGGCTCAGAGTCAGTTTCAAAGGGGAAGCCAGAAGGATTTGCTGCTCAGCTGGGTGTGGCTGCTGAAGCCAAGCAAAGAGTTAAGGGAGACTGGGAGGTTTTTGTCCTGAGCAACTGGGTGGACAGAGTTGCCATTTATGATACAGAAGCAGTGGCACAGGAACAGGTCTCCAGGGGCATCCAGAGTTCAGTTTGCGATGTGTTAAATTTGAGCTGCCTGCTGGTCTTCCAAGTGGCAGTGCTGAGTAAGCCCCAGAGTGTGCAGATCTGGAGTTTAGGCACGAGGTCAAGACTGGACAGGAGCTGGGACATGTAAATGACTGTGAGGTCACTTAGGGAGACAGGGCAGAGACACAAGTGTAGGACGCATCCCATGGGGCTCGGCTCAGGCACAAAGGGAAGACTGGGAAGAGCCATCAATGGGTGGGAGGAATCCTCAGTGCACTGTTGTTCTGGGAGCCAAATGAATCCAATTTTCAGAAAGAGCCATCAATGTATTCTTATAATGTTCTGGAAAATTCTTCAGGTTGAGGTCTTTATCCTGGAACAGAAATGTCTAATATTCAGGAACTGCTATTTTAACAAAATTATACTTTAAGAAACAGTGGGAGGTTTTTAAAATTGGAATTCTCTCTGTAAGACTTGTTTTATTTCTTCAAAAGGCAAAGTGATGGGGTGGGGAGGAGACACACACAGAGAGAGAATCTTCCATCTGCTGTTTCACTCACCAGATAGCCTCAGTGGCCTGGGCCAGGCCCAGGCTGGGAGCCAGGAACTCCATCCATGGATGGCAGGGGCTCATGCACTTGGGCCATCTTCCCCTGCCTTCCCAGGTGCATTGGTAGGGAGCTGGATGGGAAGTGGAGCAGCCATGACTTGAACCGGCACTCATATGGGGTACCAGCATCGCAGGCAGTCATTTAGTCTGCTGCTGCACCTGTGACCCCTGGATTGGCCTCCCCAGGAGAGTGAGGAAGCACAGGATCTGACCCCTGCACATGTCCTCTCCCCTGTATCACTTTCACACCTTCACAGGTGTTCCTGGAAAAGTGGGCACTTCAAAAAGTTCATGGAAAATGGAATTAGAAGTTCCTGTGGTACAAAACTTGTGCAACCCATGCAGTTTTTCTTAATACACATTTCTGTGAACTGTTTGAAGTTCCCGTGTATGTGTTCCTGTGACAGGGAAGGGCAGGAGCGGGGAGTACTTGTGAAGAATGGAGAATGAGAGTGGATGTGGCAGCTGAACGTAGCTTACCGGGGAAAGCTGGAGCTCTGCAGGAAACTTAAACTTCTAGTGTGGTTATTTGGATGCTGCCATTTGGGGAGTGTACCAATGGAAGGAAGACCTTTCTCTCTGTCTTTCTCACTGTCTAACTCTGTGTGTCAAATATATATATATATATATATTTATTTATTTATTTGAAAGTCAGAATTACACAGAGAGAGAAAGAGAGACAGAGAGAGGTCTTCCATCTGCTGGTTCACTCCCCAATTGGCTGCAACAGCCAGAGCTGTGCCAATCTGAAGCCAGGAGCTTCCTTTGGGTCTCCCATGTGGGTGCAGGGACCCAAGGACTTGGACCATTTTCTACTGCTTTCCCAGGCCATAGCAGAGAGCTGGATTGGGAATTGAGCAGCCGGGTCTAGAACCGGCACCCATATGGGATGTCGGCATTGCAGGCAGTGGCTTTACCTGCTATACCACAGCTCCGGGCCCTGTGGTTTTCAACACTGGTTCTTTCACTGGGATATTTGGACCAGTGTCCGATCTCCTCACTTGGGGATTCTACCGTCTGCCTTGGAAAAGCATCTCCAGCCCTTGCAGGAAGGCTGTGCTCTCATCCCCAGCATCAAGTTCTGTTTGACTTGGAACTCCCTGAGGCCGGGCACAACAAAGAATCCACTTAGACCATGGTGCTGTGCATGAGATTTGTGTAAATAAAGGAAGTTGCAACACTCTGCATGGAAGAGAGGCAGTGGTGTGAGCCAGAGAAAGCCCTGGAGTCAGAGGGTCTAGCTTTTCATTATCTTCTTGTTGACCTGGGGTGAGCTGCTTGGCATCTATAGATTAGAAAGAAAAATAATCACTGTCCCTCAGGAAGGTCACATAAACCGACCAGGCAATGAGAAGTCGCATTTTACTACCACTTACGATGAGGCCAGACACTATTCTCTTCATTTTAAACATATTAACTCATTTAATTCCCACCCCAATCCATGAGATAGTTATTCTGACCACATCATTCTCGATCTACAGATAAGAGCTGGAACAGAGAAGGGAAATTACTTCCCAAGGTCACACAGTGAGTGGCAGGCCAGGGCCTGAAATCAATAATGGCATCTCATGGTTTGTGAGTTTCCCTATAAAATATATTGTGCAATAATTTCAAAGACATAGAAGAATTTCACTTGTATTTATTTATAATCAGAATTCATATGTTTTTCAAGCCTTTGGAAAATAATTAATTTACATACACTGAAGAACCATATTCTATCCTTTTCAAAAGTCAGACGTGGGACTTGGGATTGATACCCTCCCAGGACTGCCTGGACGTCTGTGGAGTCACAAGGCTGGTTTCTTCAACTTCACATCATTAGCCTCAAATCATGGACGAGCTCTGTCCATGTCAAGTGCTTGAACCAACTGTATAGTTAGATCATTTGATCAAAAGGTTGAGTTATTTTGCAGGGATAATTGCAAATATTTGGATATATAATATCTACAATCAGATGGCATGGTGTTCTTGAGTACCAAAGCCACACAGGATCTCATAGCTCAAATGTTAGACAAAATGGCACTGGTTTCCTAAATGCCATAGGATTTATAGATGGCAGCTGTCATTTCTGACAGGCTGAATTTCTGTTTATATGATTAAGAGCACATGCCAAATTAGACATCAGTCCATAAGTCCATTAATATCATTTCATAATGTGACTAAAATATTTATGGGTGCAGATTACTTGGACTGTCTTGAGCAAAAACATGTGACGTTTAACCCATTATGAAGCTGAGGCTGATGCTTCGCCATTGACGTTGCATAATTAGTGCACTTTGGTCTGGCGTGTTCCCTGCAGTTTTGAGTCCCTTCCTCCTGGGAGGGTGGGGAATGTGCACATGCGAGTCACTGTCTCCCTGTCTCACCATTCACCATCTGTCAGTAGAGTCAAGGTGAATAAGCCAAACATGTAGGGTTGGTGGAAGTCTGGGCAAGAGCAGGTTCAACAGAAGGTATTGGAGACTCAGCCTTGGAGACCAGGGTTTAAGCACACAATTCCATTCCCTGGAAGAATTGAGGAGGCTCAGCCCAAGACCTAGAGGAAGCTGAGCAGAGGAAAGAGGGGGCATAAGAAGAGTTTCCAGCCTAAGAAAGGCAAGAGTGGTCACAATGAGACCTAGGGTCCAGAAAAGAGAGAGAGACTCAAGGAGCAGTGGATCCAAGTCCAGAGAAGGAGCATGCTGAGACTGACTGTGGACTTGGAGCTGAGAATTCCTAAGAGTGGGATTAGTTCTAGAGTCTAGGCCTGATTAAATGGCTCCTATTTCAATGGTCAAAGCCCAACATGCAGAAGAAGCTAAGTTGTCATTACACAGAGGAGTCCAAATCAGTTGCGTTTTTGATGATGGTTTTCTCTTATCACATTCCCTATTTTATACAAATGCTGTGCAATTCATTCAACTGACCAAGGTTTGTATGGTTATTTATTTAAAATACCTACAGAATGTTCATTTATGTATAGTTAAGCACACATTTTGGAACAAGCATCAGGACATCCTGCCATTCATCAGCTAAGTGGCTTTGTGCAATCTACCTAAGTTTCCAGGTCCTCCTTTGTTTTTCAAATCTACATCATGGGGACTTTATCTAAATGACCTCTAAGGATCCTATCAACTTGGACAGTTGTGCAGTTGTATGTGCATGTATTGGGGCAGCCTTTGCGATCGTGCAGATGGATGCTTAAACTGAGGCTGTGAAGTCCCCTTGTCACCCTTGCTTGGTGGATACAGCTGCACATCTGAGGGAGACTTGGTGGATAATGAGGTTTTTGACCAAGAGCAGGAGAATGGGCATGATCTTCCCTGGTACAGGCAGCGAGCGGATGCATTGTCTGTAGAGGAAGAACAATAATAAAACCACGTTAAAGTAGGTCAACCTTTTATTATCACTGTTTGACACCAACTCTCAACAATGTTGGCAAAAATGTACTCCTCTAAAACTATTTTGTTTGCTAAGTTCCAAACTGTTGCTACAGTTACTGTTGAGTGTTAATAACTTACAAAAATACTTCATAAAACTGATGGAAAGTCCAATTTAAAGGTAAGTTTATTTTAAGTAATATTCTGGAAATCCATGCATAGTTTAATTTATTTATTTAGATGAAAAGCAGAGTTAGAGAGAAGGGGAGACAGAGACAGGGAGACACAGCAACAGAGATGGAGAGGGATCTTCTAGCCTCTGGTTCACTGCCTAAATGGACACGACAACAAAGGCTGGGCTAGGCCAAAGCCAGGAGTCTGGAACTCCATCAGGGTCTCCCATGTGGATGTCAGAAGCCCAAGCACTTGGGCCATCCTCTGTTGCTTTCCCAGGCACATTACCAGAAACTATCAAAAGTGCAGCAGCTGGAATCCAAACCGGTGACCACATGGGATGCCAGCATTGCAGGCAACAGCTTAACCATAGTGCACCATAGTGCAGGCCTCTAATTTTGTTTCATAATATGCATTTTCCATAACCTTTTTGAAGACACCTTGATGCGTGGATGTCAAAAAATTTTGGAATGTTATCTTTTAACATTCCATGAACTTTTTGTAGTACCCTCATCTATATAAACTTTAGATTTGCATATGTCTATTACCTAGTCTAATAAACATTGTGATCTAGATGTTGTCAGGTAGAGCGCACTGGCCACATTCATTGCGACAGAGTTCATGATGGTTGGAAACCATGTGTGCTTACGGGGCATTTTGGGTCTTCAGTTTCTGTGAGACTACTCATTCCTGCATCTTACCTGTAGATTTCACATGAACAATCATAGCAGAGAAATTGTAAAGACAAGAAGCAGACCTCGAATGGCTTCAGTTCTGCTCTTAGGTGTGTTTACTTGGAGACTGTGAGACAGTGTATGAACTGCAAAGAATAATATTTTTGTAACTACAAATTTTTCTTCAAATATGAAATAGTTTGTTAAATTCAAGCAATATATCTGAAACTGAAATATGTTCCTTTTAATTATTAACCATTTTGAAACTAAAGAGTGTAGTACAGTCCTTTAATCTAGCAGTTAATATGCCAGTATCCCACACGGAGAACCTGGATTCGATACCTTGCTCTGGCTCCCGACTCCAGTTTCCTGCAAATGTAGACTCTGGGAGGCAGCAGTGCTGGCTCAAGTATTGAGGGTGTCTGCCACCCACAGGCTTGAGTTCCTGGCTCCCGGCTCTGGCCCCAGCCTAACCCTTGCTGTTGTAGGCATTTGGAGAGTAAATCAGCAGATGGGACCTCTCTATCATCCTCTTAGACAAAAACTAAAGTTTTATGTAATAAAATGTGGCACTAATGATTATTAAATGATTATGACTGAAAATAGAATATGAAGAGAGAAGTTACTGTCTTCTGTTCTGTGGGTATCACCTACTCCAGGAATGCCACCATTTTAGCCCACTGCTTTCTCCTCACATTTGTACAGTTGCTGGCCAACACCTTCCCAAGAACAAGCGTCCAAAGGAGCCGGGAGAGAATAGGATCAAACCTAGCAACAAAAAGGTGAAGCCCAAAATTCCTAAAATAAAGGACAGGGACTCAGCTGATTCAACACTGAAGACACAGTCTATCATGATGCAAGTGATGGATAAAGGTCGCTTCCAGAAACCAGCTGCCACCTTGAGTCTGATGGCAGGGCAAACTGTGGAGCTCCGATGTAAAGGGAATAAAATCGAGTGGAGCTACCCTGTGTATCTGGATACCTTCAAGGACCCCCGCCTCAGGTAAGCATTTTTTTTCTTCTTTATAAACTTGGGTTAAGTTACCTTATGTTAGGTTTAATTACCCTTTTAACTATTCCATTGTTTCTGACAGCTACAATTTCACTCTAATATATTCTAAAAATTAAATCTCAATGAACAAAACCCGTAGGTTTTATTTCTTCATCCAGTTAGAAAAGCTGTTGCAAATCCTACCAACATTGATTGAAAGATGTGTTACAAGAAACCATCTGATGATTGTATAGAAAACCATATGATAAGAATGAGATTTTATAGGAAATTAAAATTGTGTGAGAACTTATGCACAGTGATGGATATTTAAGAATTCATATTGAGGGGGAGGTGTTAGGTGTAGCAGTTAATAGACCATTTGTGGCTGGTGCCGTGGCTCACTAGGCTAATCCTCCACCTGCAGCGCTGGCACACCAGGTTCTAGTCCCGGTTGGGGCGCCGGATTCTGTCCCGGTTGCTCCTCTTCCAGGCCAGCTCTCTGCTGTGGCCGGGAAGGCAGTGGAGGATGGCCCAAGTGCTTGGGCCTGCACCCGCATGGGAGACCAGGAGGAAGCACCTGGCTCCTGGCTTCAGATCGGCACAGTGTGCCGGCCGGAGCGGCCATTTGGGTGGTGAACCAAAGGAAGGAAGACCTTTCTCTCTGTCTCTCTCTCTCGCTAACTCTGCCTGTCAAAAAAAAAAAAAAAAAAAAAAAACACCACATTTGTGACAACCAAATCCCATATTAGAGTGCCTGGGTTTAATTCCCAGCTCTGCTCCCAATCTGCTCCCAATTCCAGTTTCCTGCTAATGAGTACCATAGGAGGCAAAAAGTAACACCTCAAGTACTTGGGTCCCTGCCACCCACATGGAAGACTGGGACTGAATTTCAGACTCCTGGTTTTGGCCTGTCCCTGCCCTGCCCCAGCTGTATGAACATTTGGAAAGTGAGTCAATGGATGAGACAACTGTGCCTCTCTGACCTTCAAATAAAATAAGTAGATAAAGATTAAAGAAAAATAAAGCATATTGTGGGAATAAAAATGGGTTCAATGTTTTGCATTTTTCTTTTAATATTCATAATGAAAACTGAAATAATCTAACAGGAGATTCCTATGAACAACTTGACCAGAGATAAACTACTTTTTAAACTTTGTAACTTCTTCTGATTATTTTTACTTTAAGAAATATATGGCCTTTGCATTTAGGGACCTCTATTGGTAAGAGGGAAAGATTCCTCGTGTTTGAATGAGTATGTGGAGAGGCAGGGTTTCTCATTCAGGGAATGGGGTTAAGATGATTTTCTGGGAAACTGAACAGCAAGAAAGAACAGCTTCAGAGCAGGAGGCTCCAACTGGGAAGAGCCCTGAGCACTGGCTAAGGGGTTGGGAGAGGCATATGGGGTTAGAATCCATTGGGAATTTTCAGAGAAATGCCCTTAACTCCTTGAGTCTTAGCTTCCTCATGCATAGAATGAGGGGGAAGGATGACTTGATTTCTAAGACTCTTTCCAGCCTTAAGTTCCTATGTTTGCCATGGAGAAATAGAACATATTGACTGTTTGGGATGCCTGGAATGAGAGAAGGAAAGAATGTGACTGGCAGGCACCCTAACCTCTCCAAGTTCATGACACATCCATGCATCAGCACAAACTCTGCCTCTACAGAAACTCATCCCACTCAAGGACACCGCCACTCACTCACTGGCTCAGTCAGGAAACTGGGTAGCATCACTGACTTCTTCCTCTTTCCCTTCTTCCCCACCTTTTCTCCATCACCAAGTGCAGTCCATTCAGCCTGGGTCACGACCCAGGCCTCTTCTGTTGTCTTCCTTCCCATCTCAAGCTCCATGGTAACCACCTCCAGGCTTGTCCTCCTTCAATCTCCTTTTCACTATGGCTACAGTTTGATGCTTCACAACACGGAGCTGATGGTGTCTCTGCCCTGGTTATTTCTTGGTAGATTTCCATTGAGGTAAAGTCCAGCCTCCTCACAGGACTGATGGAGCCCTTCCTGTGCCCCCTCTCTCTAGAGTCACCTCCAGAGTAGTTTCTCTGCTTTCTCTGGTCTGGTCTTCTGGGAAACTGGCAGATGCATCAGGCTTCCAGGGCCATAGAACGTGCTGCTTTCATTGCCTGGAGCGCTCTAAGCCCTTCTTCTCTGGCTCACTGCAGCCCTGGTATCACTTCCTCTGGGAATCCCATGGCAGGCCTTGCTGTGTCACCCCATGTTTCCTCTTCCCAGCTCCCTTCAGACTTGTAACTTCCTTTTTAAAAGAAATCTGTGTTTTCCATGAGACTCAGCAGTGTGCTTCAAATTTAGCTTTGTCTGTTCAATGGTCTACTCTTATGCTCCCATTCTCCCTGATACACTTTCCCTTCTTACACACACAAACACACTCAGCCCTTGGAAAACAAATCACATGCGTAAGTAGTATCTCTCTATCATCTTGTATTTAGACTCCGTTCACATTTTTATTCTGACTATGCCCTCTGAAGGTATGGTTTGATGGTTTGCATGAGGAGTGAGGAGATTTTTCCATTCCACACTCTGCACTTGTGTGTGTGTGTACGTTGTGTGTGTGTGTGTATGGGGGCATGGGGGGGGGAGGAAGTATGTGTAAGCATACTCATCTAAAATAAATCTGGAAAATTTACTACTTTATATGTGTGTGTTGGAGGGGTTAAAAAGTAACATAACATAAATGTATTAACAATTTTTAAGAATATAATTCTTTTAGATATAGACCCAGATGTGGTATTTACCATATATATTTTAAATGACTTCAATTACCAAAGTCAGGTTTGTATACTTCTTTACAATTTTATTTATTTGTTTGAGAGGCAGAAAGATTGAAATGGACAACAGAGTTCTCATCTGCTTCACTTCCCAAATTCCCATAGCAGCAGGGACTAGGCTTGGACTGAAGCCAGAAGCCAGGAATTCATGCCAGATCTCCTACAAGGGAGACTGGAACCCAATATTAAGCCATCAGTTGTTGCTTCCTAGGGTTTGAATTGGTGAGAAGCTGACATCAGGAGCTGAACCCAGGAACTGAACCCAAGTGCACTGATGTCGGATATGGGCATCTTAAACACTAGGCTAAATGCCTGTTCCTTAGTGATTTTTTTACTGACTTACAAAAAGTATCCTAAACCTAGAGAACTTAGTGCTTGAAGGTTTAGTATTTTCTAAGAACATTTTAAAAGTTTTATGTACATGGAGCTGGTGCTGTGGTGTAGCGGGTAAGGCATCCAGTGCAGTGCCGGCATCCCATGTGAGTGCTGGTTCGAGTCCCAGTTGCTCCACTTCCAATCCAGCTCTCTTCCATGGCCTGGGAAAGCAGTAGAAGATGGCCCAAGTCCTTTGGCCCCTGAACTCGTGTGGGAGACTTGGAAGAAGCTCCTGGTTCCTGGCTTCGGACCAGCACAGCTCCGTCCATTCCGGCCAGTTGGGGAGTGAACCAGCAGATGAAAGATCTCTCTCTCTCTCTCTCTCTCTCTCTGCCTTGCCTTCTCTCTCTGTGTAACTCTGACTTTCAAATGAATGGATAGATCTTTTAAAAAAAGTTATATGTACACTATGTATTGAAATCTGTTTGAAAACGTTCTAAGGACTTGAAGTGAACATGAATCTGAATTGAAGGGGAATATCCAGGAGCTAGAAAAACCAATTTTGACTTTTTAACACTAAATAATATTCATTCAAAGCACAGTAAGGGCCTTGTAAGAAAGCAAAGACAATAGTGGGCCCCCAAGGATCTTATGAAACATGTAAAAAATATCCAGTCACGACTCTATATCAAACAACAATAATAAAATCATGATTTAGTTGACACCAGAAATCCAAGAAATGGACTCTTGACATCTCTTCCAGAATGCAGGCCTTTGGATGGAGACAACGTGTTGACTCTGCTCTTGCCCTTGCTGGGGAGAGCATTGTCTCCAGCAAGAGGACAGCTGTGGGGTTGGAAGCTCTCAGGTGTCCTCTCAACAAAACCCAGAGGCTTGCACCCAGCTTGGCGGCTTTCTGGAGTGAAGTTCACATGTTCCTGCCTTTGTCCCCATTTGATCTTCTGGCTACACCATCTTCTCCCACTCAGGGGTGGGCAGCGTCTGATGCCCGGGCATCATAAGGCCCCTGAAACCATTTGGTCTGACCCTGCCAAGGCACCCACAGGTGGGACTCAAATCCAATAAATCTATAGCAGGTTAATTTTTAGATTTGATAATTTTGTATGGCCCAGGATTGGCATTACAATTATCCAAATGGCCCTGGGCAGAAAAAATGTTCCCTACCCCTGCGAGACATTCTCATCTCCATGCTACAAAACCAAGAGAAAACTTTTTGAAGCAGAGAGGTATCTAATTCAAGTGAAAATGCCCTTCATGTTTTCCTAAGTGCTGGTAATACCATAGCCACGTATTAAGGAGTAGAAGGAAGTAAAGTCTTTGGCTGTATTCATCAAGGCATAAAATGTTTTGGTAAAAAATTAAAACATGACATCACGAAAGGAAAACTTATGTTACCAAAATATAATTTGGCTTCTCTTTAAGTCTGGAGAATGCAGAAATCTATCGTCTCTACAACTGATCTTTTACACCAGTGTTTTAGCCAGGCTGCTGCTGTCATAGGCTCCTTTTTTTTTTTTTTTTTAAGAAACTGATCTTTTAATTACATTTCTTTAAAATATTTATTTGAAAGAGTTACACAGAGAGAGAAGGAGAGGTGTGGGGGGGGGGGTGTCAGTCGTCTTTCCACTGGTTCATTCCCCAGATGGCCGCAATAGCCAGAGTTGGACGGATCCAAAGCCAGGAGTTAGGAGTTTCTTCCAGGTCTCCCATGTGGGTACAGGGGCCCAAGGACTTGGCCATCTTCTACTGCTTTCCAAGGCATTGGCGAGAGCTGGATCGGAAGTGGAGCAGCCGAGACTCAAAGTGGTACCCATATGGGATGCCAGCACTGCAGGCAGCAGCTTTACCTGCCAGGCCATAGTGCTGGCTCCATCAAAGGCTCTTCTCTGTAGAATTAAGGGGTCTGTAAGGACCCTCTCAGTTACTAACTGGGTTTGAGAATATGCATTTTCTTAACCAATAGTTCTGTAAATTGACATAGTATGTCTTAAATCAACAGTAATTTCCTGCAAATTTGTACATAGTCTATTTATAGCTTACCTACTTAACATTGCTATAGAGATACAGCCTTCCATTAACCCAACATAGCAGTTTTCTTCCCTGGTTCCTAGTTTGTGGCTTCCTGAGAAATTTTTCCTATCACAAATAATGCAATTATAAACATTTTTGCATAAATAACTCACTGATTATTTATATGTCTAAGACTGAAGAGAGCATTCATTTTCTTCAATCAAGTAATAAAGATAAACGTGTTGTCCCCCGTTTTTCCTGCTATAAGAATAAAGAGGGAACATGTTTTGAAAGAGCAGCCAGGATGAAGCACAGCTAGATTTGAATCCTGCCTTTACCATTAGCTAGCCATAATTTCCCTGGAACCTAGTTTCCTGATCTGGAATATGGAGATAATATTCATACAATGTGTGGCCTCTAGTAGCTGTTCCAAAAAATGTAACGAATCGCTCCTAGTCAAAGTATCTTTCTGTAACACAATAATCCAAGCCATGTTTTGGGATGCTTAGACCGCCCAAGGCTAAAATAAATGTGGGAATTGTGCAGAGCCAGTGTGGCTGCTGAGACAAGCATCCAGGTAAATATGTACACCTCTGTCCCAACAACTTGTGCACTTTCATTTAACGGATTAGTCTGGGGTCTGGATCTGCCCTTCCCTCTGAAAGAGTAAGCCCCTATCTGTTTGGTTCATCATCAGCTTTCTAGCACCAGAACCAGTGTCTGAAACATACAGAATCCAGGAAAGGTCTGTGGGTTTCCCCAGGGGTTAGTGCTTATGTCAAAATGCAGTTCCTAGTGATGCAATTAAAAAACTTCACAGTTGTCCCTCTAATCCACAGGGGGTGTGCACCATTCCCCTGGATGCCTGAAACAGTGGATAGCAGCAAGCCCTAGCCCATCATCACTCTCCATCCACAGTCCCTGCCTCTGCACACGCAACCCACCGCAGACTGGAAATATTAGGGCAAACAGTTGTCTGTACGGAATATGTGCAGACATGTTCTTGTCATTATTCCCCAAACAATGTGGTGTGGCAGCTGTTTACATAGCATTTACCTTGTGTCAGGTATTATAAATAGCCTAGAGATGATTTAAAGTATAGAGGAAAACACCCATAGGTTTTATGCAAATCCTAAACCATTTCATTTACATAAGGGCCTCGAATGTCTGCAGATTTTGCTATTTACAGGAGTCCTGGAACCAATATATTGACTGTATATGCTGTTTTTTCATACATGAAATGTCAACAAAACTTCACTAGAAAAGAATTTCGAATCAAAGGGAGACTTGGCTTCGGGAAGCACTTTACAACGTGGAGCTCAAGGTTTGGTAAATGACAATGAGACCAGTATTGTGACATAGCAGGTTAAGCTGCCTCTTGCAACACTGGCATCCTATATCCAAAGCTGTTTTGAGTCCCAGCTGCTCCACTTCCCATATAGCACCCTACTAATGCACTAGGGAAAGTAGCAGAAGATGGCCTAAGTGCTTGGGTCCCTGCCACCCACATGGGAGACTCAGATGGAGCTCTCAACTCTTGGCGTTGGCCTGGTCCAGCCCTGGCTATTGTGGGCATTTGGGATGTGAACCAGCAAATGGAAGATCTCTCTCTCTCTCCCTCCTCCTCTCTCTGTTGTTCTGTCTTTCAAATAAATAAACATTAAAAAAAAATGCTTTGAAAGAACAGAGAGAGGGGCTGACCCATAGAGAGAAATTTCCTGCCACATTCGTATTTAGTTCTGCTCTGCAAATGAGGGAAGAGACCTTTCATGGAAGTGCTCCATCCTGTTTGGTTGAGTGTTAAAACTGACCACAAGTCATCATTTGTTTCTTAGGTCTGGCTGGTGCTGTTTCCTTTGGCAGTGGGAACAGGAGCGATCCTGGGCAAAGGCTGCAAGTAGTTTTTCCAGGAACCTCTAGTCAGCAAATTCTGGTTCGAATTTTAGGCCCATTTTGCTACTCAGAGTCTAACTTGAAGTTCCTGATTTTCCTATGGTTTACAATATATACCTAGAATAGGGTTTAATTTATAAATAGGCACAGTAAGGGATTACCAATAACGAATAATAAAATGGAACAATTATAACAATATACCAAAATAAAAGTTTCTCTCTCAAAATATCTGATTTGCCCTTTTCTTCTTGTGCTGATGGGAGATGACACTTGGCCGGCATGAGGAGATGAATTGGGGTGAATATGTAAGTGCTATGGATTAGGCCACCACATAGGTGTTGCTTGAACACAAGCACTGTGATGGTGCCACAGTCTCCCTGATAACCAAGAGGGCTGCAGAGTGACTCGCAGACAGGCAGCATGGAGAGCGTGGAAAGGCTGGACAAAGGCATGTGGCAGGGGAAAGCAGGACAGAGAGAGATTTCATCACACCACTGGGAACTGAGCATGACCTAAGATGTGTGAATGACTTATGTCTGGATATTTCCGTGTAATGTTTTCAGACACTGGTCGATTGTGAGTACCTGAAATGGCAAAAAGAGAAGCCAGGGACAAGGAATGACTTGTCCTTGGTGCTTAAAAGAAAAGCACATAGAATTGTTTTACGTCTATCGTGCTGAGAAGTCTGGCTCCATCTCTGTTGTTCTCAGAAACTAACGTAGTTTGACCTGCTGGAGTCATTAGTCTGTCGATTCCACCTTGCCTCCTTCAGTCCACACTCTCTGTTCACTTTAGATTCCGGGGTCTGTCGTTTTCTAAACTTGCTCTCTGATCTTTCTCTATTCTCATTTGGAAGTTTGCAACCCCAAGTGAACCTGTCCACCTGCTTTCTCCTGGCAGCGTGGGGACTGCTGGAGGAAGCCACATAGCTCCCCAGCCTGGGAAAAGCTGAGTGCAATTCTCTAGAGAGCTCACTCCCCTTCTCCTCGTAAACCTCTGACCTCCTCCGTCTCTCTCACTTTCAGTTAATGAAGATATCACCTAATTTATTGAGAAACTGGAGCCTTGGAGTTGCCTGAACTTCCTCTTCTCACACTCCTTGCCTGCCCTTGGAATTACAGTGGGGGAAGGATTTCTCCTCCTAAGGTCGAAGCTTTTTGTTCGCTCTGGATTTATGTCACTCCTACATACTTTCTCAGGAAACCGACCACATCAGTATTGCATCTCTGCTCTGGGTCTTCAACCTCTCCTCCTTGACTGGTTATCTCTTCTGGATGTCTTGACCAAATACAAACTCCCACTTGACCTCCAGGTCCCTCCCGCTTCTGACCCACACAGCCAGAACCCTTGGACTTTTTTTCTCCTATTCATCTTTGACTACTCACCTGATTCCTGGCCCCTTTACTATACATGCATCATGTTAACAAGGTCACTAAATCCAGAGTTCACTATCAATCCGCATGTGGCTTGCCCCACCAGGCCCACTCAGCAGAGGGCAGTGTCCTCTTGGCTTTCACAGCGCCTTGCTCTGCCAGTTTCCTGTCTATCTCACTGGCCCTCTTTGCCGTCTCTTTCACAAGCTGCTGTCCTCTACTCTCCCAGACATTAAACGCTGGTTTTGTGCCCTTTCCTCTTCTCACAGGTTGCAGCCGAGTGCCCTCAATTTATAGTTAATTGTAGTACAGTATTCCCTCTGGGCTCCTGATTGAGCATGCCAATCACCTGCTCACCACAGCCACTTGAGTCTCTCACGTGGTTGTCTTTAAACTTAACCATCTGTGGGGCCATTTGGTGTGATATGTAAGACAACACTTGAGCTGCCTGCATCCCACACCAGAGTGTCTGGGTTCATGTACTGGCACCACCCTCCATTTCTGCTTCCTGCTAATGTGCACTCTGGAGAGCAACAGGTGATGGCTCAAGTAGTTGGGTTCCTGCCACCCATGTGGGAGACCCAGACTGAGTTCCCAGCTCCTGGCTTTGGCTTAGCCCAGTCCCAGCATTTAAGGTGTAAGCCAGGGAACAGTTTCTCCTCCTCCCTCCCTCCCTCCCTCCCTTCCTTCCTTCCTTCCTTCCTTCCTTTTCAACTAAATAAATCCATCTAAAACTGAGTACGTGATCTCCACACTTATTCCTTCTCTTGTGTCCTTTAGTTCAACATATGGCATGTATTCCATCCAGTTGCCCCTAGCCAGTAACATTAGAATCACCTGGGACACTTCGATCTTTTAACTGTTGCTATCTTTACATGCGTCTTGAATTTTCCCATTTTTTCATACCATAACAGCAATACCCTAATTTCTTTTTTTAAAAATATATTTATTTATTTTAAAGTTAGAGTTACACAGAGAGAGAAGGGGAGACAGAGAGAGAGAGAGAGAGAGAGAGAGAGAGAGAGAGAGAGAGGTCTTCCATCTGCTGGTTCACTCCCCAGTTGCCCGAAACGGCCGGAACTATGCAGATCCAAAGGCAGGAGCCAGGTGCTTTCTCCAGGTCTTCGACACAGGTGCAGGGGCCCAAGCACTTGGGCCAGCTTCTACTGCTTTCTTAGGCCATAGTGGAGAGCTGGATAGGAAGTGGAGCAGCTGGGACTAGAACCGGTGCCCATATGGGATGCTGGCACTGCAGGTGGCAAGTTTATCTGTTACGTCACAGCGTTGGCCCCACCCAAATTTCTTACAAGATGTTATGGACTGAGTAGGATTTGTCGCCCCTAAATTCATGCAGCTGTTTTCAGTCCAGTGTTTTTCTCATTAATGGTTGATTGATTAAGGGTGGAGACTCAATTAACGATGGTGTCTGAGAGGTAGGGCCAATGGGAGGGCTTTGGGCCGTTAATGGATACCCTTCAAAGGTAGTTCTCCCGAGAGGTTGGATTATTTCAGTTCCAGTTCAGCTGAGGGTCCATCTCTTTCCTTCCTGGCTCATGATGTGATTGTACCTCTGCACCCACATGACCAGGATCCATCAGATGCCAGACTTAGGGGCCTCCTGATCCTGTAATCTCAGCTGTAAGTGGAAATAAAACTCTTCTTTCCCAAGAAGCTCCTCACAGGTATTTTAGTTAAAGTAAAGGAAAACAGGCTAATGTACCAAAGGCGGTGTTTGTTTTTTTTCACTGCTGTTTTCCTAGGGCCCAGTATGTGCCAGCGCTGCATAATAATTCCACTTAACGAATTGTGCTGTGAGCAATGGGTCCAGGGTGGGTCTGAGGCAGGTCCCTGGGGCTCTGGAATGATGAACTTGAGAGCCAACAGGGATGTTAGGAGTTATTTTACTTTAGCACCTCTTTGTTTTTCTTATTTGTGTTTTTTTTTATTTAGTAAATATAAATTTTCAAAGTACAGTTAATGGATTACAATGGCTCCCCCCCCATAATTTCCCTCCCACTCACACCCCTCCCATCTCCCACTCCCTCTCCCATTCCATTCACATCAAGATTCATTTTCAATTATCTTTATATACAGAAGATCAATTCAGTGTATATTAAGTAAAGATTTTATCAGTTTGCACCCACACAGAAACACAAAGTGTAAAATACTGTTTCAGTACTAGTTATAGCATTACTTCACATTGGACAACACACTAAGGACAGATCCCACATGAGAAGTAAGTACACAGTGACTTCTGTTGTTGACTTAACAATTTGACACTCTTGTTTATGGCGTCAGTAATCTCCCTAGGCTCTAGTCATGAGTTGCCAAGGCTATGGAAGCCTTTTGAGTTCACTGACTTCAATCTTGTTCCGACAGGGTCATAGTCAAAGTGGAAGTTCTCTCCTCCCTTCAGAGAAAGGTACCTCCTTCTTTGATGGCCCTGTTCTTTCCACTGGGATCTCACTCACAGAGATCTTCCATTTAGGTCTCCTTCTTCTTCTTCTTTTTTTTTTTTTTCCCAGGGTGTCTTGGCTTTCCATGCCTGAAATACTCTCACGGGCTCTTCAGCCATATCCAAATGCCTTAAGGGCTGATTCTGAGGCCACAGTGCTGTTTAGGACATCTGCCATTCTATGAATCTGCTGTGTTTCCGACTTCCCATGTTGGATTGTTCTCTCCTTTTTAATTCTATCAGTTAGTATTAGCAGACACTAGTCTTGTTTATGTGATCTCTTTGAAACTTAATCCTATCATTATGATCAATTATGAACTGAAGCTGATCACTTGGACTAGTAAGATGGCATTGGTACATGCCACCTTGATGGGATTGTATTGGGATACCCTGGCATGATTCTAACTCCACCATTTGGGGCAAGTCCGATTGAGCATGTCCCAAATTGTACATCTCCTCCCTCTCTTATTCCCACTCTTATATTTAACAGGGATAATTTTTCAGTTAAAATTTAAACACCTAAGATTAATTGTGTGTTATTCACAGAGTTCAACCAATAGTACTAGAACAAAACAAAGAAAATACTAAAATGGATAAAGTATTACATTGTACATCAACAGGACAAGAGCTGATCAAGTCACTGTTTCTCATAGTGTCCATTTCACTTCAACAGGTTTCCCCTTTGGTGCTCAGTTATTTGTCGCTGATCAGGGAGAACATATGATATTTGTCCCTTTGGAATGGCTTAATTCACTCAGCATAATGTTTTCCAGATTCCTCCATCTTGTTGCAAATGACCGGATTTCGTTGTTTTTGACTGCTGTATAGTATTCTATAGAGTACATGTCCCATAATTTCTTTATCCAGTCTACTGTTGATGGGCATTTGGGTTGGTTCCAGGTCTTAGCTATTGTGAATTGAGCTGCAATAAAAATTAATGTGCAGACAGCTTGTTTGTTTGCCAATTTAATTTCCTTTGGGTAAATTCCAAAGAGTGGTATGTCTGGGTTGTATGGTAGGGTTATATTCAGATTTCTTTCTTTCTTTCTTTCTTTCTTTCTTTCTTTCTTTCTTTCTTTCTTTCTTTCTTTCTTTCTTTCTTTCTTTCTTTTTTTTGACAGGCAGAGTGGACAGTGAGAGAGAGAGACAGAGAGAAAGGTCTTCCTGGGCCGGCGCCACGGCTCCCTAGGCTAATCCTCCGCCTTGTGGCGCCGGCACACCGGGTTCTAGTCCGGTCGGGGCGCCGGTTCTGTCCCGGTTGCCCCTCTTCCAGGCCAGCTCTCTGCTGTGGCTAGGGAGTGCAATGGAGGATGGCCCAAGTCCTTGGGCCCTGCACCCCACGGGAGACCAGGAGAAGCACCTGGCTCCTGCCATGGGATCAGCGCGGTGCGCCGGCCGCAGCATGCCGGCCGCAGCGCGCCGGCCACAGCGGCCATTGGAGGGTGAACCAATGGCAAAGGAAGACCTTTCTCTCTGTCTCTCTCTCTCACTGTTCACTCTGCCTGTCAAAAAAAAAAAAAAAAGAAAAGAAAAGAAAGGTCTTCCTTTTGCCGTTGGTTCACCCTCCAATGGCCGCCGCGCTGCGGCTGGCGCACCGCGCTGATCCGATGGCAGGAGCCAGGTACTTATCCTGGTCTCCCGTGGGGTGCAGGGCCCAAGCACTTGGGCCATCCTCCACTGCACTCCCGGGCCACAGCAGAGAGCTGGCCTGGAAAAGGGGCAACCGGGACAGAACCCGGCGCCCCGACCGGGACTAGAACCTGGTGTGCTGGCGCCGCAAGGCGGAGGATTAGCCTAGCAAGCTGCGGCGCCGGCTGTATATTCAGGTTTCTGAGGAATCTCCAGACTGACTTCCATAGTGGCTCAACCAATTTGCATTCCCACCAACAGTGGGTTAGTGTCCCTTTTTCCCCACATCCTCTCCAGCATCTGTTGTTGGTAGATGTTGATAGGGTACTAAAAGATGTTTTGATATATCACATGTAATAACAAATCAGCACATTTAGCACACCCACTGCCTCAAACATTGATGGTTTCTGAATGGTGAGAACATTCAAACACTTACAGCCATGTTGAAATAGTCAACGCGATAGCATTAATGATGATTGCCCTCCTGTGCGATAGAACATCAGGTCTTACTCCTTCTACATCAGTGTAACTTTGTTCCCATGGACCAGTTCTTCCCCATTCTTTCCTGCTCCCGAGTTTCCCCAGCCTCTGGCTACCACTCAGATATAGAGAACACGTGGCGGTTCTGAATGCCAACCTGTTGAGTGGTGGTGGGAGGCTCTGCCCTACGCCAGGGCTCCAGGTGGGATACACTTTGATGGACTCCAATCCTGACCCAATGGAGAGATCCTCCAAGGAAGGGAGATGTCCTGTCTACTTTTTGTAGCTCACAACTAACTAGACTAATGTGTCTTATTTCTAGAAGTAAGATTCACAACAGAAATAAACGGAATACACTTATGTGGAAGGATGTACCCCTTGCTGGGGTAGTTTTCAACTGAAAGTGGTTAAAATTCCACATTGATTTAGGATAACTTTTTTGGACACCAGCATTACTTCAGGGGCCAGTGCTGTGGAATATCAGGTAAAGCCACAGCCTGCAGTGCTGGCATCCCATATGGGCACAGGTTCGAGTCCCAGCTGCTCCACTTCTGATCCAGCTCTCTGCTATGGCTTGGAAAAGCAGAAGATGGCCCAAGTGCTTGGGCCCCTTCACCTGTGTGGGAGACCCAGAAAAAGTCCTGGCTCCTAGCTTCAGATCAGCCCAGCTCCAGCCATTGGCGGCCATTTGGAGAGTGAACCAGCTAACAGAAGACCTCTCTCTCTCTCTCTCTTTCAAATAAATAAATCTTAAATATATTACTTCAGGCTATTCAGAAATGATAGCTTTGTCAGAAGTGCACAATGATCCATCATTGTTAAATTGTTAAGGTGGGTTTTTTGAAAAAAATTAAAACAATTTTTAGAATGTTGTTATTTGAGAAGCAGAGAGACAGGTAAGAAGAGAAAAGGTGCTACCATGCTCTAATTCACTCTCTAAATGCCTGCCGCAGCCACAGTTGGGAGCTGTGAACCCAATCAAGTCTTCCTTGTGTATTGTAGGGACCCAATTAGTTGAGTCATCACTATTGCCTCCAGGATGCATAATAGCAGCAACCTGGAGTCAGGAGCAGGAATCAAACCGATGTACTCTGATGTAGGGTGGGGATGTCTTAATCGCTAGGCCAAATGGCTGCCTCTTTAGATTTTTGATGAACATGTAGTACTTGTACATTTTATAGGGAACAGTACAGTACTTCAGTACATAGGCACAACATAACCAAGCAAGCCAGGCAAGCTGCCTTTCCATCTTTGCCTGCCAGCAACACTCTTACAGTTCTTTATGCAGCATATAATGCCTTATGGTGAGCTGGAGTCACTCCACTGGGCTGTGGGACATGAGGTCATGTTTCTTCAATTTGAGAGGGTTTTGTTGCAGTTATCTGACCTCCCTCCCTTTCCCAGTCTGTTGTAATTGCTATTCTAAGATCAAATCAACTCTTTTCTAACTTCTTCATACAAGGGGGAAACACTTAGTATTTTGTCTGACCATCCCAGAGACTGAGCCTCGGCGAGGTTTGCTTTTGGAGTTCTCCTGGGCCTCCTGTGCGGGTCCCTCGCTTCCTTTGTGTAGGGAAAACCATGTCATTAGAAGGCCCACTAGGGGGCAGAATTCAACTGTGTTATGATAGTCTTTCTTTCCCCAGCAAAGGAATCATTTCAAATGAGCACTGAGCAAAATGAGGGTACATTTATGCCTATGGCCATTTGTCCTTTTAGTCTATGCAGTGGGCACAATTTCCAGTGCTATTTTGAACAGTATGAACAGTTTACCAACAAGCATTTGTAAGGATGGGCATTGGTAAACCTAGGTGCCTACACAGGGATAAATTCACATATGACAAGTCTTGAGAAAGTCCATAGAAAATGCAGGTTATGAAAAAATTATGCATGGATTTCAATTTTTTTGCAAAAAAATCAACTTAATTCCATTTTCCATGAACTTGTTGCAGTAGCCTCATACAGCTGAGTCCTGTTGAAATCTTTCAAGGGCAAGAGCTACTTGGAATAATCTAGTTAATCTCACAGAGGCTGAATATTCAGGGCTGAAATGGTTCCAATTTTAATTCTAGATCATCCCCTCCAAGATCACAAAGAGGCCACATCTGATGAGAGCAGAAACAGCAAAGAGGTCTTATTTTTTTCTGACAATAGTTATTTATTGAATGCTCAACTTTTGTGACTCTGCCCTGTCTCCTTTTCCAAAATTTTTTTAGCATCTATATGTTCAAGATCCCATCCTGGGGGCTGCCGACGCGGCTCACTGGGCTAATTCTCTGCCTGTGGCGCCGGCACACCGGGTTCTAGTCCCGGTTGGGGCACCAGTTCTGTCCTGGTTGCTCCTCTTCCAGTCCAGCTCTCTGCTGTGGCCCAAGTCCTTCGGCCCTGCACCTGCATGGGAGACCAGGAGGAAGCACCTGGCTCCTGGCTTCGGATTGGCGCAGCACGCTGGCCGTAGCAGCCATTTGGGGAGTGAACCAATGGAAGGAAGACCTTTCTCTCTGTCTCTCTCTCTCACTGTCTAATTCTGCCTGTCCAAAAAAAAAAAAAAAAAAAAAAAAAAAAAAAAAAAAAAACCATCCTGGGTAGATGTTAGAGCTATGGTGGTGACCAAAATGAACAGTCATAGTGCTTTCGATTGTATGGCAGACAGTTCCTTAGCAATTTAGTTGTGTGGCTGCCTTGCTAACACAAGCACAGCATCGGAGAGAAGAAAAGTCAAACTGATGGCTGATGGCTGATGGCTGATGGCTGATGGCTGATGGCTGACAGCTTCCAGGTAGAGAAAGGAGTAAGGGAATGTAATAAAATTCAAGAAGGAAGGAACATCATGAAGAAAGTGCCTAGACGTGAGCATGCATATGGCCCCTGGAGCATGGAGGGTGTATGCAGAAGATAGTATGGCTACAGGCAAGGAGACAGGAGGCAGACTGTGGAGGGTCTTTTTAGCCACAGTTAGAAATTGAGAGAAATCTAGGGCAGTTGTGCATAGTGGATTTAAAGCTTTCTAAGCAGATGTGCCTGGAAAATGCAGCAGAATAAGCATAGAGGTCTTCAGGCCTCGTTGGTTTTAGGAGGAGGATGATGTCTCTTCCCAGGCTCAAGTGCACCCACTTGCCCTTCATTTTCTTTAATCTGAGGTCTTTGATCTATTCCTGGATGTAATGCTCCCTTGCAAAAATAGATATTTAAGAAGGCTTCTTCTTTCATTTTGTTGCTATTATTTTTTAAAAATTTCTGGATCCTTTGACCCTTGCTGGAGGACACACATGAAAAAACTTGAATCTTTTCTGGAAGTGCTTTCTTTCTTCAGTCTCATCACAAACATCTCCAGAGTTGAGAGTAGTGGAATTCATGGCACATAGCTGAGCCAGGGCAAGGAAAAGAAGACACTTGGAATAGGTGGCCTGGATGCTGGCTGAAATAAATCAGTGCTGAGGGGAACAAGGAAGCATTGGAGAGTTCAGCTAGGTTGGTAGCAACTTGAAGGCCGTGAGAGCAAGCAGGGATGGTGCGATAATTAACCCTAGAAAATGAGGGGCCAGGCACTCCGGATGTTTCTGCGGCATCTGGTCAGATGTTAGCATTTTTCAGTCCAGCACCGAAAGTTGGAGGAGTGGGCGTGGCACAGCCACCTCTTTGATGGCTGGTTCCTCTGAAAGCAATAAATAGCCACTGCTTGCTCCACCCACAGACAGCACAAAGGAGGGAGACCTACTGTTACAGGGAAAGGGAAGGGCATTACAAAAAGCTTGTAAATAGCAGAGTCCCACTGTTGAGAAAAAAATCTGTGCAGACTTGGATAAGTACTGTAGGCAACAGTCTGGGGTGGTACTCATGGAGGTACAATTCCCTTCTTCCAGTTTATTCTACTTTGGTAAAGTATACATCACATAAAACTTTACACTTTGAGATATATGAGAGGCTCTCAAACTAGTGGAAAATGGAATGAAAAGATGTTTATTTTGGTGCAAAAAATTGTGAAATCCATGCAGCTTATATATATATATATATATATATATATACACACACATACAATCCACATGTTCCACAATCCCGTTGAAACCATTTAGGGTAGAACAGTTAAGTGTGCAGATTTCTTCTTTCTTTCTTTTTTTTTTTTTTTTTTTTTTTTGACAGGCAGAGTAGACAGCGAGAGAGAGAGACAGGGAGAAAGGTCTTCCTTTTCTGTTGGTTCACCCTCCAATGGCCACTGCGGCTGGCACGCTGCGGCCTGGGCACCGCACTGATCCAAAGCCAGGAGCCAGGTGCTTCTCCTGGTCTCCCATACGGGTGCAGGTCCCAAGCATTTAGGCCATCCTCCACTGCACTCCCGGGCCACAGCAGAGAGCTGGCCTGGAAGAGGGGCAACCAGGACAGAATCCGGCACCCTGACCGGGACTAGAACCCGGGGTGCTGGCGCCGCAGGTGGAGGATTAGCATATTGAGCTGCAGCGCCAACCTCAGATTTCTTTTTTTAAAAAATTATTTGAAAGAATGACAGAGAGGCAAAGATCTTCCACCTGCTCATTCACTCCTCAAATGGCTGCAACAGTTGGGGCTGGGCCAAGCCGAAGCCAGGAGTCTGGAACTCCATCCAGGTCTCACATGTGGGTGACAAGGGCCCAAGTACTTGAGCCATCTTCAGCTTTCTCAGGTGCATTAACAGGGAGCGGGATCAGAAGTGGAACAACCAGAACTTGAACTGGGCCTCAAATGTGGGACACCAGCATTGCAAGCACCTGCGTGTCACTGTATCACTCAATGCTGGTCCCATACATGCATTTTAAATTCAAACTCACTTTCCCTCCAAGCTCCTTTTACTTTGTTTCCTGAGGACAATTGAAGATAGTGAGACTATCCCTCTGCCTTCATACTTACCCGGAGGCCTAGTTTGGGTCCAGTTAGCACAGGCAAATGAAAAGCAAACACCACAGCCAAACTCCAATGCTTCCATTCAGATGAATTTTTCCACTGGAAATTAAAGACAAATAACTCATACAAGCCTGAAGGAAGGGCTCTGTCTTTGTAGACTCAGTGGCACCAGTGCCAGGCTCTCCAACAACTCCCCAGAGATGGATTGGTGGGGTTGGGCAGAGATAGGGTGGAGCAGGATACAAGATTTTGGATGTACGAAATGTTCTGACAATGTTCAGGTTGTGGAAAAACACAGCTCCGTTCCATTCAGGACATGGGCGTGGGGAGGGTAATAATGGAATTGGTCTCACTGTGCTGTGGTGCGGAGGGGGTGAGGTCATGCATGTAAAGTGATCAGCACCTGCACACAGCAAGCATCTCAGTCAGGATGAGCTATTTTTATTCACAATGCTGCACCTCAAAGAGAGAAAGCAAAAGAAAACAGCCAGTTGTGCAGGAACTTTGTTTTGGGCCAATGTTTTGGGTTTGTGTATCAATCTCCTGCCCTCTATCTGACTATAATAGTGCAGAGGATTCAGTGATACACTAACAGTCCCATGGCATTCGTAGATCCCACTATCCCACTGTAGTCTAGTCATGAAAGGGAAAAATTGGGTTGAAGGCCAATGTATATTTTGGGGAAAATGTTTTCTGCTCACTGTTACTTAGAATGTTCCAGGGGTGAGCATTTGGGGCAGTAATTAAGACCCCTCTTGGGACACGCACATCCCATGCCAGAGTGCTTGGCTTCAAGTCTCAGCTCCGCTTGGAATTCCAGCTTCCAACGTGTGCAATAGTGATAACTCAAATAGTTTGGTTCGTGCAACCCACATGGGAGCCCCAGATTGAGTTCCTGGCTCCTGGCTTTAGCTTGTCCCAATCCTGTTGTGGGTATCTAGGGAGTGAACCACTGGATGAAAGCTCTCTGCCTGTCCCTGTCTCTGTCTCAATATTGAATACATTTTTTTAAATGGCTCATTAAACAAAAATTTCATTTCTTGAACATTTTTATCTTGTAAGTTTAGATTTCATTACCTCTGATTAGTAATTAAAATATAGCACACCATTTAAATATCATAACTATAATAAAGCCAAATTAATGCTTGAAACCAATGACAATGTAGGAAAGTGACAAAAATATTTTAGATGATGGTTTTGAAGACTGTTACAAAATGGACCATTGTTTGCAATATAACTTTAAGTGATTGCATGTATTTTATGAGTTAAGTCCTGCTTTAAAAATATGTGTATGTTTGCGTGAGTTTGGGGGTTTAATGGGCAAATATGAAAATTGGTGTTACCATAGTATGATCATTGTTTACCATGTATTTCAATCTATAAAATGTAAGCAAAGTGATTTTGAAATGTATATAAGAGGAGGGAGCAAGGGAAGAGGAATGAAAGCTGAGATACAGATGGGGAGTGTTCTGTCCAATAACCTATTATAAAATAACAGCAGTACAAGGTGTCAGAGCTCTCCTCTAGTACGTGGCCTGAGCTGCCTTCCCTGCACCTTCCCCCACACACAGCTGGCTGCAGGTGGGCAGCTGCTAAGTCCTTGCCCTGGGGAACCTGCCCAGAACCTCCCATTTCACTTCCCATCCTGCATTCCCAACTTGTCCACTGCATCCTGTAGTCTCAGGATCCATCGCCTCCCCACGCTTGATGCTTTACTGCTCAAATTCTTTGAATTTCCTCTGGGGCCTGAACCTGACTTTGCCCCTATATGCTACCTGTCTGACTGATGGATCGTCCTACTGCTCATAGCCTTACTCTCACCCCTGGCCTACCCCCTTGACCTCTAGGTGAGATCTGGTTTCTTACTTGCTGTGGAAGGGAGGTCAGGAAACACAAGTTTGCCCTTCCCTGTAACAACACTAAACTTGACTTAGCTGGGATTCCGTGTACCTACCAAAACTAATAGGGGAGAACAAGCCCTCATACATGTATTAACTTTGGTGGCTCATGGATGGCCCAGTGCATCACATCTGCTGGTGGGCATCCTGGAGACAGAAGCAGGGGATAGCAACTGTCGATATAAGAGCAAGAGTGGTGACCACATGAGTTTGTCCCAGCTTGAGATGAACAGGCATTCAGCTGATTCAGAGTGTGCCATTCAGAGTTACTGTTTGCCTAATTTACATACGAAGATAGTCTGCTAGGTCAGAAAGACATCTGAGAAAAGCCCAGAAGTAGTTCCCACCACAAGCAACTTAACAACTAGTGAGGCTGAAAACATACCAGATGCAAGTACAGGGTTTCATTAGACAGCTAGTGGTCAAGGGTGCATGCGTGGAGGCTGTTCAGCAAGGAGACGGTCACTGTCAACAGGGACCAGAGGGGCAAGAATTGGTTCATTGAATGATTGGTTACCTATTTGTTCCATACCAGGCCTTGAAGACAGGATGGAGAAATGTGGGAAGAAGGGAGCCTAAAACCTCCCCTGGGGGTGGTGGTGTGCAGCCAGCCTGGGGAACCCCTGATCTGACCTGGATCCTACTTTTTTCTTAAGATTAATTTATTTGAAAGGCAGAGTTGGAGAGGGAGTTGGAGGGAGAGGGAGTTGGAGGGAGAGGAAGATGGAGGGAGAGGGAGATCTGCTGGTTTACTTCCCAAATGGCCCCAAATGGACAAAGCTAGGCTGATCCAAAGTCAGGAGTAAGGAGCTTCTTCCAGGTTCCCCACGTGGGTGCAGGGGCACAAGGACTTCGGCCATCTTCTGCTTTTCCAGGCCACAGCAGAGAGCTGGATCAGAAGTGGAGCAGCCAGGACTCAAACTGGCACCCACGTGGGTTGCTGGCACTGCAGGCGGCATCTTTACCCATTACGCCACAGTGCCAGCTGTGTTTACATTAGACCCACAGAGCGTAAGAGGATTTCTGAACTTTGTAGCTGTTAGCAAAGTAAGCTAGTCTTGAGCCTAATTTCTAACACCCTCCTATTCCCTTAACATAAAAAAGAAGTCTATTTCTTTAGGCTTCTGATGTTTGATCAGATTTTCCATCAAAGTGCCATTCGTAGCAGTGGGTACCTAGAAAATATTAGCAATTCCCTCTTTCTGCAGTGAATTCATTGTGCCAGGTGCAAACAGGCGCAGGCCCCATGGCCTCTGCATTCACTATTCTAACTTGGCCATAATACCCTCACTGTGACTGTGTGCCTGCCCATTAGTAATCCACAGCTTGTTTTTCCTAACAAGAGTGGTAGAGGCTTGCTCCATTGTCCTCTGTCCCCCACTCCTCTAGGGCCTATTCTTCCCAGAATATGGCTGAGAGCTGGGGGATCTTTTCTGATATTACCCACAGAGAAGTCCTGATGAGCTTAATTCTGTTTGGTAAGATTAGAATTGCTAGAAATATAACACTGTGATTTTTTAGAACGATTCATCCCTATATATCCGAATCATATAGTTGCAAAGCTTGGAAGATGACCTCCTTGTCAACATTACATGATAATGATGAGTTGTTGTTTTTTGACTTTTGCCACTTGGTGAGAGCACAACTGCTAAGTCATATCTTACCATCTTTTGTAAACTTCCTCCAAGCCGCTCACTGGGTCAGGATTTGGTTATGGATTAGAGTGATTGTGTCATGCTTCCTGTCCAGGGCACAGGGGGAAGCGTGCAGGACTGTCTTTTCTCAGGACTCCCCAGGGACTCTGCTCCAACCTCTGATTCTAACTGGCTATGTGACTTTGGATGAGTCATGTGATCTCTGTAGAACAAGGGATCCAACCAGATAACCTCCAAGGTTCCTTTTAATGCCAGCATTACTCTTGGTATGTGTATTTAATTTAGGCTAGATTAAAATATGGGGCAAGGAGTAAGGGCCCTTGGGCAAATTAGTCAACTCTTTCTCACTGAGTGAATTCTGTTCTGTTCTGAAAAAGTCTACAGTTCACGGTTACACAACCAGTAAGTGGTGGAGGCAGGATTTGAACCACGAATTCTGACTCCTGAGTGAATGCTCTTAATGAAGTTTTATGAAGTCCACTGAGCATACAAGGTTCTTCTGAGAGTAACACCCTAGAGTAGCCAGGCCTCGGCCAAGTAGAAACACAAGCGAACCTTTGAGAGGAAAAGGGATGGCCAGAAGGCCGGGGGTAGAAATGAGGAGATATGTCTGGAGTGAGTGAAGGGGGTGGCTGGATGTTGACAAGGATCCACACCAGAGGTATTGGGAGAGCAGAGGCGCCTTAACTACAAGACAGAAATGGCCACAGTCAGTTCTGTGCACCCTGGGAGCTGCGAATGTTAGAAAACAGGAAGAAGTAATCAATGGTTTAGGAAAGCTTATCTGGCAGTTGGGGATGGAGGATTCATGTTTCCAGAAGGATCAACTCATTGGCTGAAAGAGTAGAAAAGGTAATTAGATTAGTCTGCTTTTTATTGCTACAATGAATACCTGAGATGAGCTACTTAGAAGAAGATGTTTATTAACTGATGGTTTGGGAGGCTGACAATCCAAACAGCATGATGGAAGCCCTGGCCAAGGTCCCATCCCTGGTGTCTGCCCATGTCTATATGATCTCCTATGAAGCCACCAGGACTTAGTCATGGGGACTCCACCCTCATGACTCAGTTCAATCCAATCACATCTCAAAGGTCCACCTCCACCCACCGTAACTGTATTTTTATTTCCACCTCTGAGTATCATTGATGTAAGACTTTGAGAACCAAAGTCCTGAGCTCAGGAGAACAAATTTCCAAACCATAGCAGGAGTCAGTGGTGAAATCAGCTGGGGTAACAGGTGGAACTGTGACTCTCTTAAAGAAAGAGCTGCCGGGAGTGGGAACTGCGTATGAAGAAAGCCTCCCTGAGATCCTGGAACCCAGGTTAAACTGCAGGGAAGGGACACACACTTGGCAGTTCCACATGGCAATGGGGCAGAGTGGTTTGAAAAAAAGGTTATGCTGCATTCCTGATGATGCTTTATACTCCAAATGGCAGTGTTTTTATTAACAAGAACAAAATAATATTCTGGGTTTTCTGGGCCTCCAAAGGAACCCCTGCTGGCCCCACTTGATGGAAATTCGTATTCTAAAAAAGTCAACATGATACACAACCTCTAGGTATTTAAAGTACACATGAGCCGTCCGTGAGTACACATTTATTGAGCATCTGTTTGGCACTGTTGAAGTGGTTTAACTTGTTTTGTTTTATTTTAGTTTTTATTTGCATGTTATAAAACAACACATGCTCATTTAATTTAGAAACTGAAAAACTATAGATAAATGAGAAGATTAAAGAAGTCACTGAAATTCCAGGAAATGCTGTAGTGTAGAATCTTCCAGGTCTGTTTTTATATATTTTTAGAAAAAAATAACTTGCATCAAAATGTATAAACTTCTTTTTTATTTAACATCTCCCCTAATGTATTATGAACAGTTGGCTGTGTTGTGGCTTTCATACCGCGGTAGGTTTTCTGAGGTGTCTTAGATTCTTAGATTATTTCCCATTTTCCACTCAGTGCTGCAGCCACCATATAGGTGGCTCTGATCTGTTTCCAGGGTAGATCTTTGGGCTCCAGGCTCCATGTTTTGTTTGTTTGTTTGTTTGTTGACAGAGTTAGACAGTGAGGGAGAGAAACAGAGAGAAAGGTCTTCCTTCCATTGGTTCACCCCCCAAATGGCCGCTATGGCCAGAGGTACGCCGATACAAAGCCAGGAGCCAGGTACTTCTTCCCGGTCTCCCAAGCAGATGCAGGTGCCCAAGCACTTGAGCCATCCTCCACTGCCTTCCCAGGCCACAGCAGAGAGCTTGACTGGAAGAGGAGCAGCCAGGACTAGAACCCAGCACCCATATGGGATGCCGGTGCTGCAGGCGGAGAATTAACCAAGTGAGCCACAGCGCTGGTCCCAGGCTCCTTGGTTTTAAGGCTGCTACTCTGAGTGTCTGGACTGGCTCTGCAGTTGGGTTAATCTCTGCTGTGGAAGGCCTGCTTTAGTCTGAGGGGTCAAAGGGCAATCTGCCTCTCATTTTCTCAGAATCTCGAAGTGTCTGAAGGAGGAAAAGGAGCTTTTCCCCTTTATAAAGAAACCAGATGTGCTCGACAAGGCGGCCAAGAGAATGATGACATCAGCAGGCTGGCAGAGGTAGAATAAAAAGGGAAGTGGAACATTCCAGGCTTGTGGGTCAGAGTCCAATCAGGATCCAGAAAAGGGGGTGGAGAATGAGACAGAGGCTCGAAAGGGCAGCAGGACATCACATATGCGATATCCCGTGGGAGGGAGGAAATGGGCCTGGTTTTGCTTCTTTCTTAATATAGAAGAGTCTGCCAAAAGTTGGAGTAGAAAGACCTGCATCACATTTGACATAGATCAACATAACCCATTGTTAGTGCCACCAGAGAGGTCACGCGGGTCTTGTCTCCAGGCAAGAAAGAATTCAGGCATGAGGCAGAGAGCAGTGGAAAGCAAAGTAAAAAGGCTTATTATTGCGGGTAGGCCATCCATAAGAACGGATGGGCAGCTCTCCATACAGAACCTAAGAGAGAGTGCCTAGTTCACATTTAGGCTGGGGTTTTCAGGGGATGGGTCTAAGCTTCCCACCTTTTCTCTTCCCTCCTCCTCCTCATCCAGGACAAAGGGTTTGCTGAGTGTATTAAGAAAAATTCCTTCCCAAGTTTACTGCTTATGTTATCAGACAGAGGGAGTCCTGCTGGCACAAGGCCAAGGGGCTTCCCCCTAGAGAGCCTACCTTGTAGGAGAATGTACAGGTTTTATTGCTCCATGTTATCAGGCCACATAACCCGTTTGGTGCAGAGGAGAGAATTTTCCCATGGGAAGGGCTGGGCAGGACTTTGAAGTGCAGATGTTGGGGCTGCTTCCAAAATGAGCTTCTGCAGATTCGGGTTTCCTCAGTCCCCCCACCACCACCACCACCACACACACACAGGCCAATTGCAAGGGTTTTGAGTAGTTCCTTGAATAGAACCGAGAGAGGGAGGAGGGGGAGAGGGAGAGGGAGAGGGAGAATAGATCAAAAAATAAATAGGGAGATAGATGATAGATACTTGTATTTGGTCTATAAATAGATGCTAGATGGTAGAGAAATAGAGATGTTGATAGTTCTAACTGATAGATGCCTAGACATCTAGCTAGGCAGGTAGATTGTAGCCTCGTTTCTGATATTGGAACTATTCTCCACTATGAGTTTGCAAATATGGTTCTCTATAAGTTCCTCTACCATATTTCTTTTTTTCTAAGACATAAATGGAGACATCTTCAGCATGACTTACCCAGCTATGTTTCCCAGGATTTGTGTACAGTTCCTAGGGCCCCACTCCCAGCCTATCCGAGCAATTCTTGTCTGACACATTCTTAAATGGAGCCTTAGAGTAAATACAGACACTGTATAAGCACTTGAATGACAGACAAACATACACTGCTGAGTTATCGCTCCATTCTTTGTATGAGCTAGAAGCTAAATAATTCATTTTTAATGTTGGGTAAGGAAGATATTTGATCACCTCTTTTTACCTCACCCCCATACGTTTATGCAATGCAGAAAATCTGGGTTTAGATAGTTGGACATCACCAGAAGAATTATTTAAACTGAGCTCCAACACTTTCTGTATAGCCTAGGTGAGTTCCCTCATCTCCGTGACATCAGTTGGTTCACGTGTGACATGGAGATAATAACAGCACCTCCCTCACAGGACTTCATAGTTTCTTCTAAGCCACAATGGGTAAAATGCTTACAATGGCACTGAACCCATATTAAGTACTACTTAAATTATTTTCTCATTAACATCTCAAAGGATTGTGAAAAAGCAGCATGTTCCTTGTATTACTGATTTGCTTATTAATATATCTGAAATTAACAAGCCATGTGGGTTCTTGCCATGAATTCAGAGAAGAATTCTGAATACTGGCACAAGTAAACCAGGCAGCATGGTAAGTTTTAAGCTTTTTATTCAGTGAGAAATGCATAAGAGAGTGAGGGCTCTACCTAAATAGAGAGGGGAAATCTGGATTCATACCAAGCACCAGGAGCCAGCCACATGGAGGAAACATGCAGGCTAGAAAGCGTGGGGTAAGTGGCCCAAAGGCCATGTGCCCCGAAGGTGCAGGACAGCAAGGGGATCAAGGGCAGCAAGGAAAAAGAAGGCACAAAGGGAAAAAGGGCCAGGTCCACCCCATTTCAAGCCTGTGATCCATTTCCAAAGGGGAATGGTTAATTAGTCTGATTGTCAGGTGGGCATACAGGTGTGGTCATGTAGGGGCATGAGATCGCACAGGGGGCGTGGTGAAGGGGTGGTCTTCTAGCTCACAAATCTAATCAATTTTTATCCTATGTCTGCCTACATCACGTGGATAGTATCACTTATACCGTAGATGCTTAATAGCTGTGAAGTTTCCTGCTCTTGTTTCTAGTTACTGGATGGTTTTGTGTGGAATTAAATAGAAAGTGAAATATCATTGTGATTGCCAGGTTTCTGTTCCTGAGATCATTTCAGCAGATACTCCATAGTTTTACTTAGTGTGTGAATGTATATAGTGTTAGGTATGGAATACCTTGGCATTCTGGCCTTTCATATCCCAAGAAAGGAGAGATGGAAAAAAGAGACAGAGACCCACCTCAACAGAGACAGTTTGCTTTATTTGAAACAAACAGGTTGGTGACAGTCTGTTCCTGCAGTTTTTATCCAGCTAAGGAGGCAACTTGCCACTACAGGATGGGGGAGTAAGCGGGAAGGGGTAGAAGGTAGCTGCAGAAGAGTAGGGGGCTGTTTGAAGCCTCAGGGAAATTTCCTCTTACCTGGTTCATAGCTGCGCTCTGCGGCTTGTCTGCTTTTCTATTTGCATCGCAAGAAGTTGAGAAGGGTCTGGTTAGGCACCAAGGATCTCAACAAAAGGAAGGAAATGGGGTAGGGGGGCAGGAAGGGGAGGAGGGGAAAGGTGCAACATGTCCTTTATTTCTTTTAAAAAAGCTTTTATTTAGTTAATACAAATTTCATAGGTACAACTTTAGGAATATAGTGGTTCTTCCTCCCCATACCCACCATCCCACTCCCAGTCCCATCCCACCTCCTATGTCCTCTGCCAACCCATTCTTCATTAAGATTCATTTTTAATTCATATACAGAAATTCAACTCTATACTAAGTAGATTTCAACAGTTTGCACCTGCACACACACACAACATACGAAGTACTGTTTGAGAACAAGTTTTGCAGTTAATTCTCATAGCACAACTCATTAAGGACAGAGGTCTTACATGGGGAGTAAGTGCACAGTTTCTTATGTTAATGTAACAATTGACACTCTTATTTATGACCTCAGTGATCACCTGAGGCTCTTGCTATGAGCTGCCAAGGCTATGGAAGCCTTTTGTGACCACAAACACTTGTCAGTATTTAGACAAGGCCATAAGCAAAGTGGAAGTTCTCTCCTGCCTTCAGAGAAAAGTACCTCCTTCTTTGATAGTGACTTTTTTCCTTTGGGGTCTCACTCACAGATATCCTTCATGTAGGACATTTTTCCCCACAGTGTCTTGGCTCTCCATGCCTGAAATGCTCTCATGGGCTTTTCAGCCACGTCCAACTGCCTTAATGCTGATTCTAAAGTCAGAGTGTTAGGTAAAGCAGCTGTTATTCTATGAGTCTGCTGTGTAGACTGCTTCTCATGTTGGACATTCTCTCCTTTTTAATTCTATTATTATTACCAAGTACTTGATGTTATTTATATGATCCCTTTAACACTTAATCCTATCTATATGTTCACTTTAACATGTAAAATGACACTTTAACAATTAAGATGTCATTTTTACCACCAATTTTAGTGGTATTTGGAGTCCCATGACAAGTTTTTACACTGTACCTTTAGAAGTAAGTCTGTAGGAATGTATGCAGAACTGTACAGCTTTATAGTTACAAACTTCCTCCTGCCTCTTATTCCCACTCTTATTTTTTTACTGAGATTTATTTTCAATTGACTTTATATACATACAATTAACTCTATGTTAAGTAAAGAGTTCAACAAATAGTACAAGAATAAAAGACAAAAAAAAAATTGAAACTGATCCTCTACAGTCAAGACAAGGGCTGTTCAAGTCATTGCTTCTCAAAGTGTCATTTTTACTTCTACAGATTTCGTTTTAGGTGTTCCATTAGCTCACACAGGTCAGGGAGAACATACGGTATTTGTCCCTTTGGGACTGACTTGTTTCACTAAGTATGATGTTTTTCAGATTGATCTATTTTGTTCCAAATGACCAGATTTCATTTTTTTTTACCTCTGTATAGTATTCCACAGTGTACATATCCCATAATTTCTCTCTACAGTCTTCAGTTGATGGGCATTTAGGTTAATTCCATGTTTTAGATATTGTGAATTGAGTTGCAATAAACTCAATTCAGGTAGTTCTTTTGTTTACTGTTTGCATTTCCCTTGGGTAAATTACCAGAAGTGGGAAGGCTGGGTCATATGGTAGGTCTATATTCAGATTTTTGAGGTATCTCCATACTGTCTTCCATAGTGGCTTTACCAGTTTACATTCCCACCAGCAGTGGATTAGGGTACCTTTTCCCTACATCCTCACCAGTATTTGTTGTTTGTTGATTTCTGTATGAAAGTCATTCTAACTGGGTGAAACCTCATTGTGGTTTTGATTTGCATTTTCCTGATGGCTAGTGATCTTGAACATTTTTTCATGTGTCTGTAGACCATTTGGATTTCCTCTTTTGAAAAATGTCTGTGTAAGTCCTTTGCTCATCTCTTAACTGGGTTGTTTGTTTTGTTGTTGTGGAGTTTCTTGATCTCTTTGTAGATTCTGGCTGTTAATCCTTTTCAGTTGCATAGTTTGCAAATAATTTCTTTTTTTAAATTTTAATAAATACAAATTTTGGGCCAGCGCCGTGGCTCAATAGGCTAATCCTCCACCTTGCGGCGCCAGCACACCGGGTTCTAGTCCCGGTTGGGGCGCCGGATTCTGTCCCGGTTGCCTCTCTTCCAGGCCAGCTCTCTGCTATGGCCAGGGAGTGCAGTGGAGGATGGCCCAGGTGCTTGGGCCCTGCACCCCATGGGAGACCAGGAAAAGCACCTGGATCCTGGCTCCTGCCATCGGATCAGCGCGGTGCGCCGGCTGCAGCGGCGGCCATTGGAGGGTGAACCAACGGCAAAGGAAGACCTTTCTCTCTCTGTCTCTCTCTCTCACTGTCCACTCTGCCTGTCAAAAAAAATAAATAAATAAATAAATATAAATTTTGAAAGTACAACTTTTGGATTATAGCGGTTTTTCCCCCCATAACTGCCCTCCCACCCACAAACCATCCCATCTCCTACTCTGTCTCCCATCCCATTCTTCATTAAGATTAATTTTTAATTATCTTTATTTACAGAAGATCAACTTAGTATATACTAAGTAAAGATTTCAACAGTTTGCACCCACACAGACACACAAAGTATAAAGACTAATTTTACCATTAATTCTCATACTACAACACATTAAGGACAGAGATCCTACATGGGGAGTAAGTATACAGTGACTCCTGTTGTTGATTTAACAATTGACACTCTTATTTATAATGTTAGTAATCACCCAAGGCTCTTGTCATGTGTGTTTGCAAATAATTTCTCCCATTCTGTCAGTCGTCTCTTCACTTTCCTGTTTCTTTGCCATACAGAAACTTCTCAATTTGAAGAAATCCTATTTGTTATTTTTGGCTTTGTGCCTCTGGGGTCTTTACCAAGAACTCTTTGCCTGTGCCAATGTCTTGCAGGGTTTCCCCAGTGTTCTCTCTTAGTTTGATGGTGTCAGGTCATAGATTTAGATATTTAATCCATGTTGAGTAGGGTTTTGTGTAAGGTAGGGGTTTTGCTTCATACTTGTGCATGTGGAAATATGGTTTTCCCAGCACCATTTGTTGAAGAGACTGTCCTTGCTCCATGGATAGGTTTTAGCTCCTTGGTCAAATATAAGTTGGTTGAGATGTTTGAATTTGTTTCTGATGTTTCTATTCTGTCCCATTGGTCTATTCATCTATTTTTGTACCAGTACCATGCTGTTTTGATTATAACTGCCCTGTAGTATGTCTTGAAATCTGGTAATGCCTCCGGCTTTGTTTTTGTTGTATAAGATTGCTTTAGCTATTTAAGGTCCTCTGTGCCTCCATATGAATTTCAACATCCTTTTTTCTAGATGAGAAGAATGTCTTTGGTCTTTTGATTGGTATTGCATTGAAACTGTAAATTGCTTTCAGAAGAATGGACATTTTGGTGATATTCTTCTAATCCATGAACATGGAAAATTTTTCAATTTTTTGGTATCCTCTTCTATTTCTTTAAAGTTTTGTAATTCTCATTGTAGAGATCTTTGACATCCTTGGTTAAACTTATTTCAAGGTATTTGACTTTTTTTGTAGCTATTGTGAGTGAGATTGATCTTAGAAATTCTTTCTCACCCATGGCATTGTCTGTGTATACAAAGGCTATTGATTTTTTGTGTATTGGTGTTATATCCTGTTATTTTCCAAACTCTTCTATGAGTTCCAATAGTCTCTTAGTAGAGTCTTTTGACCTCTCTATATATAATCATGTTATCTGCAAATAGGGATAGTTTGACTTCTTCCTTCCCAATTTGTATTCCTTTGATTTCTTTTTCTTGCCTAATGTCTCTGGCTAAAACTTCCAGAACTACATTGAATAGCAATGGTGAGAGTGGGCATCCCTATCTGGTATCAGATCTCAGTGGGTATGTATCTAACTTTTCCCCATTCACTATGATTCTGGTAATGGGTTTGTCATAAATTACCTTGATTGTGTTGAGGAATGTTTCTTCCAAGCCCAATTTGCTTCTAGTTTTCATTTTGAAAGGGTGTTGTATTTTATCAAATGTTTTCTCAGCATCTATTGAGATAATCATACAGTTTTTTCTTCTGCAGTTTGTTAATGTGGAATTGATTTGCGAATGTTGAACCATCCCTGCATACCAGTGCAGGCTTATCTCATGAAACTCTTGAGCTGTCGACATTGGTGGGGCAATGGTGCTCTTTGACAAGAAGCATCGGAGACAAGTTTTGGTGAACATGTCCACTTTATTAATGAGCAAGCACACCTTTTATAGGGCAGGCAGAGGGGGCAAAGGGCAGGCAGAAGGGGTGTAGCTATTTCAGGGCAACACTAATTCTATAGGATGAAGCTGATATTGGAACTGCTATGCTTTTCCAATCAGCTTGAAGGTCACATAGGCTGGTAGCTTTCCAGGTGGGCCTGGGCCACACCCAGGAGCAGTTTATTTGATTGACAAAAGATGGGGTGGGAAAAATGTGCATGGGGCTCCCACTGCCTGCCAGAAGTCAGGTTGTGGGATCCTTCCTGGGAGGCATGGTACACCATATCCTCTCAACCTCCTGCATGGGCAGGGCAGACAGACTCCCCACCAGGTACAGGATCACCTGCATGCCAGGGAGAAATCCCACTTGGTTCAGGTGAATGATCTTACTGATGTGTTGTTGGATTCAATTAGCCAGAATTTTGAGGATTTTTGCATCTATGTTCATCAGGGAAATTGGTCTATAAGTCTGTTTCTCTGTTGTATCTTTTCTGGGTTTAGGAATTAAGGTGATGCTGGCTTCATAGAAGGAATTTGGGAGGATTCCTTCCCTTTCAATTGTTTTGAATAAGTTGAGAATAAATTGAGTTAGTTCTTCTTTAAATGTCTGATAGAATTCAGCAGTGAAGCCATCTGGTCCTGGGCTTTTCTTTTTTGAGATGGTCTTTATTATTAATTCAATTTCTGTCTTGATTATGGATCTGTTTAGGTTTTCTATGTCTTCATGGCTCATATTAGGTGGTTGTATGTGTCCAGGAATCTATCCATTTCTTCTAGGTTTCCCAATATGTTGGCATAGAGCTCTTTGTAGTAGTTTCTGATGATTCTTTTTATTTCTGTGGTTTTTGTTGTTACATGTCCTTTTTCATCTCTCCTTTTATTGATTTGTATTGATTTGGGTCTTCTCCTTTTTTTTTTTTTTTTTTTTTTTTTTTGGTTAGTTGGGCCAATGGTGTGTCAATTTTGTTTTTTCCAAAAAACAGATCTTCGTTTTTTCTTTTGTATTTTTTGTTTGTTTTGTTGATTTCTTCTCTAATTTTAATTATTTCATTTCTCCTAGTTTTGACTTTGGTTTGCTGTTTTTCTAGATCCTTGAGGTGCATAGGTAGTTGATTTACTTGGTGCCTTTTCAGTTTCTTGATGTAGGTACCAATTGCTATAAACTTTCCTCTTAACACTACTTTTGCTGTATCCCACAAATTTTGGTATGTTGTATTGTCATCTTCATTTGCTTCCAGAAATTTTATGATTTCTCTTTTGATTTCTTCTGTGACCCAATGTTCATTCAGAAACATGCTATTCATTCTCTGGGTGTTTGCATATGATATAGATTCTTGAGTTGTTGATTTCCTTTGCATTGTGACCACCATTGCATTGTGGTCTGAGAAGATGCATGGTATGATTTTGATTTTTAATTTGCTGAGACTCACTTTATGGTCTAGCATGTGGTCAATCCTAAAAAAGTTCCATGCACTGGAGAGAAAAACGTGTACTCTGTGGCTGTAGAGTGGAAGACTCTGTAGCTATCTGCCAAGTCTATTTAGTCTGGTTTCAATTAACTCTGTTGTTTCCTTATTGATTTTCTGTCTGGTTGATCTGTCCATTGCTGAAAGTGGGTTATTGAAGTCCCCCATCACTATTGTATTTGAGTCTATATCTCCCTTTATATCCATGAACAGTTCTTTTAAATAGCCAGGTACCCCATAAAATTAGGTGCATATACATTTATAATAGTCACATATTCCTATTGAATTGATCCTTTAATCATTATATAGTGTCCTTCTGTGTCTCTTTTAATAGTTTTTCTGTGAAAATCTATTTTGTCTGATATTAGGATGGCCACACCAGTTCTTTTTTGGTTTCTGTTAGAATGGAAAAAGATAATCTATGCTTTGACTTTCAGTCTGCATGCATCTTTGTTGGTCATGTGTGTTTCTTGTAGGCAGCAAATAGATGTTTTTTTTTTTTTAATCCATTCAGCCAGTCTATGTCTTTTAACTGGGGAGTTGAGACCATTTGCGTTCAGTGTGTATTTCAGTTATGTTCAGTTATGTATTTATTTTGACCTGCCATGTTTCCGTAAATAATCCTGTTTATGTATTTTGGATTTCATTGGTACTTTTGCTGGGTCATTTTCTGCGTTCATCTTTTGTAGTGATGTTCCTGTTTCTGTGTTTCTGTGTGACATCCTTGAGCACCTTTTGTAGGGCTGGGTGAGAAGTAAAAAATTCTTCTATTTCTGCTTGTGTGGAAGATCCTTATTTCTCCTTCATTCATAAATGAGAGTTTTGTAGGATACAGTATTCTGGGTTGACAGTTTTTTTTTTTCTCTTAGGGCTTGGAATATGTTTTGCCATTGTCTCCTTGCCTGTAGGGTTTGTGATGAGAAGTCCAGAATGAGTCTAATTGGGTTTCCTCTGAATGTGATTTGTCATTTCTCTCATGAACATTTTAAGATCTGTTCTTTATGTTTCACTGAGGAGAGTTTTTGCTACAACGTGTTGTGCTCAAGTTCTTTTCTGCCCCTGTCTATTGGGAGTTCTGTGTACTTCTTGTACTTGGATGTCTCTTTGTCTAGATTGGAGAAGTTCTCTGTTATATCATTAAGAAGGCCTTCTAATCCTTTCTCTCTTTCCACACCTTCAGAATTCCTAGGGTTCATAAATTAGGTCATTTGATAGAATCTTGTAAATCTCCAACTGTGATTTTTTGATTTTCTGATTTCTTCTTGTATTTGGTCTGACTGTATTGTTTCCAGAAATTTGTCTTCTAGTTCTGATATTTCTTCTGTCTCATCTATTGTATTGTTCAGACTTTCCACTGCATTTTTTTATTTGATCTATTGAATTGTTCATTTCTAGTATTTCATTCTGGCTTCTCTTTAATATCTCAATTTCTTGGGAGCACTTTTTTTTTTTTTTTTTTTTTTTTTTTTTTTTTGACAGGCAGAGTGGACAGTGAGAGAGACAGACAGAGAGAGAAAGGTCTTCCTTTGCCGTTGGTTCACCCTCCAATGGCCGCCGCTGCAGCCGGCGCACCGCGCTGATCCGATGGCAGGAGCCAGGATCCAGGTGCTTTTCCTGGTCTCCCATGGGGTGCAGGGCCCAAGCACCTGGGCCATCCTCCACTGCACTCCCTGGCCATAGCAGAGAGCTGGCCTGGAAGAGGGGCAACCGGGACAGAATCCGGCGCCCCAACCGGGACTAGAACCCGGTGTGCCGGCGCCGCAAGGTGGAGGATTAGCCTATTGAGCCACGGCGCCGGCTCGGGAGCACTTTTCATTTAGATCATAAATTTGTTTCTGGTTGCTTCTAAGTAAGCTATTAATTTTCTGAATTCCTTCCCTGCATATCCTTGATCTCTTCTTCTTCAACTTCCATTATTGAAGAGTTGTAGTGTTCCTTTTGGGTAGTTTATGGTGTCTTCCTTATTCTTATTCAGGATTTTTCCTTTGTTTTTCAGCATTTCTGGTTGATTTTGTCTTTAATTTGTGACTTTGTGCTTGTGGTAAGATTTCCCTCTGCTATGAGCTGTTGTGTGTCTGTGCATTGCAAGTAGAAACACACAGCTCCACCTCCTGGAGCCCTGCTCACTTCTAGATCATCATGGAGGTGGGTAACAGAGCTTTAGTACACTAAGCCCTGCCTACTGTGGCCAGGCTCACTTCTCTGGTGCATGAAATGAGCTCGAGTTTTCAATGTTTAGGACAACTCCTTGTTGTATAGCTTGCATGGTGGGGAGGAAATCATTCTGAAATGTGATCCTCATTCCCAGATTGGGGGTGTTGTGAGGTGGCCCCTGCAATTGATGGGTGTGTGCACCGGAGGCAAATGTGGCAGCCCCCTGCTTACACTTTAAAATGTAAACAATCAGTATGGCTTCTCCCCACCAGCTATAGGTCCGATTGGGAGAAGGGGGGAGACGTAGATGGACAGGGTCATGCCCGACTTCTCTGTACGTTCCCATATAATTTCTCTTTTCTTCCCACTTGGAGCTTCAAATGCAGTCCACCAGGCTCCTCTGCCGTCCACTGTCCGCACTCCGTGGACTTGTGATTTCTCACCTGGTTCACTGGGGGAGGGTCGCCAATTTCCTCGTTCAGCATCTCTGCCTCGCCTTGGCTGCACCTCCGCTGTGCCTCCACCACCTCCCTTTCTCTTTTGCTCCCTCAGCGTGGACCTGCCCAGTCTCTGGCGGACTCCTGGGCTTCTCTGTGCAAATTTCTCATGACTCTGTCACTTGCTTGTATCCCTCTGCTTATTAACTACCTATTTTGACCTGTGCAACTCAGAGCATCCTGTTGCTATACCGCCATCTTGGCCCCTGTCTGCAACACATCCTTTATATATATATGACCATAATTAGCAGATTTTATCATGTTAAAGGCATCTTCTTTCAGCCAAAATTGCTTTAGTTCACTTCACCTTGACTGGCTAAAAAGCCATGCATTTTTATTTACAAACATTCATAACAACCTAATCTTTATGATGCAAGGTTAGATGCTTTGCCACTTATTAGCTGGAAGACTAGAACAAGTTACTTCTCCAAACTTCAGTGTCCTCATCAGTAAAAGGGGAGAAATAGTACCTCTATACTAATGATGTGACAACTAAAGGCACCATAATAATAATATCTAAAATGCAGGAGCACCTACTTTGTGTTGGGTGCTGTTCTAAGTCCTGAACTTATCTGAAGAGCTTAGTGCAATGCCCAGTTCTTCCAGAGTGATAGCTGCCTTTACTACAAGTATGAAGAGCCAGGCAAAAATACACTGTGGAAGGCAGGAGCTCTAGCTAAGGAGTCAGAAGATTATAGTGGAGCTGGAATTTGAATCTGTGAGTGTGGCTCCAGTGTCCATTGTCATATTTGGTAGGAAGTTAGAAATTAACCAATGTGTGTGTGAGAGAGAGGGTCCTGTTAACAGTGGGTAATAAAACCTTCACAGCCATTCTCTGAATGGCTGGGTGCTCTCTCAGATTACATCTGGAAAGGTGCCCATCCATTTTGATGGATGCCCTACTCCATTAAACCTTGCTACCTTGCTTACCACTACTCAGGTCAGTCACCCTGAGTGCCAGTCACACATCTCTCTGTTAGGCACAAATCTACCTCTCAGGAGACTGCTGTCCCTTGGAATGCGTTCCCTTCTCCATGACTGTTGAGGCTTTTTTTGGTTAGCCTCCTTGTAATTCCTGTGGCACTTTCTACAGGGGAACTTGAGAGCAGAGAACCCTCTAGATACCTTTTATCCCCTCTTTCCACATCAGTGCCTCCCATTTAATTTGCACTCACTCAGTATTTATGGGACCAATGGATAATTAACTTATAACCCAGGGTTTATCCCCCACCTTGGTTTGCAGAGTCTGGGGGCAGGGGCAGGAACAACATAGGTCCCACCACTGTTACTGGACCACTAGCTGAGACACAAAGTGGTTCTTAACATTGGAAGCCATCAACTACCTTCTCATTTCCATTGCAGGACTTGGACCAGCTCCAGAAGAGAGAACAGGCAGGGCTGAATGCAGGAAGTCTCAGACCTTGGTTGACAGAACAAGACTCTATGCTTGTAAAGGCCAGGGAGCCCATTGGAAGAGTCATACGTTCAGAACCTTAAATTTCAAACAAATGCCCTTTGAAATCTGGACTTGTCCATCAGAGAGCTCTCTGTAGGTCAAGGCTAGAAATGTGCTCACACAGGAGAAAGGCCTGAGGTGAGCTCAGAAGCTAGGATGTTCAGAGCTGCCTCCAGTTAATGTAATTCCTGCTAGTCTTATTACACTTTTTTTCAGGCACATTGTCATAGCACCTCCTTTGATTCTGCTCGAACTTCACATCCTGCCCTTCTTCCATCTCTGTTGCTGAGAAAGGAAAGGAGGTCGTAGATGAAGCATCTCTGTACAGACGGCAGCTCTGTGGGCCTCAGTAAATCCTTGTCTCCATATCCTGGCACAGACTCGGCCCCCAGCGCCTTAGATGGTATTCTAACCCCCTCCTGCCTGGACTATGCAAGACCTTTAGTAGGAATGGACATTTTTAAATCCAGGCATTTGAACTGTAATCCTGCTAAATAATTTGTTTCCTGTTTTCTGTTGTCTGCCTAAAACAGGGGGTGGGAAAATGCAGACATGTTTTCCTTCCTTCCACCCCCAAACCTACTAAAGATACAGTGAGCATATTTCACAGTGGTCTTGGAGCTATACTCAAATGTTCAAGTTTAAGTGTGCATTTGCTTTCCTGGCAGGAGCAGCCTCCCATGCTTTCTAGCACTACACTGCTAGCAAACACTGGGCCCAGCAGGTGTACAGATTCCCTGCTGACTCTCTGTCCTCAGGAATGTGGCCAGGTATCAGAATCCTGCAGGAAGATCCTCTTCCCTTTTCCATTTTTTTTTATTCACTAAAATTTAACTCCATTGGTCAAACTGAAATTTATCTTTTAATGGTTGCCCGAGACTTTCATTCTGTGAAATAAAATTGGTGGGGAGAAGGAGGGTCACGAATCTCTCAAAGGCATCTTGTCCTGTCAAACATCCACTTCTTGAATCTTTCCCCTGTGTTCTTCCCTTTCCTGATCCTTCTCCTCCTCCTTGGTTTTTCTCCTCTTTTCTGCTGACCTCCAAGTTCTGACTTTAAAATTTGCCTTAGACCTTATCTTTCTCTTTGTCTTCTTTTTCTTAAAAGTTGTTTGAGTAAGAGAGAAAGAGATTAAGTAAGAATTCTCATCTACTGGTTCACTCTTCAAATGCTCACAACAGTTAGAGTTGGGTTGGGGCAAAACTGGGAGCCAGGAACTCCATCTGTTACCAAAGACAGCTGGAACAGAGATTCTTGTCTCCTAGTAAGAGAGGAATCAGACATGACACCAAGATTGGCAGTAAGAAAGCTAGTGATGTTCAATGAAGAGAATACACCTGGCACACCAGGAGAATGACTCAGCAACGGACTGAGTGTCCAGTCTGCATTCACACTGGAGTTTTAATGGGACTGGGCCCAACTACTCCTCTCCACTCCTTTTCTGGGATATCGCTGAGTGGAGGGCTTTCCAGGCAAGAAAATCATGAAATTTAACTCCCTGGTGCTGGGCCAGGAAGAGTCCCTTGGGGTGTCCCCAGGAAGGAGGCTGGGACCTTACCCAGAGGTTATCAGTCACGGGCAGGACTTCTGATGTGTAAACGCCAAGCATGCTTCTTAGGTGGCTACCTTCCTTCCTATGTGAACTTCCCCATTTTTTTCCTTCTGCCCCTCTTACATACATCAGCTAAAACTGACCTTCCTACCTAAAAAATCCAGGTCTCTCACATGGGCGGCAGGAATTGAGCCATCACCTGCTGCCTTCCAGAATATGCATTGGTGGGGAGCTGGAGTCAGGAGTCTGTTTTCTCTCCTTTGAACCAGATCTGTATTTCCAACTTCCCATAGGACATACACATTAAATGATCTACATTTGATCACAAATTCAAATTCCCCAATAGTGAAGTACTCATTTTGCCTACCCAAATCTTTCTGCTCCCAGCTACTCAGTCAGTCAGAGTCCATTATTTCCAACAAACAGAAGTATAAATGGAGTGGTTATTCCTAGTGTATCTCTCTTCTATCCCCATACCCTGTGTGTCATAAGTCCCTCCCATCCCCCCAAAATCATTGCTTGGATTTGCTCCATTGCATTGCCCACACCTAGTCCAGGCCCGAGCACTTGGTGTTCCTCGTAGCCTCTCAAGCTACCTCCTCCACTTCCTCCTGCCTCCTCCATTGCAGTTTTTTCTGCTCATGCCCCTGCCTCCAAAATTGAGGGTAGTTACTGATGTTTGGTGAGCAAACCATGAGCCCCTCTTGCTTTTCTTGAAAATATGCCCAAGACTCCCAACTGCCCATTTCTGTCTAATCCTGTGGTTAATGGATGAAGTCCTCAAGTTGTTGGTGCCTTCCACCTGCTGCACACGGAGGCCACAGCAGACCAAGTCCCTCACAGCCCTCATGTGTCTTGTAGTTTTCTGAACAAGTGTGCTGGCTACCCATCAGTCCCCTTGTGGACCTTACCCCCTGCCCTGCCCTGCCCTTTAAATGTTCAGCCCACCTCCTTCTCAAAGCTGCCTCCAAACTCTTTGATCCACAGTAAGGAAGCCTTTTCAGAATCCCTATCCTCTTTGTTGTAAGGAATCCTCTAGTTAGTCTCTGATCTATTCATGCACATTAGTTTTAACTCCTATATTCACCTATTTTCCATTGCTATCACAAATACCTAAGGCTGGGTACTTATAAAGAACTGAGGTCTATAAAGCTCAGTGTTGAAGGGTCAAGGGCATGGGGCCACCATGGGCAAGGTTCTGGTGAGGACCTCATGGTGAAGGACTTTGGCAGAAATGGGTAGGAGAGTGATCACATGGCAAGATGGGAAGCCAAAGAGAGGGGAAGGGGCCATGGTGCAGAAAGTGACCAATGAAGTAAGGTGCTGCTGGCAGTGAAAAAATTCACCAGAGCACATGGAGAGCAGAGTTAGATTTCTTGAATATAGTAGTGGGCAAACAGGTCAGGCAGGGGCTGTCCACTGCTGCAACATGGGCAGTAATGAGGGTACCACCTGTGCTCCCTTCTTAGGGTGACTGTTATGTGCGTGCAAGGGAGCAGCAAGCAAGATACTCAGAGTCTGTCCATTACAACATGGACTATGATGCCAGGGACATACTTGTAACTGCAGTGTTTCCTCAGGGTGAGTTTTCTGTAATCCAAGAGATTTTCCCAGGGAGGTGATTTGAATCTCTGGGTGCAGCGGGGGAACTTATATCCCATTTATCTTAGGAGATGCCACCAAATGCCCTGGGACCACTCTCCATGGGAAGTCTTGCTCTTTAATAACAACCCTCTCACAAGAACTAACCAGGGGCCGGCACCGCGGCTCACTAGGCTAATCCTCCGCCTTGCGGCGCCAGCACACCGGGTTCTAGTCCCGGTCGGGGCACCGGATTCTGTCCCGGTTGCCCCTCTTCCAGGCCAGCTCTCTGCTGTGGCCAGGGAGTGCAGTGGAGGATGGCCCAAGTACTTGGGCCCTGCACCCCATGGGAGACCAGGAGAAGTACCTGGCTCCTGCCATCGGATCAGCGTGGTGTACCGGCCGCAGTGCGGCGGCCATTGGAGGGTGAACCAGCGGCAAAGGAAGACCTTTCTCTCTGTCTCTCTCTCTCTCACTGTCCACTCTGCCTGTCAAAAAAAAAAAAAAAAAAAAAAAAAAAAAAAAAAACTAACCAGGATCCCAGAAGAACTACCTTAATCTCTTCTGAGGGCAGTGATCTCTGTGACCTCCACTGGGCTCAGCACACTTTGAACATGAAGCTTCCAACATATGAACTCTTGGGGGACGTGTTCAATCCATGTCCAAATCATAGTAACTCCTGCTAACTGCCCTGTAATCTCCTTAAGGTCCACTGTTTGTCTGTTGTACCATCATCCTGCCCACTACATATGTATCACTAGTTATTAGATATAAGTCTCAGTCATTCTTGCTCATTGCCCAAAAGATAGATAAATATTGAAACTTATTCCTTGGCCCTGAATCTCAATTGGGCCTCACACCCTTTTGTCTTTGCACCCTACCCCCACATTCTTTCCCAGGTTCAGAGGCCAGGCAGCCACTTGAAAGCGCAGTATGGAGGAATTTACTATATGCCAGCTCCTCCCTGACCCCACCCCCACCCCAGCCCTCCTAAGATATAAAAAGGCCCGGCCCTTGGGGTAGGGGCCCTTTGCCACATGGTCAGTCTGTGCTCGCTGGCAGTTGGTCACCCACCTCTGTGGATTTATTTTCTCTGAATAAATTTGGTCTGGCTGCAGATTCGTACCCTGCCTCATCTCTGTTCTGGACCTCTTTTCCTAACCATTGTCATACAGTAGTATTCACAATTACTACTACTAATCTGTAATTAGGTATAATTAAGATAATGCTATAAACTAGGCATTGTGTGATGTACTTCATATACA